>NC_090938.1:473377765-473683594 GCF_040938575.1 Ambystoma mexicanum
CAGGGGGCCAAGTGGAGAGACACAGGACACAAAATTACAGGGCACTATTATGAAGGGATATAGATGGGGCCCTCATCGGGATGAGAACTAGCCAGCTGACTTAATGATGGCGTTGCCGGGTACTCAGCGAGTAATTGGGGTGGGATTGCTGAATGTTAGGGTTTTGAATTCTCCCCATAAGGAGGGAATTTGCTGGATGGAAGGAGACTAAATTCAGGGCTTGGGAAGAGTATGCTTTGAGGGCAAAGGGACTGGGGAAAACATGGTGGGCATTGGGCCTTGCTAAATGAACGGGGTTGGGCATCCTGGTTTGAGGTGACCCAGGTGAAGAGGGGCATGGAGGGACGCTTGTTGGTAGTTAACGGCACACTGGGTGAAAGGGAGGTTGCTTTGTGCTCGATTTATGCCCCCAACCAACGTCAATTCTGTTCAAAGGCACTGACCCTGCATGACTAATGGGGGTATGAGATGTGGATTTGTGGGGGCGATTTGAACCTCATAAGAGACCCAACCATGGACTGGTTGTCAGAAGAGGTACGCAGCCTCCCTTGCCGCAAGAGGGGGCGGCCTTGTCAGCATTTCTACAGGAACATTTCCTGGTAAACACATGGAGGGCAGCACATCCCCACACTCGAGCTTACATTTTTTATTCACCTCCACATAAATTGATTATGTGCTGCTGGCAGCTCCCCAGGCACATCTTGTCATCAGTGCAGATACCCAGGTGGTTGGGTGGTCCGACCATGACGTGTAGTTACCACGGACATGGGTTCAAGGGGCACCGATGGACAGGCGCTGGGTCTGTAATTACACTCTTTTCCGTGATAGCACCTTTAGTGGAGGATTTTTCCCTGCGTAACACTGGGATGTTTCGCATCATATGGCATGGAAGGTGGCTAAGGCCACCTTTCGCATCTTGATTATCTCAGAAGGTGCGGCCAAAAAGAGGGAGAGGGTTCGCAGAGTGGTGCTGCTCAAGGACCAGATAACGGAGAAGGAAGAGGAATTGAGTTCTAGGGGGAGGGGGGCAGTCAGATGGTTAATCCAGGAGATAAGGAAATTGAGACAAGAGATGGGCGATATATGGTAGGGGAAGGCAATACTGCACCTTCGCTTTCTAAAGCAGCGGTTCTTCAAGAAGAGGGACAAAGCCCACACACTATTAGCATCTCGTCTGAGACGCCAGAGGTCGGAAATAGCAGTCTTCCAAATCAGAGGCCCAAATGGTGAAGTCCTAACTGATCCTGTATCGATAGCATCCAGATTCAGAGACTTCTATTCCCAGTTATGTACTACGGAGGACTGTAGGGTCAAAGAGGAGGCTCGGGCATACTTGGACTCCCTCCCCCTGTCGAAACTGGACGCAGGAGATCCTGGCTGCTCCTATCTCAGGGGATGGGGTTTGTGTGGCAATCTGTAGACTGAGGGCGGGGTTGCCCCCCCCCCCCGGACAGGACAGTTACACTGCAGCATTTTATGAGGCACAGCCCCCTCGTGAATCCATTCCTGACAAAACATTTTAACAGCATATTTGAGGGAGGGACTTCCACACTGTCATTTACACAAGCCGGGATTGTGGTCATTCCCAAGGAGGGTAAGGATGCATTGGAGCGTGGGTGATACAGACCCATATCACTCATCAACACGAACGCATAGATTTTTGCTAGTGTTTGGAATGTAGGCTGAATCGGGTTCTCCCTACCTTGATTCACAACAACCGGGTGACAGACAGGATGGATAACATTCGCAAAGCTCTCAACCTTATCACGGGTGTAGACTCTGGACGGGAGGACGCCCTTCCTTCTGTCTGTAAATGCTGAGAAAGCATTTGACGTAGTCGAATGGAAAATCATAAAAGCTGCCTTAGTGAAGATGGGGTTGGGGCCTAGATGGGTAATGGGGCAATGGGCCTTTATCAACATGCGAGGACCAGGGTGGTGGTAAAATAATTCCCGTTGCGCGGCAGTACACAACCGGACTACCCCCCTGTGATTGCTTATCTTTGTGCTAGCCCTAGAACTGCTAGCTGCGGCCATACGCTCGAACACATCTATTCAAGGCCTGACAAGGGGAGCCATAGAGTGTAAATTGGCATTATACGCTGATGATATCTTGGCATGCCTGAGCTCGCCAAGCACCTCGGTTGCCGTATTCTTGAAATCCTTAACGGATTCCAGCTATCAGGCTTCAAGATAAATATCACAAAACGGTTACTCTCCTGCTGTGTGTAATACCGCACTACACTCGCTCCACAGTATGAAGGAGTTAGGCATACAGATTCAACAGGGGAAGATAAAGTATTTGGGGGTTTATATCACTGCAAATTTGGATGACCTATATAAAACTAATTCACCTCACACCCCCTATGGGATGTGATGGCTAAAGACCTCCAAAGATGGTCAGGGCTGTCGCTGTCCTGGGCGGCCCGGCTGGCTGCCATAAAAATGAATGTCGTCCTACCGTGAAGCCCAGCTGAAACCCTTATTTATATATTTTTATGTCTAAAGTCCTTTTATTTTTGAATGATGTACCCTTATATCACGCCCCTCTCTTTGAATCCCCCCCCCGTCTCACTGAACCAAGAAGTAGGTTGTTTTGCAAAGTTAAAAGATTTATTTTATGGATTTGAACAATATATATATATCACACTTTTATGAATTTGAACAATATCTAGATATGACACTATTATTATTTATACAATGATCAGCATTGGGTGATATTATAATCAATAATCTCTTTAATCAATAGGAGTATGGATGAGAAGAATAATGTAGCCTAGAATAAAACTTTGTGTGGGTTCAATGAAATGCAATTATAGGAAATTAATGCAGCACAGAAATAATACTTTTGTGTTTTCAATCAAACGCAATGTAATCAGTCTTTCCCCCTGATACTATTCAATCCCCCTAATATGCAATGTAGAGATGGAAGGAGAGAAAACAGGTTTCAGGAATAAACACTCAACAATTGCACTTTCAATCCCAATTCCCCCAGCAAGCAGAGAGAAACGGGAATGATTTTAAACGGGTCACATGCTTTTGAATGTGGCTTTGAATGAATGGGAAAAATGATCTAATTCTCTTTGAAAGCTGACTAACTGACTGCTAGCTTCAATCTGCCACTTAAATTTTGTTTCTAGCATGTACGGTTCAAAAGTTACAGAGGTTTTAGTAGAGGTCGATTTTTCTCAAAAAGAGTCAAGATTTTCATTGAAAGATGCGCTTTTGAATTACAAACAAGAATTTTCTTAACACTAGGGGAGGCTATGACGATGCAAGATACCCAACGGACAGCCACCAGAACAGCGGCGCCTCTGCTCTGACTTTTGCCCGCCAAGACACTTGTCTTTCTTCAGCAACTATATTAGAGCAAAGATGAATTTATCACTACAATTAACAAAGGAGTATATGGATGAGGGAAAGATTCAGAAAAGACAAAAGAGATTCTACAATGCAGTATGAATATGCTAAAATGGTTTGGATAGGATTACTTAAGGCTAAGAGATTGGCGATGGACAATTATATGTTAAATACTCACAACTATGGTTGTGGAATAGGCCTGTCAAAGATCTGGTCAAAGGGTTTTGGACTGGAATCTGCTAGCCCACCGGACAGGATTCAGGCGCTTAGTTCTGCTCTCAGCACGGCACTCTGTCTCTGCACGGCACTCTGGGCTGGATCTGATGGGTTGGTTCTGGGTTTCAGCTCTGCTCTACTGGTTTGGATCTCTGAGTTCTGGCAAGAGTTCTTGGCTAGAGTCAGAAAACAGCACAGCCAGGCTGTTCAATTTTTTATGTGCCCCTTGGAAGTCTGGGGTTAAAATCAGGTTGCAAGATTTTCAAGGCCAAGCTGAGAAGGGTCCAGCTTTAGAATTGGGCCTTCTGCTTTCAGAGTTCTGGAGTCTTGGATCTGGGTTCTCCTGCAGAGCGCTTTGCCAGTAAATCAGTTGATGGGTAAATGTCTGTCTCTCTAGGCCCTCAACAGTCCCTATTTATATATTTTCCAAAGGGGTGGGTAGGCTGATTATACTAAGCCCACCTTCTAGGGATCCGATTGGTTAGAGTATACCCTCTCTCCTGATTTGAGAAGGAAACCGAGTGTCATAGTGATGCTGCAATTTACAATCCAGGGAAAAATCTCCCCTTTGTTTCTACACAGAAAACCTATTTTTCATAGAAAGCATATTTACAATATCACCAACTTGCTAATAATACATATCCACATCACATATTTAATAAAGCACGTCTCCGTCCGAGTCCCATCTTCTTGAGAGTTTCGGTTCAAAACTGACCGTTTTTCGTGCTTTTGGAAGGTTACCCAGTGTCAGATCTGTACACATTTTTCTTACCTCCTTACCTTCTTCTATTGACCTTTCTTTCTCCCGTCCCATCATCCAGAGGTTGTCCCTTGAATGTGACGTTTGGCCCCTACTCTTACACTGTTTCAGAGGTGGGGAGGGGGGAATTCCAACATTATTGTTCAGGAACAGTACGGTGTGAACATTTTGATAGCAATGTTGTGGTGTTGCAAATTGGTGGCAGATGTTTCATTTAAATGCCTTGTTTTGTGCCTCTGGCCCGGCTGGCAGCTTGATCGAAGGTCTGCTGATCTGTCTATGGCTAAGCGAAATTGCTCCACTCAGAGTTCAACTGTGTATAATGTAATGATGACGTTCTTACCTGCTTTTTGAAGCATTCAATAAAAATATATTTGAAAAATAAAAATAATTATAAACTGTCTCCTACCTTGCAACCAAATGCCCAAAAGGTTTGTCGATAGTGTCATCTGGTTCAACACAGCAATATTTATGCAACAATTGATTTATAAAATTGGAAGTGTAATTTCTTCTACACTTTATTTTTAACAACTGGACTTCTGCCTGTGGCATTCTCGGGCTCCAATATGATCATTGGAATAATGTAAAATTATACAAAGTGCATTGAGATATGATCTGTACTGTACTTTGAGCATTTACACAAGAGACAGTGCTTCATATTTAAAATGTATTCCTAATTAATTTTTTGGGAAACGTTTGCTACAACAATTCCTAAACCAATATACATACACAGTTTGAAGCTTATGAAAAATAACTTTATTTTAAATGTAAAAGAGAATGCATTGTATACTATTTTCCTTAGGTTGTGTCATATGGTCCAGAGAGAAGAGTCACCATCACTGTATCCTCCTATGCATCAAGACATGAACAGACATGAGTCAAAGGAAATGGCATGGTGCACTACTTTTCCACTAGGCCTTGAAACTGCATGGATATATGCTAGTGACATGCATGCTTCCACTTGTAACCGCAGAGACAAATACTCCATAATGCACAATGCTACACAAACTGGCATAGTGGTGTTGGGTGGACCGGATAATAGAGCAACCGTCAATGTCATCCTTTTGTAATATAATGAAGATGTACAAAAACAAATACCAGAATTATCACTGAAGCAAATGTGCAATGAGCAATACTTTCTAATTGGCAAACCCCACCATAACACAAAAAGATTTATCCCGCTGGTCAGAATTATCACACAAAATACAGCAGTTGTCACAGATGACCTCAATAACAATCTCAAAGATAGTTCAAGGGTTCTTGTTAGTATTTTGAAAGGGGGTCCAATTATCGACCTTGCCCCCTCTCGTCTTTCCCGTGGGCTACCTCCACCTCAGCCCAGACTTCTCTAGTCCCCCAAAGGATGGTCACTAGAAACTGGTAACCCCTACTGTCTAAAAGCTTGCTGGCTACAGATGGCGGCCAGTAAGAGGTTTATCAATTGCTCTTTCTCCAGGTTTTTTTCTAAGAGTGCTCTGATCTGACATTTATCCAAGTATAACATTAGAGAATGATGAGTCGAGTGTAAGGAAATGAAAGAAGTCCTACCACTTAGAAGTAAAGCATACTATAAATCTTGTATGCAATAGCTCTTCATAAGTGTGGTTTGAGTGAATCAGCCCACCATAACCCTACAGCAATGATGGAAAACGGTTATCCAAATATAAATGTGTACATTGTATTAACTTTTCATGCAGTTAGAACTTTGCAAAGTTGGTCAAATCACTCCAATTAGTGTTTACCATGTACTATTCCATTGGTAACATACTTTCTTGCATTCATCTCAAGCAGTTTTTTTCTCATATTGCTGTTAACTTTTTTTCAGCATTTTTCGGAAGTTATTTTTCTAAAACATTATAAACAGAAATGTACAATTGTGATACAAACACGGGTAACATTAAATTAAATTGCACATGCACTAGTTTGCACTCCAGTGCTAGTACATAATTTTGGCTGTGAACCAATTTTTATCAAACAGAACTTTACGTTTTTAAACATAATACAACACATCCACAACATTAATACATTTGTATGTGTGTCATGTTTTTCTGCAGAAAAACGAACAAAAGACCAATCCTGTGTCTACGTCGGGTATGGGTCCTTCAATTTGGTATGGAATGTGTAAGCAGATAGTTGCTGTGTCCATAGATGTTTCGGCTGCATTAAAGAATGTCTTCTTCTGGGCCTCGGATCGTGTCTCTCTTGGAAGAAGAGCACAGACGTTTTTATGTATGGAAAAAACTGAGCAGTGAATTTCAAAGGGTGGGCTGGTGCAGGGTTGGAAAGGTGGTTAAAAACAACAAAAATTCTAAGGATTTTTTTTTTATTTATTACTAACTGTTCGCAACACCCTGGGGAGGGGTGACACAGTATTGTTGGTGTTCCTCTGTATAAACTAGCGGGTATCTGTTGTCGTTGTGTGGGCCCCATCCTAGTTGAACCATAGCATCTGGCTGCGGAGCGTCTCGTGGTCTGGGTACACTCTGTGAAGGAGCAATATACGGAGAGAGAAAGTGCTGTGAGTTCTCCACTTGTGTATTGCTATGGAGAAGCAACATATTTGGAGCACTGGCGGGCATTGTAAGTGACCTGCGAGTTACAAAAGGGAAAATCTATACAAAAAAAGGACAGAGCTCATACCTTGGTCGTGCTGGTAGCTGCTGCTGTGTGTTGGGGGACACTGGATTGCTGTGTGATCGGGGCCGTGGGCTGCTAGATAAAGTGAAGCATAGTTAGTCCCTGTACCAGTTGTAATAATGCAGCGGTATGTGGGTTGCATAGGTTCTTACCTAATGCGTGTGCTATAGAAAAGAGCAGCAAAACGGCTGTCGCAGGTGGCGTTTAATACACTGGTTGTTGCTGGGGCAATGGAGAAAACATAACAACTTGCGCATGCGCCAAGGTGCAGTGTTGCAAACGTGTTTACCCTGCGCATGTGCCGGCGGCTTCTGAGCTGTAATGTTTACCCTTGTTCCCATGGCAACCCGTCTGTGTCTAATGTCCCGATGGAGTGGCAGTAGAGGTGGGTGAGTGGGGTGAAGGGCAGGTGGTTGTTTGGTGTCCGTGAGAAAGTGTCGGTGAAGGTGGACGCGGGAAGTCTGGAATGGAGTAGGGGGGAGGAGGTGATGCTGAATCGGTTGAGGATAGGGCATGTGGGGCTGAATGACTGTCTGCATCGAGTGGGGAATTGTGAGTCGAGGGACTGTGCAGTGTGTGGGGTGCCTGAGACTGTGGGACATTTTTTGCTTAGATGTGAGAGACATGTTGTGGAGAGAGAATTGATGAGGGTTCGGTTGTCTGCACTGGGTGTGGCTGAGATGAGTGGGAAGGCTTTGCTGGGAGGTGACGGGGTGAGAGGCAGGAGGAGGAGCAGTGTGTTGTTGGATCTTGTGAGACAGACGGGGCGGTGGGAGGAGTTGTGAGTTTTTGTGGGCTATGTGTTGATTGATGGGTTGGTGCACATCATCCTATTGGATGGGGAAGCGCCTGCGTGGGTCCGCCCACGCATTCGGTAATTTAGAAGAAGAAGAAGGGAATTGAAATAGAAGGCTCCTGGTTAGCATGCCCACCATTAGGGACACAGCAGATCATATGGTAGATAGAAAATGGCACAAGTTTTGCGACAAAAACTGGGTTTGTCTAAATGCTTGCAAAATGGCCCCTGGACAAAAAATGGCTTGGCAATGTTTGAAAAGCACACAGAATGCAGGAAGAACCAAGTGGGGGAGCCGCGGGGTATGCTGGGTGCGGCATTGAATATAGGGCAGGTAGTGATTGCTACAAATAGATAAACAAACATAGAGCATGCTGGTGATACCCATGGATGATAGTCAAGGCGGGTGCTCAAGGGGTTTTCCCAGATCAATATCTGCTGTATGGGCTCGTGGTTGTGGCCTTGTTAAGGCGTGTTCTGATGGATTCTAACTTGTACATCCACCATGCCTCTTTGTGATTCAGTGCATTGCTGACATTGGTCTGTTTTTCAACGTTGTCCACCACCCACCACCTGATCTTGTCCGGGCTCCATGAAATGTGAGACCAAAAGGGCAGTTGGAGACTTGCAATGTATGCTTGAGCGATGTTCGCCAATCCTCTTGTTTACTTGTCTGGAGGTTTGGCCTACACACTGGTGGTCACAGGGAGATTCTATAATGTAGATAACATTTGTACTCTTACAGTTCGAGAAGTGCCGTAATGTCCATGTGTTTCCGAATATTTCAAAACTTTGGCTTCTTGATGAATTTGCAGGCTGAACATGTGCCGCACGGGTGGTGTCCTGATAAGTCTCTGAGATTCCAGAATGTGTTCCTAGTTGTTTTCTTGGTAAGCTTGGCGTGGGTCAAATATTCTTTTAGATTTTTTGAGAGTTTTGAGAGCCATCCGGGGGTAAGGTTCTTCCGGAATGTTGAGTTGAATAAGTGACCAGAATTTCTCAATAATCTGTTTGATTTTGGTTGTGTCAGGGCAAAACGTAGTCACACAGGTGATAATGTCCTGGCCATCAGTCTTAGCATTTGGTTGCACAAGTGTTTCTCTAGGAGTATGTAGTGCTCGCTTGAAGTTTTTTCCTTTGAAGTTTTTTAGGGCGACCTTGCATCTGTAGCCCAGGTGTTCAGGTAGGCTTCCTCCTTTGTAATCCAATCACATTCTAAGGAAAAGTGGTTGTTTCTTTAATGTGTCTTTTGATGGCCAGTGTCTGGCCCTTGAGTTTACTGTAGTTGGTATCATCTTCAAGGAGTTCCCCGACCATCTTCCGGTATTGGCTGATGCCTTGTATCATAAGTCAAGTGTGCCAACTCCAGACACCCTTGTTTAGTCTCTGTCACTCCCGCTTTCCTTTCCCTTGATCTTACTATTCCCTCTATTCTACTCTTGCTCTCTCCCATCCTGTTTCACTCACTCCACAACGTCTTTCCACTCGCTCTTCAATGTTCTCATTCTCTCTGCTCGCGTCACCCTTCTGCTTTCTTCCCTCTCATCTACCTACAACTGTACTCTACATTCCCCTCCCCTTCTACTCGACACTCTCCTACTCACAATCGCCTGTCTACACATCCTTACTCTAACCTTATCACACACTAACTGCCTGTCACTTAACATTATCTTAGCCTTCCACGCTTCACTTTTAACCACTGCTCACACTACCATCTTGCACTCTGTCCACACTCTCCCACTGTACGCTTTAACTTTCACTCTCCCTAATCCTTCTACACCTTCTCTCCCCCTCTCTCTTCCTTTCTGTCACTAACTGTTTATACACACACACACCCTCCTCACTCTGGACTACATACGACTGGTCCCACTCTCATAGCCAATATCTCACCTGCACTTCCATACCAGCCTCTGCCACCAACTTCTCATCAATCCGCTCCACTGTTGATCCTGTACTTGATCTCTCGGTCCACCTCCTCCCTTTCATGACCACACCCTTACAACTCACACTCTATCTTTTAGTCATTCCCCTTCTATAGTGTGTTTACTAACTCTACTTTCCCCCACCTTCCATTGACTTCAGTGTTGACCTGACTCTCTGGACCGATCCTGACCTACCTTTTCCCCATAGGTTGCATTACACAAGTGAGAGACTTTACAAAACCCTCTAAGCCCGGCTTCTCTCACCACAGACCTGGTAACCGTCCCTAATGAATTCCTTGCTGTTTGGCTGGCATGCTGTGGTACTGTACGTTTGTTTTCCTTTTGCCAAATTGGGGTGTTGGACACTGTCTGGTTGTGGGGAAGATTCAGTCTGTGTTGTTTGCAGCGTTTTTGCTTTTCTGTTAATCTTCTTGTTTCACCACTGTGTCAATGCATGTTGTCTCTCGTGGTCCTGTAAAATACTAGAGCAAACTCTGTCCCGAAGCAGTACAGGAAGGCAGCAGGTGAAAGAAAACGGTACTGTTAATCATATTCATGGCACACATGGTGTAGGTAGGGTAGTGGCTGCCTCCTCCCTTTTTGACAGATTCTATTGCCTGACCCTGTCGTATACCCTCACCCATACTCCGGGCCTCCTCTTCTTCTGCTTGTCTAGCTAGATGAGGATATTGAAGGGTTTGGTTGTAAGTTTTCTTGGACTGAAGGGCTCTGACATTGATCAAACCAGGGGAAATCTGTTCAAAGCACAACTTCCTTGGGTACACGTGGCATGACAATCATGGAGACTCAACATGTTGTACTCAGTACCTCTATTTCCGCCTAGGGGTAGAGATACATGGCCACATATGATCTGGGTTAAGGATCTTTGGCTGAGCTCTCCTCGGGTCACTACTTGGGCCCTGATGGCCGTTTCCTTGCTTCCACAGCATAGCAAAGCTTTGGCTGGTCTCCCTTGATTATGACTGAAAGGTTGAATTTTCTCCCCTCGACAAAACTGACCCAGTCTGGGAGTTTGTAATCAACTTTTCTGTAGGAATGAGGATTGATCCTCTGAGCCTGTTGTCTCTGCCGCATCACCTTGGACACATTCAAGAGAAGATTCTTTTTGGATTCAGGAGTTCGATCTCCATAGGTGCTTCTTTTTTTAAATAAGGGCAGAACCTGGAGATATGTCCAGGTTTCTCTGCATGCATAGCATCTGATCACTACAGGACGAGGACTTAATCGCAGTATTCTTGTTTGGTCGCTAGGGGCAGTATGGTATTTGCTTTGTTGATGGGCTGGGTTTTCTTGGTATTGGACTACCTTCTGTCCCTTGTATCAAATATGGGTACTTCCCAATTTATTTGATATCAGGACCAATTACAAGATGGGTAATTGCAGAACGTGCTTACATATAAGAGGCAACTGGTTACTCCTCCCTTTTCATCACACACATTTGTAGTTAAACTCTTTTATGCTTTCAACACTTTCAGCATTTAGTGCAAAAGAGAAATTGGTATTCCAAAAATATATGTTTATTCATTATTCTTAAAGAAATGTTGCATAAAATCCATGGTTTTTAGCCATTATATAACACAAAAACATGTATAACTAACGACATTCAAGCAGACACTGATGCTCTCAAATTGTTGTGCTTTGGGGTTAGTAAGATGTGACTTTGCAACTTATGACCCACCGAATCTCTAAGTACAGTTTTGATGCATTTTCAACATACTGCATTCAAGTCAAGGAGATGGAAAACAATGTTCCTGGATTCTTTGTACAAAAGGGAAAGAAAGGGAAAAAGGCTGGTGATTCCAGCTGTGATGAAGTCTACAATTTTTCCAGACTTTTCATGATTTAAAACCTGATTTCACTAACCTCGCAGCGAAGCCTCTCCTACAAGCTTATATTCCTTCGATGAAGTTGATTAATTATATTTTTCCTATTTCTTCTTTAATCGTGTGAGGAGCAATAAATAAAAGTACCTCGGTTAAGCTAGAATTCTTTTAAATTTTGTTTGATGACCATATTGGCACCTAATTTTATAACGCAATGCTAAATACAACTGCTTGTGTTTTTTTTATGCAAAATCTCTTTAAGAATAATTAATAAACTTAAGAGTAGATGGAAGCTGTAGTATTGAAGTAACGTTTTTTATCTGTACTTTTTCTCTATGCCATCAATAGGAAACTTTATGGCCCAAGGCTGGGAGGAAAAGCCTTCCCATTTTTTACCATCCGCCCTGGATTTATAAATATTGCCAAAATGGTTATGCCAATTACATTTACAGATGGTATTTGTCTGAACAAAGTTTCAAGATCATTCAACAGCAGTCAGAATTTTCTACTGGACCTGTCTATGAGGGCTTCAAGCATGGCTTCATTGTCGGCCTGAGGAAGGAGACATCTATGGTTTTGTAACCAGTTTTTCTGATTTTGTCTTAATGCCTCTATTAATAGCAACAGTGCTTAATTTAGAGTTCCACAGAAGTCTCATCTCTGTTACAAGTATTTTTTTATTCTCACCTGTTCGTCATAAGCGTGTTTGTGTCTAACTTTCCTCGGGACAGTTTTGATCACCTTTTTACAGATCTTACCCAACATTTTGGCGTATGCGATGGGAAAGAAACATGGGCATATTATTTTCTTTTTTCATGAAGAGTAGTCTTTTCATTTGCTTTCAAGAATATCCTCTTCTTTGGCTATGTTACCCGCATGCCATTTTAATCTATTTTTGGATGCATTTATAGCCAAATTCTGTATAGTTTTGGGTTGGAGTTAATTAGGAGTCTCCCATTGCCATGTTACTGCTGCATACTATGGTCACTCAGAAGGGGTTTGTGGATGCTAAATGTTTGAGCAGACTGTATTAGGTGTCGACACATAAATATATAGTCGATAATAGATGTATGCGGACCATCTGACCAAGTTAGAAAAAGGGAGAGCCCGCCATCGATTGTTCGTGCTGATGTTCGGCCCAAATTCTGAAAAAAAGGTGTACCTCTGATTCCCTTGAAGTCTCTTTCTAGTGCCAATGATGGCATTGATGTGGGCGAGAGTTTTCCCCCCAGTGAGGAGTATCAGAGAAGAGTCCACTTCCTGGGTGATTTCAGCATTCAGGTCTCCCACAACAATAATCTGGAGACCAGTTTAGTTTAGTTTATTTATTTGTAATGCACACCAAACCCGAGGGTAGGAGAATACTGAATCATCAGTGTGGAAATATGATCATTTAAAATTTCTAGTGCCTCTACAAGGTTCTGTTTAGGCGACCAATACACATTTATCAGTAGCAAATTAAAGACACCCGCGTCCTGTGATAATTGAAGTAAAGCAATCAGTATTCCCTGAGGTATTATTTTGGAGTAGACAACTTTAAAAAAAACATTCATTTGGACAGCTATGAGCAAACCACTTGACGATCAACCCAATGTTCCCTGACTTGCTGGTGCACAAAAACAATCATAACCATTCAGAATACATGGCCGAGTGAGCAAGGTTTCTTGCAGACAAATCAAAGTGTACTGTGTTAACAAAGCACCCAATTCCTGTGAATTCAATAGATGAATGTGACCTCTGAAATTCCAGGAGACAATCGAGGAACAGCTATATTTAAGGGTTGGCCTTCATTTCTTTCAGCTGGATTATTGAGTCTCTGAGAGACAAGGCCAACCATCTCTAACTTGAATCCTCTTCTACGGTATTGTACATCATAGTTTGTGTTTGATTTTCTCCTTTGCTAGTTGTTTTTTCAGTGTTTTCATAACTATTAACATTTGCTTTCATAAAACCACGACTGAAGGACAAAACATCATACCCCATCTTGTTGAACAAATCAGCTTGCTGTAAGATACTGTCATATACCGATCTAGAGTGCAATACTAGGCGGACTTGGTCGAGTCTCTCCGGATGAATAAAATCAACTAGCTTGATGTCCGCCGAGCACAACACTCTAAGAGCCGGTATTTCATCCAAAAGGGCCAAAAAACGTCCTCTCGTAAGTGATTCAGGGCCCGCATAATCAAACAGATAATAGAGCAATATGCTCAGATTATCTGGATGTGCTGGTTTCCTCCATTGTACTTGATTTAAGTAACTCATTTGGACAGTTTTAGGGGAAAACAGTTGTGAGTTCTGGGCCGTTGTCACTGGGTTTAGCGGTTTACAATGATTTTTCTGAGACACAAATTAGCTAATTTTAGAACTTTCACTGTTGCCAGTTAAAGGGACATTAGCGGCTTCTAAATCTATTATACGAGAGGGGCCTGTTATGTCGGTGTGAGCTAATTTGTGTAGCAGAGGACCCTGAGCCGTCTGAGTTTTAGGGGACCCCTGAACAGTGCCGTGATAAGACTTACCCTGGGAATCCGAGGTGTTACGAGCGATTATAAGCTCATCCTTCAATATTGCCATCACTTTTCTTATAATGCGTTCAGTTAACAAGTCATCATTTACTTTAGGTTCTGTTGGAGATTGGCCGTGTCGTTTTTCAATGGTAGCGCCTTGTTAATTTCCACAAGAACCATTCATTGTTGATAATGTCGGAGGGGTAGCCTCATGTTTTTTAGAGTCATGTACAGTTATACTGAAACTTGGTTTGTCCTTTGGCATGTATTTATCTTTAGCTGGGGACATTTCCCTAAGAACTACTTGCTTTGGCAGAGCGATATGTAGATTTGACCCCCTTATGCCCTCCTTGTCCCAGTCCATGCAGTGATCTCTCAACTTCATAGTTTACAGAATGGTTGTCTGTAATGTCTGCAGACCTCTTTATACAGGGAGGGGCGGAGTGACTTAAGGGATTTACTGATAAGTCAGGCGCTGATTTTATTGGGAAAAACCTAAAGAGATTACCTTTAGTTTGGTTATGGGTACTTTCAGGACGGATCAATTTTGATTTCCCTTTTAGATTTTTAGTTTTGCCTTTTTTCTTCATGGTTTCCATGATTGTGTCAGGAGCTAGGACGCCCCCGTCACGAGTACAGACAACCTCTTCATCTCCACTAATATCTAAATTAGTTCCCTCTTCCCTCATGGCCCGATACTCTTTAATGAAGTTACGCCAGTTTTTCTTAGTCCCTTTATTTAGACCCTTTCCTTGTTTTTGTCTATTTTTATTAGATTTTTTCAGGAGGGGTTCCTTTAATTTTGAAGAGGGAAGTCTTTCGGACTTATTTTTATTCGACCCTCAGACAATGTAGACCCTGTATCCTAATGCTTTCTGGGGGAATCTGTTGGTGATGGAAGTGGGTTAGCGGTGGTAGTGGTTATTGCCTTAGCTATAGACAGTTTCCCGATTGCCACTTCCCGCTCTGTTTTTTTCCCACGTGACATGATGTAAACCTTAAGAATAGTAGTAGATTTGCTTTTTCTTTTTTTTTTTTAACTTTTCTTTATTGGCAAGAAGTAGTGGTTGGCATATAACAAGTTACAGTCAAACCAGAACACACAGTTCACAATTAGATCCTAAATGAAAAGCACAAACCCTACAGAGGGTCACATATAATCTTGGCAGATGACAAACACAATGGAACACTCCTCATGTAGTGCGAACTGAGCCATGGTCAGGAGAAGGGGGAGATGACAAAAGCTCCAGATCCACTTTACGGTTCAAATAGCTACAAAACTCCGTCCATATGTTTTGGGGACGGGCATTACTAGGCAACATGTTAATGAAGTCTTCTTCGCAAGATTGCGTCCAGGTAAGGACCTTCAGCCACATTTCCAGGGAAGGGGGGGATCTGCGCTTCCAGCATTGCAGAATGCATTTCTTGGGCACAGCCGCTGCCACATTCAGAAATGTAGCCTCCCGTTTCACCTCAGCTCCCTCCCAAAGCCCAAACAGAAGAGAGAGAGGTTCAGGGTCAACACAGAACCCCACTATTTCAGAGAGGGTCTCAAGCACCGCATTCCAGAACGGGGCCAGTGCCCCCAGGACCAGAACATATGGGCGTGGTCCGCATTTCTAGATTTGCATCTTTGACAGGGATGGGATTGATCCCGGGAGAATTTCTCAATGGCATGGGGAGTGTAGTATAGGCGATTGAGTAGCTTGTATTGAACACATCTAACTCTGGAGTTAAGAGAGACCTTGCGTGTATGCACGCACATTTTGGTCCACATACCATCTGTGATGTCCAATCCCAGATCCCTGCTCCAGGCATCCCTAGCAGTGTGAGGGGGCTCTGAAACTCGCGCCATCAACATTTTGTAAAGGGAGTATACAATGCCCCTAGCACCCGCAGAGTTGGAGATGTAGCAGACCTCAGGGGACTCGGGGGGGGGGGGGGGGTGGGGGTTCTTCCGGATATGAAGGCCACATGTCTTGGACCGCCGCCCTAAGTCGAAAGTATTGTAGGAGCTCCAGAGAGGATTTAGAGTGCCCTGGTTTCCACGTATCTGGGGTGATGAATGTCCCGTCAGGGAACAGGTCGGAGAGTGATCTGTATCCCAAGTCCGACCAGTAATGCATGAGGGGCTTATCTTGTGTGGGGGTGAGGCCGGGGAAAGACCAGAGGGGGAGCCATTTGTAATACGGGGGGGAGCCAGAGCCAGACTTCAGCATCTGCCGCCACGCCCTTATAGTAGAGGCCAATGGGTCAGCTGGGGCCTCCAAGCGGTACGAGTGAAACAGGATCAATGACATGACATTCACCCCCCTCAGTCGCCAGGATTTCAAGCTTAACATGCGGGGGGCGGGGGGTCCTGGTGATGGTACCAGTATGTAGCATGCTGGGCCTGAGCGGCAATCCAGTACTGGGTGAGGTCCGGTGCGTTGAAGCCGCCCCTCTCATACGGAAGGGTCATATGCTGCCACTTTCTTCGCACGGCTCCAGAATGCCATAGAAAACGGGCGCAACCCGCATGCAGGTCAGCCAAAGTACTGTTTCCCGGGCCAGAGTGGAACATTAGCAAATATGTAAAGGAGTTTCGGCACTATGATCATTTTTATTAGGGACAATCTCCCTGATAGTGAGAGGGGGAGGTTACGCCATCTTTCCATCTTGGCACTGGCATATTGTGCGGTGGCCCCATAATTATCGGACAATAAGGAGGATTTTGACAGGGATACATGAACCCCCAGGTATTTGATGCCCTCCGGAGCCCATTTGAGAGGAAATTTGCATGCAGGTTGGGGGGCGCGGGCGTGAGGGGCAGGATTTCTGATTTACTGTAATTTATGATGAAGCCCGAGAATGTCCCAATTTTGATAATTTCCTGCATGATCGGGTCGAGGTGGACTGAGGGGTCTCTAATGTATAATAACACGTCATCGGCGTACAGTGAAATAATTTCGGGGGCCTCCCGGAGGCGAATCCCTTTGCTCACGTGGTTGTTTCGTACGCTATCGGCCATGGGCTCGATGGCCATCGCAAATAGCAAGGAAGAGAACGGGCACCCCTGTCGAGTCCCCCGGTGGAGGGGGAAGGGAGCCGATAAGTGAGAGTTAACTAGGACCCTGGCCAGGGGGCAAGTGTAAAGGAGTTTGATGCAGGACAGCATGTATGGGCCAATTCCCATCTTCTCGAGCACCGCCCACAGACACTGCCACGAGACCATGTCGAACGCCTTTTGGGCATCCAGCGTCACGGCCACAGCATTGGCTCTGGGGTCTATTCACGAGATGACGTTAAACAGTCATCGAATATTTAAGGCAGTGGAGCGGGCCGGGACAAAACCACTTTGATCTGGGTGAATCAGGTGTTTCATGATGGGGAGAAACCTATTTGCGATGATTTTTGCGAAGATTTTGGTATCAGTGTTAATGAGTGACAAATGTCTATAGGACCCGCGTTCATCCAGTGGCTTACCCGGCTTGGGGAGCACGGTGATAACAGCCTCACGCAAGGACCGGGGGAGGGTAGCAAGACGCAGTGACTCCTCCCAGACCTCGTAGAGGCACGGAGCAAGGAGGGCGACATGTTCTTGATAAAACTCGGCGGTCTGACCATCCAGACCGGGAGCTTTGCCTTTAGGGAGAGCCGATATAACGGCAGTGATTTCTTTAAGGGTGAAGGGAACATCTAATTGTTCTTTGGTGGCTAGGGATATTAGGGACATTGGGATGCGGTCTAGGAGATCATCCAGGTCCTGCGGGCTGTGCTCCGGTTGTTGGGCATAGAGGGCTGCATAGAAGTCTGCAACGGTCTCAAGAATAGGCCTGTCAGACCAATGACGTATCCCGTCATTATCTATGATACTGTCGATTCGAGCTCTACTGCCCTCAGCCCGGGCGAGGGTGCGGCCCGGCCTCTCTCCTTCACCATATTTCCGGGCTGCAATGGGCCGAGCAAGGTATCTAATCTCGCTGCGGGCGAAGGACTTGAACGAGTCCATTTGAATGTCCCAGGCGCCTGGCGTGCTCAGATCGCAGCAAGTGAATGGACTGTCCGGGAATGGGAGGGATATGGAGCTCTCAGAGCCGCACCAGCGAAAGATGAACGGCTGCGAGGGAGCCCAGTGCGGCTGGGGGCCAGGGACCACCCGTGGGATGGAACGGGTGCAACTCAAGGAGAATGCAGCCAAATGGGGTAGCTTGCAGCGCCGCGCACCCCCAATCCCCTCACCTCCGCCCTATGAGTATCGGCGGCGGCCGCCAGGCGAAAACCGCAGGTGTCCGCAGGATCAGCAGCTGCGGATGCGATGATTGCGGGGGCCGCTCCTGCGGTCCCCGCGGTATATCAGAGAGAGCCGGCCAGGCGAGAACCGCAGGCACCAGCGGGACCAGCAGCGGCGGCGGCCAGACAGCAGATGTGGGCGGATCAGGGGCCAGCAGCCAGGAACAGCAGCGTATCCGCCGGGCCAGCAATGAGGGCGCCCGACCTCCAGGCGGGAGCCGCGGGATGTGATGATTGCGGGGGCCGCTCCTGCGGTCCCCGCGGTACAGCAGAGAGAGGCGGCCCGCCGAGGGCCGGCGCCGCCCTGGCCACTCACCGAGAGTCGGAGGGCCCAGGTGCAACCCTCGTAGGGAGAGAGATGGCGCGATGGATCGCGGCGTCCAGCTGCTCCGAGACATAGAGTCCAGGGCGGGAGGGCGCAGGATTGGGGCCCCGGCGTTCCAGGTGGCTGCACCCCTCGCAGGCAGACGGAGCAGAGCTTTACTGCAAAGTTGAGGGGGGATGGGCCGCTGGGGGAGAACGTCTCTCAGAAGGCCCCCCAGGTGGCGGCGGAGCCGCGGAGAAGCTTCGGTTCTGGTCCAAACTCAGTCCGGACGGTGTAGAGGCGCTGGGGAGCAGGTACTGGAATCCAGGGGTCCAGGCAGTTCCTCAAGCCGCTGATTGGGGCGGATTAGTCGGAGTCGGGCCACAGAGCATTTAGACTAGGCAGCCATCTTGCTGGCTGCTCAACAGCGCCCCCCCAGATTTGCTTTTTCTAAACTCTATTACAGTAATCAAGTTTCTAATCACCATAGAGTGGATTTGGAGTTCTTCCAGAATTAAGGCATTAGTTAAGGCGATTGGACTCTCTTTAACAGGTTCACCCAGACTCTGCCTCTCAATCTGAGCAGTAGGTACAATCCAATCTGCTTCCTGGGAGAGTGGGTATTGAGAAAGTGCCAACAAGGAGTTTTCACCGTCACCCAAACTATCTCTCAGAACTTGAGCTGAAGGGGAATTTTGTAATACAGGCCCCCTGGCTTGGGGTTGATTATTCCTACGTGAGGGGAAAGTAACCTGTGGAACATCTATGGGAGGATTGGGTGAGAAAGTAGACTCACCAGAATCAATCAGTAGCAACGATGTGTCACCCTCAACAAGATTCAACATTGCTGCATCCATAGAGGATGGGGGAGATGGTGGCAGGGGAAGCTCCATTGCCATTCTCATCGTCCCTTTTACAGGAGTAAAAGTCAAGGGGCAGACAGTATGTCGTTGTATGGGTGTGGCCCCGACATAGATTCACTTCTTGTTCACGGGCATGTTAAGTATTTCAATCAGGGGATACACCCTGGTCTCAGCCTAGTATGCAGCACACTGCTGAAATGCTTATTTTATTATGCATATATGTTCAATATTCTGAGTGATATACCACTCATATCACAACCCTTCTCGAATACCTCTGGTCACGATGGACCAGGAAACAGGCTGGTTGGTAAAGGTAATATTTATTTATTTAAAATTCAAATCAAACATATATTTTTGAATAGGGAGTAGCAATCAGCAATGTGGTGGCAATAACAGATAGGAAGGTATGTAAGGCACTTAAATTCACTCTTTAGCAACACAAATATAAAACACCAGAGAAAAGAACACTTTTGGCTTGTTTGGAAAAATAGCACTTAAGTTAGGATTTACCCCTGCAATATTCCTGAACCCACAAATAAACCATTCTAAATAGATATAAGGAAGCAGCAGGTGATTGATCAGGAATAAGGAATGGAAGATAGAATTCAAATCCAACCTTCCCTTCCCTCCCCAAACAAGAGAGAAAAACTGATTTGAAATCTTACACTTTAAAATGACATTCAGAAATGGCTGGCTAAAACAATGAATGTGTGCAAAAATCCTTAAATTAATACAAATCTCTATGGGAGCAACATTGGAAATATACTAACAATCATGAGCTATAGTTTAAGCAAAAGTAAACACTTTGAATCTGTATTGAAGGTTGAAAATAATTTGGAATAAAAATCACACATGTAAAACTTGGCAAATTATGGATTCCCGCCTAAAATTAACCAAATGGTTTTTAAGACAAACGGGTGAAATACACTGATTTGGGATGTAGCTATAGGTCTTAGGTATAATCCACAGTTGAAATGAAGTCTCTAGCTATTAAACTGATGAAGATATGCAAGGTTGAATGAGAGGCATTTTGGGGGAAAATTGGGTAGTGAAAACAGAAAAGAAACTCAGTTTGGACAAGAAAATATTTACTATAGTTTTACTTTATGCTAGAGCATTCCGGCCAGAATACCAAGAGGGACACAGTAAGCTCTAGAGTTGATTTATGACTTCAACACCAGATCCACAGTGTCCTCTCCGGCGGAACCAGTCGGATCACTCGAAGTAGGATTGATAATTTAAGATTTACACAAGATAAAAATGACTAAAGAAATGGTGCTTCGCAAGATAAATCAAGACAGGATCGCAATAGGTTTCTGACAATGTTACAAGTTATTAAGGTAAGGATAGGATGGTTTTAGAGATGGGGATAGGACAAGGCAAGGTATGCTATGTTTTTCTATGATTACTATTAATACTTACAGTCCACTTTAATTTAGAATTTTGGACCGTCAAGGGTTCTGGTCATCACACGGATCAGGTTTAACCAAGGACAGCTGGGCAACTTAGGCGGGACAGGATCATCTAGGCCGTTCTGATCATCGGACTGCACTGGGCGTGCCTTTCTGGTTACTGGAGACTGGAGATCAGTGGGATGGCGAGTTAGCGGGAATGCATCTAGTAGTAGCAAGCCAGACTGGATCAGGATGCTTCCCTTGGGTTTTTGGGATTTTTAGAATTTGAGGCCTAGCTGAAAAGGGGTTCAGCAATGCATAGGCATTAGCTTTGCAAGGAAATCTGGAATCAGGATCAAGCCGGATGAAGAAATCAGGAACAGGACGCCACGCAGGAAATCAGGAAGAAAGTCAGGAATCAGTTTGTGTCTGTGTGTGTGTGTGCTGTCAGGTTCCCTTATTTATCATGCCAAATGACATCACTACATTATATGGCAGGGGCAGGCTTACTACCCACACCCATAATGCTAGGATTGGGCAAGAGCATAGTTTCCGCCTTGCTCTTCACTGATTGGATCACAGAAAAGGATGTCATGTTTATGGGATGATTTTTACAATGACGAGAAACCTCCCCTAGCTACTGGAACCAAAATCTAACTTTCCAACAAATACATATTTATACAGTTATAACCTCTGAGAAAATCGGATGCACAGGTTACATATTTTGTGGGTCACATTTCAATCCAAACCCCAAGTCTGTGGGACCTGGTTTTGCCTTTCTGCTATACTTTGGCAATTTTAACCATGAAAGATTTGGCCTAAAATTTCCCAACTTTGTACAAAGATGCACCTTTACCCCTGGGATGTGTACAAAATGTTATGTGCGCAATATCAATACTTTCCCCACAGTCTGTTATTCTTTACAACTTCTGTTCCTTAGACAGTAATGAGTTCTACCAAGGTTTCAAATAAAGAGCATAAAATTAGATTTAAAACTATAAACTTTTCATATTTTTAATTCTTGCTGCAAAGTTAAATGTTTTGAAGTTCAGTTACAAAATAGGCTTTTTAAAACCAAAAGGAAGTGTATTGTCACTAATCAGTTTTTTTTCTTTTCCCCAACTGCAAGCAAATGTAAATTCCTTTGAAGCAGGCTGAGGGGCCTCCCTTTTGATTGAAATGTACTGCCCCTCACACTTGACAGGTGAGAGTCTTAGCCTGCTATTGTCCTTGCCTGGAGCAAAGACAAATGTCTGATGCGACTTGGGAAGTCCCTTTGTATTCAAAACCTCCATGCTAGCAATCAGCCACTTTTCTGTTCCAGAAGTTTATGGGGTGTCACCCTTTCTCACGGCTAGCAACTGGCAGTGCAAGTTTTTTTTATATAGTTTACCAACTCAGCCTGGGTTTTAGCTTTGATTTTCTCCTTTTAAATCTTGACTTTAAACCCATAGAATTAAAACAGTTTATAGGTGTATTTTAAACAGTAACAAATCCTTTTGCATTTCTAAGTAATCAAGCCTTTACACAACAATATACTTTTAAATAGGCAATTTTCCCCTTTCAGTCAGGAAAAAGCACATTTTACTATTTCTTTAAATTCGGTTTTCATCTCCAGCAAATACACCTTCTGCAGCTATAGTTCTTTGCTGGAGTTGTTTTACAGCATGGATACAGTTATAGGCATCTATTTAGAGTCTTTCTCTGTACAGCTGATTCTTGATACTGTTGCAAAGAAAATAGACTTGTTTCCCCATGTAAAATGAAAACAAAGCCCCTGGTTGATTTTTCAAGGATACATTTGACAGGAGCTGTCATTCAAATGAGGCCAGGTTCCTCTGAGACTCGAGGACGATCCTGGGCATTTCAGGGCCTTTTCAATCAGTGGTTCATGAGAAATTGATGAATTTAGCACCAAGCAGCACTTTTAAGGTTGAGAGAGGCATTTTGGGTTTTCAGCAAAATAATGCTGCCTCTTTCACTTCACTCCATGTTAAAGGTTGCAGAGCACACTGGCACATACCTACAGTGAGTACTCTGTTCCACCCCACCTGAAATGTGTTTGGAAGGGTGGTGCAGCCATTTTCTGGTTGTTACAAAATGCAGTTTCGTGATCTTGGTGCGCACAGGAGTCAGCGCAGCTATTTTGTGCTGTTCTTGCACCAATGCAGTAAAGTGATGTAATGAGGCACATATGAGTGGGTCAAAATATCCCACAGACCCGTTCTATTATAAGTGTATTTAACACGCTTCATATTATGACACACTAGATGTAAAGTGCTTCTGTTCAGTGGAGTAGTTGGGAAAGGCAAGTGAAAGCAAGAGAGCCCGCCTGCTCGCCAGCAACAATGGCAAACAGGCTCCCAGCTGGCTCCTTGCTGGCACTTCTAAATGCACTTCCGGGAGCTCGCACGCAGGGGTGCGAGCCGCAGTCTTTAATAGCCAGAAGCATCGTGAAAAAAGGGGCAGGGACAATCACTACCTTAGCAACCTGTTGAAAAGGAAAAGAATAAAGTGTTACCAAACTGGGCTGCTATAAAACTAGCAGCAACAAAGACCTGCAACAAAGTCCAACAACAAAAGACCAAAATGATCCAGCCCATAGGGCAAATGAGTCTGTTTCACAAGGAAACGTCAGTCTTTACCAAGTGGTTTCACACGCACTGTGAAAGTAGAAGTTCACAAAGTTTGTCCGTAGAGAGCTGGACAGGCAAACAGGCTCCCAGCTGGCTCCTTGCTGGCACTTGCGGGTGCACTTCCGGGCGGGCGGGGCGCAGGGAAATTCTCATCAGGGTAGGGATAGTGAGGCATGTATCCAACCTTTTGAGTTAATAAAATGGTATCTTTTGAAAAATGTTCAGAAAGTTGTCTGCCTGACATTTGACTCCTCACATGATGCTCTGTGAAATAGCTCTACACAAACCACATTGCTCGGAAGTTTTAAGGTCCTAAAGCTTTCATTTATTTTTTCATTCGTTATTGGACATAAGGTAGGAGTGAAACTTTCCAAAGTGCACCCTTTTACTATTTTGGTTTGAAGTATTTGGTGCATACATAATTTGTGACCGCCAATTTGGCATACAGAAAACCCTGTACAACTTATATATTACATAGAAAACACCTAGTTCTTTTACTATATTTTGATGTCTCAAACAAACCTGCACCACTCTGCCACACATTACACACACTGCAGATTGATCTGTCTGAATTTCTTTGGTGGATGGGTGTGGGGATAGGTTATCTTTTTGATATGATGCAACATGATGTATTAGGAGGCCCAAATATTTTGTAAGTCAACCACAAGCACAGTTTGGGATGTAGACTACTATGGTGAGGAATAGAAACTTGGAAAATGACTAATTCTCCAGCATGGTGTCTTGCATGGATTCACACGCTCATGAATATTCCCTGTCGTCAGGCTGGGATTCCTAGGTAAAAAAGAAAGCCGTTTTGCTTTAGACTGAAAACTGCTTGTCTCCTCTATCACAAATCACTGTCCTTTTGGTCATATTTCCCCTAGCCAATGACACTTGTCCTCCTAAGCACCCTAGTGGCCATCTTCTGATCTTTATCTCATGTTTCAGTGTTGGGAGTCCTTTTGTTTTTCTCCTTGAAAAATTAAGATTTTGTTTCTAGTTTTGATAGTGTTCGACCATTTCCTCTTCACCCAATGTGTGTTGACTACCTGTGATGGGGATCCGTTGTCAGTGAAGATCGAACTCCATCGTTGGATCTTTTTTCTGTGAATACGTTGGTCCCATTGTTGACCGTACATCTCACCTCGACGTGGGCTAGAGTCTCCTCTTCAGGGCCTGCGCATCCTGTGGCCTGAAGAACTTTTATGTCGAGGATAGACACCTCACCTGCCTGCCTGCCTTGTCTACACCCGGATCACACTGAAGACTGATGCAAGATCTGCCATGGTTTCCAGCAAAGACCAAGCAAGGCCGCTATCACTGGTTGGTGGCGTGGCTCAATGAGGAGAAGGCATCTGACGCGGCCTGCAGGCGCAGTCATGCCTCAACTAGACTGGCCGGTCCCATGAGCATGCTCCGTCTGAGAAAGAGGTTGAGGTCCTTTGAGGATGCCTCTCACAAATGTCAGGTTCACCAGGTTCCTCACCTGAAAATGCAGTGGAAGTCTCCTGTTGTTCCTTCTTCCTTGCCTTCTTCTTTTCTTTCTTTGTCTTGGCAGTCCTTCTGCCAGAGAAGAGATTGTGTCTCTCCATGTCGGAGGCCACCGTGCTTGGTTGAATGAAACAAACACAGCAGCAGGGGGCTTTCCTACGTGAGAGCCCAAAATGGGGAAAAAGCCTTGAAGGCACAAAAAAAACGTTAACTGGCAGATTATGTGGTTCTTTAATGAAGGCGGAGGTTCAGTGTCAGCCAGTGGCACAGGTAGCTGAGTGGAAGAGAGTAGCAGGAAGAGGCACCATAAGGACTGTAGACACAAGAGGAGTAGAGTGTTTGAGAACAGCTGGGAGTCTCGGGAAGGACAGCATAAAGGAGCAGCATGGAGGATGGAACAGAAGGGAAGGAAAGAACACTGTCTCACACGAAGCCGTAGAGGGAGGGTTGCAACGCAGGGAGCCGTGGCTCCAGCGAGGTGTAAACAATGGCGGCAGCCATCTTGGGAACAACTAGACCGCTGCGGTGAAGCAACCAGGGAACGCAACAGAACAGTCATGTCCACTTCCAGCGTCTTCACAGAGAATGCCGGTGTGACATGACGGCCCCCTTCCCATGGGATCCAGGCGACGCACCAAGCATCCAATTCCACGAAGGTCACTGGTGCTGCAGGATATTTTTTGGGAAGGGCCTGCTCCCTTTCTCCATCACCGTCTACAGTAAGCCTACTGGTTGGTGGGGTGCCTTCTGCAAGGCAGTCTTTGACCCCTTCCAAACATAAGTCCTCTTCCAAGGACAAGTCTTCGAAGGGGAGACCTGTTGGCGGCACGTCGATTACTCCCTCATCTTCGTCAGCTTTGGCTAAGACCCTGTTGACGCCATCATCTACCAGGACCACTACCTTGTCAAATACTACTTTGGTTATCAAGACTTCCACCTCGTCGACTGCCTCTTCGTCAATGACCATGACTCCGTCGATGACCAATTCTGCAACCACCTCATCGACTGGCCTGTCAACGGCAACCACCATTACATCATCGATGAGAAGTCTGGCGACGACCATCGTTTCTACAATCACAACAACGCCAAGGGTGGCTCTGCCTCCATGGCCTGCAGCTTCTGTACCAACCATGACTTCAGCAGTGACAACGCCAATTGTGCAGGTTCCCATTATTGCCTCCTTCCTGAAGAATTTGGGTAGAGTGAGGGAGTTGCTACCTCTGACAGACTTCCTTCGGGTATCTCTCCCAGTACTTGTGGGGTCCCAGATGAAATCCCCTCAAATTTATAGTTTATAGTAGCTCTGAGGACAAGCATCTGACAGAGGGCCAAAACTCAGACCATGAACGGGCCACGGGTCCATGTACCAGGAGGGATCTCCACGCCAGGAGCCAGATAAGCCATTTGCCCGTCCAAAGCGTTTCAGCCCATATCCATTTCCGGCTGCTCCATTCACACCCCAGCTAGCACCAAGGGACATATCACTAGATATCCCCACCACCGTACACACCGTGGTGTTGGCAATCCAACAGAGACTGCCTGCCCCCTCGGTGCCTTGTCCGGGCTGCATCCTTCCTAGGCACCTGACCACAGGAGTCCTCCCAGGCCAAAGTGTCTGCCTAGGCCTACCAGGCCAAAGCAACGGCCTAGCCCTTTTGGACCAAACCGCCAGCTGACATCTCCCCATAGAGGGCCTTAATCCCAGTGGAGGAGGAGCTGGCACATACCAACACCAGTTCTGACACAGATACCTCGGCTTCTCATACGGAGGAGTATGAGGATTACATCCCTGCTGATGGGGAACCTCTGGGCACCGACAAACCCACCACAGCTCTGCCACCAGACAAAATTGGCTCATTCTACACCCTGATCTCAAGAGCGTCCAAATCTTTAGTCTGGTGCCAGAGGAGAAGGGGTAAGATGGGTTTATTTTTCAGTGACATGAGTCCTCGAGGAAGACCATCATGTCGGTTCTGTTGTTGAATGACGTCTGGGAGAAAGGTTTGGCCCTGATGAAGATGCCAAGTACCACGCCCTCCAAGAGAGACAGGCTGAACAAGTACTACAAGGTTCTGGACGAGGCCCTTAGGTGCCTGAGGTTGCAGCCTACTCCGGACTCAGTGGTCTCTGTCGCCGCCACGGAAGCGCTCGTTCAATCCATCGTTCTCTTCCATGGTGCCCTCAGACCAGAAGGGCAAGAAGCTGGATGCAATGGGAAAATACATCATTTACATCATGGCTTCTACAGTGAAAGCTGCCAATGCATTCGCCATCCTATCTCGCCACATCATTGAGCTTTGGTATAAGCTCGGGCCAATATTGAATTTCCTGCCAGACGACAAGAAGGCCAAAGCTCTGGTCCTGTTCCAGGAGGGCGAGGTGGCCTCGGAGCACGCCATCACAGCAGTGGCACTGAACATAGCAGACTCTGGGCTCCACCAGATGGGCAATGGTGTGGCCCTTCGATACCAAGGTTGGCTGAAGGCCACGAACATCAGGGCAGATGTGTAGTCTGAGGTTTTGGGCATGCCTTTTGATGGATACAGAGACAGCATGCTCTCTGGGGACCCTGCAGCAGAGGAGATTGTCGTCCTTTCGTTCCCGAGAGGGAAGGTCCCCAGGTCCTCCAAGGGGTACACAGCCCCCTATCATCAGCCCTCCTGCTCCACCACCAGGGAGGCTTACAGAGGCCATTCACAGGCCTACGGCAGCGGAGGTCAGCATCGTTGTTGCCCACAGGCCAGGATGCAGACACCCAAGCAAGCCTGAACCCTCCGTGGATCCAGGCCCCAAATGTCACAACCCAGTGGGAGGCACGCTATCAAACTTTGCCAAACAGTAGAAAGCCATCACCACGGACACATGGGTGTTGGACATTATTCATCAAGGGCACGCCTTGGAATTTCAGCACATGTGCCCTTCCGCGTGCCGAGAACTATACATGGCTCAACTGTTGCAGGAGATTCAGGCCATGCTAAGGAAAGGGGAAATGGAGCTTGTCCCTCAACAACTCTGGAACTCAGGAGTGTACTCCAGATACTTTCTAGTTCCAAAAACGTCAGGAGGGTCGCGGCCAATACTGGACTTAAGACGCCTCAACAAGTACCTTAAGTCCCAGAAGTTCTGGATGCTCACATTGCATCATGTGCTCGACCAACTAGAGGAGGGGGACTTTCTGGGTCTGGAGGATGTGTACTTTCACATCCCCATTCACCACAAACATCGGAAGTTCCTGCGTTTTGTGATCCAAGGATGGTAAAGTACTGAGTCTACTTTTAAAGGAGAGAGGGTATCCAAAGATAAATATTAAAAACGTTTAAAAGATCCTTGAATAACAACTGCAAAGGTCTATTAGAATATAGACCTAAATCTGAGTCTAATGATTGTATCGTGTTTGTAAGCACATTCAACGCAATGTCCAAGCAGGTCAAGAGAATAGTCAATAAGAACTGGCACATCCTGTCTAAAGGTACTAAGCCAATTGCTACTCCAAAATGTGCATTTAAAAGGAGTAAGAATTTGAAAGAACTTTTGACTAAGAATGAAATACATCAACCTACCCTATCTAAAACATGGGGCATGACGAGAATAATGGGTCTCGGTGTGTGTGTGTGTGGTAATTGTCGACTAGAACCACAATGGTCGACATTGGATTAAATGCCCTTTGGCAACAATGTCACTTCACAAATTGTAATACTCTATGGGTTATATATGCCATTTGGTGCCCGTGTGGTAAGATTTATATTGGTAAATCTGAATGACCAATCAAAATCTGCATAGGTAAGCATACAAGTTGCATCAGGAACAATGTATTAACAGCGCCTATGCTGGGACACTTTCTGATCGCTGGACATACTTGAGAAGATGTGAGGTGGACAGTGCTTGTTAAACTGTACCAGAGTCGGAACATACAAGACAAGCTAAGACTGACAAAAGAGGACACGTGGATGATCTACTTAACTAAGAGCCATTAGACTGGCATGAACAACATTATTGCTTGGCACAGTATAAGAAGAGACAGAGAGGTTCACTATGAATTGAAATCTGTCATAAGACTAATTCTACTCTAAGTAGATGCTTTAATAGTATGATGGCATAATACTTATTACGGGATATCTACGCATGTCCTTAAATTAGAGTACCATGACAAGTTCAATAGCTTGCCCTCTCCACTGTCTTCCTGCCCCTACCAGGGTGGCCACCATATTCTACACAGAGCTGCATGTAGATGCGGTATAATTGCAGGTTATTTGACATGTCATTGAAGGATATGACGCATTAGTATTATGAGGAAGGGGATGCGGCTGCTTGAAGACACAGTAGTGAAGAACTGGTGAATGAGTTAAGATTGTGGAAGTCTAAACAAGGTAAATCGTTCACACTTATTTCGTATTGAGGCGACATAGAGACATAGACTGACGCTTGTCTATATCACATAGTCTCCTCACAGTCCCGGCACTAATGGTCCCTCTGTTTCTCCTTTTCTTTTATATGCCTGTGGGTGCCTAATGTATCCCGCTGTTCTGCGCTGTCAACTGTATCTCTATACGAAACACAGCGTGAATTACAGCAGTCTAGTCACTCTCAAGCAACATTGTACAGGTGGAGTGTCACCTACTAGATAGTATTTTAATTAGTGATTTTCGGTCAGTAATGACTGGTCCTTACTTCTATGCCTCTTTAGGTAGGAAGCAGAGAGGTGGATTAAGACCCCATTAAGCACTACTATTGAAAATTAAATAGATAGGCAAGTGCGAGAGTGCCGCCACTAAGAAAACATACATAATGGCGCTACGTTACTCACGTTGGTCAGATCATTTTTTAATTTAGCACAAGCAACTACTAATAAGTAACTCGTGTTTTTTATTTTGATCATGTTGCAGAATATCACGAACCAATTGAGAGCAAGTTACACTGTCTTCTGATACCGATGGCTACACAAAAATTAATTTGAAAAAAAACCCTGAAGAATTTCCCTCATTTTTTAAAAGTACCTGATTGGGAATGAAACATGTTGGGTGATGAGGAGCTATATTTACTATGAAAGGGGCCCCTAGGGGTCCCTCGTGCTATGGAAACAAGGCAATGACCATACACGAAAAGATGCGCCAGACACGAGGTTTCAAATTCCCAATGCTAGGGTTTATTGCAAGCAAAAGATAGTATCAATTGGCCAAATCTGATCTCACGCCCCGCGACGTGAGTTTCCTAGACCTCGAGGGATGCAAGAGAGCGAATTACGTACGTCAGTTACATATATACAAAATGCATATCATACAATCAGCAAAGTCATGTTCAACACCCCTCTGTATTAAGTTCCTTTGAACTCGGGATGACGATGGACATATCTGACGAGTATGACGATCATAATTCTTTTGATGTCTATTCTAGTAACAATGTGCAATTTAGAAAGTGCGGAAGGATCTTTTAGAACACGGTGGTTCTGTCCTCGGAAGCAATCTGTACATGGGGGAAGAGCCACATTCCAAGCTTTGCTATCTATGAGGTACTATTCGTGTCCTGGGAGCCGACACGTTCTAAGGGATTTTGCGAAGGGGGCCGTAAGAGAAGCATAATTCAAGCCTTTAACTGTATTATTCTAACATATTCTACCATCGTACGAGACTGGCTGGCAGCTGTGAAGTGATTAAATGCCCTGCAGCTTCCTCCCAAGGCTACAGAGAGGGAGTGCGGGCATTCCTTTCTGGGCTACTCATGAGAAGTTCAGCAAACTCTTCAGTCCCCCGACCTTGTCCTTTCATATTCAGACAACAATGTTAACAGTTGAGCAGAGTAAGCAGAATCCGCAAGAATTGCAAGCTGCAAAGCAGTTTTTAGACAGAAAGCAATGAACAATGGTTAACAAGCAAAATGGCGATTCTGCTACGTTTAAAATGGCCGCTTGTTGGTCAAGCATAACAGTCTATATTTCTATAATTCGGTGCATAAGACGGTTGGCCCACGGCCATCAAGTTACGTCTATCATTCAAATGAAGGTATTCATTTTTCCAGATTGACAAACCCTCCTTTTGGCCATGTGCCAAACGTCTTATTTATTCATTGTATCCTCCTCTTCTGAGGAGGAGTCTGGGGTATCTGCATTTGAATCATCTCTATCATTAATGTCTATCGCCATGAATTGTTTTACTATTTTTGTTTCCTCAGTGTCTCTGTTATTCCGGCCATGCATTTGTTTTCCTCTCAACACCATGTGCATACATCCCTTAGTACATCCATCAGTTATTTCAGTGCATATTATTGGTAAGCATTGTATGCAACAACAGCATGTTATGAATATCCCAAGTACCATCATTAGTATTGAAATTAACTTCCATCCCCAAAAACGCAATAATCCCCATAACCAGGATTCTATCCCCCAACCCCCTGCTTCAGTAGAGAGTGTGTACCTTATGACATGTAATTTCCGGATCGCTTTAAATATCGTAGGGGAGTAATCTTCGATATACACACAGCATGCAGTTTTTACGAGCTTGCAAACTCCCCCACGATCAACTAATATTGTATCGAGAGCCATCCTGTTTTGAAGTGCCATCAGTCTTATTCCTTCTTCTTCTAACGTCATATTCAATAAAATATCCGTTGTGGAATCTATTGTTTTTTGTAATATTCCAGACAGTTTTCTTATATTGTAAGAGTTTTCTATTTGGGACAAGAACGGTATAAATGATTTGGCTATATCCATTGCTATCATTCCATCCTCACTACTCCTTTGAGTTCTACCTTTTGTTCGTCTGGCTACTTCTGCTGTCTCCAAGAGGAACACTCCTGGAAGCAGTAGACCTAGGTAGCATGTACCTCCCCAGTTCCTAGGAAACCATGGATATGCTTTTTCTCCACATATAAAATAAACAGGGTCGCCCACGTACACGGGTTCTATTTCATGTTTTAAAACCACTGTGTTCAGGCAGTTTCTAAACGTTCCTACTTTATAGGAACCCTTTTTCTGTAGACATAGGGGAGCAGTTTTGGGGCTGTGATCCACTGCATAGGCAGGGGGCACAGCATCTTTGTTCCATTCATCCCTCATCCGAAATGTCATTCCTGATGCTCTTTCTGCTGGAGGGGTTGGTCTATTCTGCCTATGTAATCTATCTAGTCTTGTTATTTTTCGTGTATTCTTTCTCACGGGTTCTAGTGCAAATACGCAAGCTTTTTGGAATATGGAACAACCCACAGGTCTCATGATTACTTCCTCAAATGCATTCATATTGGTCTCATCTAGCTGACCCGTATTACTCTTGTTCCATTTCCCAAAGAACATTGCACTTAACGTTACTTCACAGGAATAAATCAATGGCAATGGTTGTGCATACCATCCTATCCCTTTCCCGCCGTGCTGTGGTAAATGGGCGCAAACCCAGCAATCTTTTTTCTTTAACACCGCATGGGTCATGTTCATGCTGAGCAACAATGTATTGTTGTCGTAACCTTCTCTATGTCTTTCTTCCATTGGGGACAAAGTACCAGTGATTACATGAACCGGGCTTTCAGTAGCTGTTTTTGGCAAAAGTGTTTCTAATGGGTGTACGTACTCCAGGAACCATAATGTAATAGCTGTTATTGTTGGTACCATCATACTTAAGAAACATAGGACCAATGTCCAAATTAGTACCTTATTCTTCTCATCATGCTTTTTCCCTAAATGTACAGTCTCTAAATCTATTATCTTTTCAGCAGTGGTGCAGGAGGAGGCTGAAACCGGTCTTGACTTGTTCTTCATCGTCCTTCTTCTTGCTGGGAAAGTTCGTTGTGAATGTCTCTCGTTCTTGATGCCAAAAAAGTTCAACGAAAAATGTCACTATTCAATTCTCCCAGCCTTTTCACAGCCTGGATCATTTATCCACTCCCGAACAAGATTAGTTGTTCTTTCTCCCACTGCTCAGACGATTTCTGAACAGCTCTTCATTGATAGAGTACCATGTGCATCCAGCTTGTCCCTCTCTGGCTTAGGATACAGGTACTCTATAAGCGCACAGAGGAGCCGTGAGTTTTGAATCGTCCGACTTGCACAATTCTCAAACTTCTCTCCTCTACGCCCCTGGTTCCTACTCCATCCATGAGTAGAACCAAAGGCCAAAAAGAAAAGCACCAAAGATCTGTAGATCACTTTGCCTGTCGAGGCCGCAGATTATATCTATTCACTCCTGCTATTGTATGATCCGTGAATAGTGCCCTTGCATTTCCAGTGTCAGGCTCAGTGTCAGCCTGTGGCACAATGATGGGCAGCGATGGGCGTCGTGGCAATGATGTAGTTTCTTTCTCTGGCTTTGGTGCATTCGCGAGAACTGGTGGGTGCCAAAGGGGTACACGCGTTGTTTCTGCTCGTGTTTGCAATGCAGGGTTTGTGTCGCTCGGCAGTGATGTTGTTTCCGCTGAGCAACGTTGGGGCACTTTTTGCCCTTCCCCCTTACTGGCAGCCTCCTCAAACTCTGTTTCGAGTTTCACTTCTCGTTTGCGCTTTGTTTCAATTTTCACTTCTCGCTCAGGCTGATGCTGTGGCACTGAACTGGCAATAGTTTCTTTCGTTTCCGAGACCGTTGTCTTTTTCTCGTCGTCTGGATCAGGCAAAGTTTTCAGTGACGCTGGGAACCTTTTGGCATGGGTAGCATGGATCCATGCCTTACGTCCGTCCACTCGGATGGCTGTCTGTGTTGCCAAAAGTACTTGATAGGGGCCACGCCACCTGGGTGCTAGTGCTGTCTTCCGTTCAAAGTTCTTGATTAGCACCCAGCTCCCAGGCTCCAGTGAGTGTCCTGGTCCTGTATATCGCACCGGCAACGCTTCCTGCACCTGCTGATGAATCAAACGCAACTTTTGTATTAAAAGTCCCCAATAAGTGCTTAACATAGGATGCTCGACCTCACATAATTTTCTAGGCTGTGGTGCGCACCATACATTTGCTGGTCTCCCCATTATAATCTCATAGGGGGAGAGCCCAGTCTTAGCCTGCACAGACGTGCGCATACACAACAGCGCTAGGGGTAATGCATCCACCCAACTCAACTTGCTCCCAGCGCAAATTTTCGCTATCTTTGACTTCAGGATTCTGTTGTGTCTCTCCACAAGCCCAGGAGAACTGGGATGCCTGGAACTGTGGAATCGCTTCTCTATTTGCAGACCTGCACAGATCTGTAGCACTACTGCACCCACAAAGTGGGGGCCGTTGTCTGGCCATAGGACACGAGGCAACCCAAACCAGTAGAAATACTCCTTCAGCATTACTTTTGCTGTGGACATGGCAGTACAGTCTTTTAAAGGATATGCCTCCACTCACTTGCTGAATACACAGATTACCACTAACACGTACTTGTAGTTCTGGCACCTTTCCATTTCTATGAAATCAAAATGGACCACCTCAAACGGCATAGAGGGTGGGCCGAAACTACCTGCTGGAGTCACGGTTCCCTTTCCTACATTGTGATGCAGGCACGTGATACAATTCTGCACTAGCCTTTCTGCATTCTTTTTTATGTGCTCATTCTTCCATACTGTGGATAAATGCTGTACCATTTTCTTTGCGCAAATGTGGGTAGGGCTATGCGCCATTATAACCATTGCAGTTACGTAACAATTTGGCAACATCCAGTTGTTTGTTTCCTTGTCCACCCAACATCCTTCCAAATCTAACTCAGCAGAGCCCTTAGCCCACCCCTGAATCTCTTCGGTCGTGGCCTCAGCCTGCATTTCTTTGACTGTGGCAACTCCATTCTCTATCATACAAGGTACTTCCTCAGTCTGTACTGTCATCATTTTATTCCTCAAATCTGTGGCTGTTTGCTTCGCAATCCTGTCTGCAAACGCGTTTCCCTCTCTAACTCTGCATGTTACTTTCTTATGCGCCTCGCAATTTACTATAGCTAGGCGTTTTGGAAACGTGAGCGCAGACAACAATCGCACAATCAAAGGGCCATGCTGAATCCTGGCTCCATGTGATGTCAAGAAACCCCTCTCAGCCCAAAGTCGACCAAAATTGTGAACCACGCCAAAGGCGTACTGGCTGTCAGTATAAATATTTACGTTCAGATTCTCAGAGAGTTCACAGGCTCGGGTCAGTGCTATTATTTCTGCGGCTTGTGCCGAATTGTAGGGGATCCTTCTGCTCTCTACAACTCTCTTTAGGGTAGTAATTGCATATGCAGCCGTTGATGTGCCATCAGCTAATTTAAAACAAGAGCCATCGCAAAATAACTCCCCATCTGGCTCTTTTTGGGGGATATCGCTCAAATCAATCCTTCCCTTTGTTTCTTCTTCAGTGATCATTAAACAATCATGGGGTGGTGATTCGTTGTCACCGATTTCTGCTATGGGCAGTGGCATTAATTCTGCAGGATTCAATGCGCTACACCTGATAATTTGGATGTGGGGTACAAACAAGATGAGCTCATATCTTGTCAGTCTAGCTGAGGTGAGGTGTGCATCTGCGTCCTATTTAATAGAACATCTATAGCATGTGGCACCATCAGAATTAAAGTGTGCCCCAATACCATTCCTTCCGTTTGTTTCACTGACGCAGCAGCCGCTGTGACGGATCGCAAACATCGTGGTAGTGCGCACGCTACAGAGTCCAGCGTGCAAGAAAATTAGCCGCACGGCCTATTTCTTCCACCTTGTTCCTGTGTCAAAACCGCCAATGCACATCCTTCACTCTCACTCACAAATAGTCTGAAGATCTTTTTATAGTTAGGAGTGCCTAAAACTGGCGCAGCACACAATGCAGCTTTCAATTGCTCAAACGCTTTCTGACATTCCTTATCCCACTGTAAAGGCATCTCTGCATCCTTCTTAGTCAACTTTATCATCGGCTTCACAATCAACGCAAAATTACTGATCCACTGCCGACAATAAGAGGCCATGCCTATTACAGCTCTCTCCTTTTTGAGTTTTTGGAATAGGCATACTAGAAATACTTTCTATGCGTTCTGGTGTTAATCTTCTCCCTTCTTTTCGAAAGTAGGTATCCCAAATAAGACACCTCCTTTTGATTATACTGGAATTTCTTCAAACTTGCCTTATGACCATGGTTCGCTAAATGTGTCAAGAGTAATACAGTACTTTCTTTGCAGATCTCTTTCGTGTCAGCAGCTAATAACAAGTCATCTATGTACTGCAAGAGTACGCAACCTTCGGGTAGTTCTATCATGTCTAGCTGCTCTTTTAGCGCTCTGCTGTAAATGCTCGGGCTTTCTGTATATCCTTGTGAAATGCGTGTGAATGTGAATGATCGACCTCCTAGAGTGAACGCAAACAGATATCTACTGCTTTTATCCACTGGGATGCTAAAGAATGCATTCTTCAAATCAATTACACTAAAGTATTCTGCAGTGGCCGGTATCATTGTCAGTATTGTTGTGACATCTGGGACCAAAGGGAATTGTGGGTCTACCACTTTGTTTAATGCGTGCAGATCAATTATGAAATGATAGGGTACTTCATTGCCTCCTTTCTTGTAAACTGGAAGAATCGGGCTGTTGCACGTGCTTCCTGCAATTTCCTCAACCACCCCCAATCTCACCAGGTCAGTAACAATGCTTCTCAATCCCTTCTCACCTTCAACAGAAATCTTATACTGGGGAATTCGTGGTAGTGTTACACCTTCTTTCAAAGTTATTTTTGCTGGCTCTATTTTCAAGCATCCTACATCGTTATCATGAATTGCCCACAGACAGGTTGGTACTCTACTTAGCTCTTCTGGCAACTCTTTTGAAATAAATTCCGTCACCGGTGCATCGTGGGGCCACATCGTAAGGAACACCCTGTCTGGCGTACAATGTATGACTGCCCCCAATTTTCTCAACAAATTTAATCCTAGCAAGTTCTCTCCACAATTCTCTGTCAAAAGAAATGGACACTGTTCCGTAAATGGTCCTATTGTAATTGGGACAGCTTCGGACATGGGGTTAATTACTGGTGTACCTGCGAACCCTACAGAAACATTCTTCTGCCCCGACAGTGGTATCTCCGGAACCAAGTGGTGGTCTATCGAGCACTTCTGTGCCCCTGTATCTACAAGGAAACGGTGCTCCTTATTCCCGACTTTCATTTCTACGTAGGGTCCTCTCTGATTCACGGGAATAGACACTGGTTCCGACCCCTGTCGTGGGCTGTCCTATCGCGAAAATAACACATCGTCCGATGTATAGTCACCGCTACTGCTATAATACGTGTTTGGTTGTGTATCAAAAATATTCCCATTTCCCCCTCGATGTCCTCCACTCTGATCATTTCTCTGTTGGCCCTGCCCGCCCTGATTTTGGTTCGAAACACTTTGGTTCAATGTCTGGTTCTGTTGTGCTTGGTTTTGGCCATATGATTGGGTTTGAGTACCTCCATTGGCATATCCCTGCTGCTGCTGCATGTTACTTCTGCTTGGGCCATTTGACCCCTGATGTCCTCTATGAGGCCTTCTCTGACCAAACCCACCTCTATTCTGTAGGTGCGGGCATTGCGCTCGCCAGTGTCCTTCCTCCTTACAGTACGCACATTGATTTAATCCCAATGACACCGCATGCATATTATTCAAATTTCCCCAGCCTTGTGCATTACCTCTACCTCTATTGTATCCAATGACCTGCTGCAGCAACACCCCTACTATCGTTTGCATCGCTTCCTTCCTCATCTCCAATGGGTACCCATTACATATCTCACTTACTTCTTTTACTGATGTTTTTTTGTTCGACATCCATCGCATTGTTTCCCCTACCCATACCTGCAATCTTTGTTTATCGCCTATCTGTCCCGGTATCGGCAAATGCTTTGTACTACCTGGAAAAACTCTCGGCCATGATTTTTTCATACTCAACCTTGACGCCTCCTTCCTACCTTTCTTAATAAACTCTCTACTATACTCAGGTATAGCAAACATTTTGGCATACCTGTCTTCCATTTCATTCTTTACTTCAATCAGTTTGTGAACATGTTCTCTTACATCCTCATCTCTTTGCTCACTGCGTGCTAACTTATTCAAATCTAGCAACCGCTGTGGCGATAAATTCCCAAGTATCTTTTTCCACTCTCCCACCAGAATTTCCCCCATGCATTCCAACACTACCTGCCTCTCGTCTCTTCTTCAGTACCCATACAATGAGGCCAATGCTGCCGTCTCATCATTTCCTTCTATGTACATTTCTGCCTCTTGATGTAATTCAATCTTTCTCTCTTTGCTGATCGCGCTCCGAGTTACCCGTCCAAATCCTGTTCCTTCAGCCCCGCCTCTCGCCTCCCCAGTCTCAATCTCGACTTCGGGAGGGGCGGATGGTGCTGAATCTGTCTCTAGAGCGGGAGGTGCAGATGGGACAAGTGACACAGGTGGCAACTGTGAAGGGCCTTGCTGGGTGCTGGGAAATTGTGCGTCTGCGGTCTGCGCTTGTGGGAGTGCTCGTGCTGTGGGCGGGGCTTGGGTTAACGCCTGCGTGAGGGGAAGTGCTCGGGCTGCAGGAGGGTGTATGAGAGCTATTGGTTGGGCCCGCGCAGTCACTACTGGCGTGTTTGGTTTCGATTCTGGTTTTGTGCCTCGACTCGTGTTAGTTAACAAATGTTCCATTAATTCATCTGCTATGTGTAGTTCCCGCTGCGGGTATATTCTGTCTATGTTCATCTGGTCCCGTCTCCCTTCCCGTCTTAGACTCTGTCCACTCCTCCTCTTCCTTCTTTTCTGCTATCTCAAGCTTCGTTTTATGCCTAAGCGCATGCTTCTCTCTACTCCTTAATCGGAGCATCGTTTCCCACATCTAATCTTTGACGGTCTCAAACGCTGCAGGTCGCGCTTTCTTTCTAATCAACACCCTCTCTAGGTTATCTATCCTCCCCATCTCAAAACTACCATTAATCGGCCACTGATGATCAGGTTGCTTTCTAGTTTGCCTATGCCAAATTTCACAAAATATTATCGCACCCACACCATATTTCGCATACATATCATAAACCGGCGTTCCCCCAGGCGGTGCACTTTGGCCATATTCCAAGGACTGTCTACCGCAGCTGAAAATCCCCGCTAAAGTGGACAGTACTCCAGGCATGTTTCTTTAACCTTCCCCTTTGGTTAGCCAACTTTAGCTGGACGTTTGAGTTTGCAAAATCAACACTCTACCAAAAATCAGGGTTCTCTTTGAATCGGGGAATGACTCACCTGATAAAACAAGTCGCCTGTTCTAACGCACCCTCTCCCCACATCGTGTCTGCGCTTCTCTGGCTTCTGCCTCGTCTCGGGACCCTCCCCTTCTTTGCCCTCTGGCCCGGTACATCGATCAGGGATCAGATGTGTGCAGATCTGCGGAAGGAATCTCTCCTCTCCTCTCTTCTACAGGGCGCCCCGTACACTTCTTGATCCCGGCTCGACCGTCCCGTCCTCGCTGCTCTTCCGCCTTTACTCTGTTACAACGTATACGATGGGGCAAGTGGGGGAGGGTCCCTATTCGGGCGCCATCTTGAAAGGGGCCCCTAGTGGTCCCTCGTGCTATGGAAACATAGGCAATGACCATACACGAAAATATGCGCCAGACACAAGGTTTCAAATTCCCAATGCTAGGGTTTATTGCAAGCAAAAGATATTATCAATTGGCCAATTCTGATCTCACGCCCTGCGACGTGAGTTTCCTAGACCTCGAGGGACGCAAGAGAGCGAATTACGTACGTCAGTTACATATATACAAAATGCATATCATACAATCAGCAAAGTCATGTTCAACACCCCTCTGTATTAAGTTCCTTTGAACTCGGGATGACGATGGACATATCCGACGAGTATGACGATCATAATGCTTTCAATGTCTATTGTAGTAACAATGTGCAATTTAGAAAGTGCGGAAGGATCTTTTAGAACACGGTGGTTCTGTTCTCGGAAGCAATCTGTACACGGGGGAAGAGCCACCTTCCAAGCTTTGCTATCTATGAGGTACTATTCGTGTCCTGGGAGCCGACACGTTCTAAGGGGTTTTGCGAAGGGGGGCTGTAAGAGAAGCATAATTCAAGCCTTTAACTGTATTATTCTAACATATTCTACCATCGTACGAGACTGGCTGGCAGCTGTGAAGTGATTAAATGCCCTACAGCTTCCTCCCAAGGCTACAGAGAGGGAGCGTGGGCATTCCTTTCTGGGCTACTCATGAGAAGTTCAGCAAACTCTTCAGTCCCCCGACCTTGTCCTTTCATATTCAGACAACAATGTTAACAGTTGAGCAGAGTAAGCAGAATCCACAAGAATTGCAAGCTGCAAAGCAGTTTTTAGACAGAAAGCAATGAGCAATGCTTAACAAGCAAAATGGAGATTCTGCTACGTTTAAAATGGCCGCTTGTTGGTCAAGCATAACAGTCTATATTTCTATAATTCGGTGCATAAGACGGTTGGCCCACGGCCATCAAGTTATGTCTATCATTCAAATGAAGGGTATTCATTTTTCCAGATTGACAACTATACCCTATGAATTTGAGCATTTTAAGCTTGTTGAATCATTGCTTATTGGTGTTATTGTCTTTTATATTTTCCAGTAATGGTAGAACATGATTTATTTGTAATTGTACTCTTTACGTCCTGATACCATTTGAGGTGTCATTGCACATGAATGCGAATTATTAATTGTACGTTTTTACTTGTGTATGTTCTTGTGTGTTCCTAAATTTTAATAAAAAGTATGATATTTTTATATGAATAAGGGCTAATTGAATATTTTTCGCTTACACATGATCTGTTTCATGTTTCTCTGTAACATTAGTGAACCTAGGAGTCTGGTCCTTGTTTTAAGTCTATTTGGGTTGCTTCCAGGTTTGACTGGATTGCGTCTCCCCATGGAGTTCACCTTTGGTATTTTGGCCAAGGATGGCAATACCAGTTCAAGGCTCTACCCTTTGGCCTGAAGTCAGCTCCAACGGTGTTCACAAAGTGCTTATCCCCGGTGGCAGCACATCTACGCCACAAGGGCATCCACGTCTACCCTTATGTGGATGACTGGCTCATCTGCTCCTGGTCGCATGCCCTGGCGACCCAGCACACGACAGAGACAATTTGCCTTCTGACGGCTCTTGGATTCTCCATCAATTATCCGAAGTGGTGCCATCACAGAACGCTCCGTTTCTGGGTGCCCGCCTCAGCACGGTTGCATCCCTACCAACCCCCTTGGAGGAGAGGGTGAAGGCCATCCTAGGATAGGTTCAGCGGCTGTCAGGAATGTCCGTTGCAGCAGTGCGCTCCATCAAGCCACTGTTGGTTATGATGTCGTCCTGCATCCATCTCGTCCCTTTTTCAGGTCAGACACTTGAACAGACAAGATCACCCTCACTAAAGAGTTCCGGCAAGCTCTACGATGGTGGGGGATGTGCTCAGATCTCACTCAGAGAGTCCCTTTTCAAACCCGCCATACAAGACTATGGTCACCACAGATGCCTCCATGGAAGGTTGGGGGGGCCCAGAGGTAACAATCTCACGCCAGAGGCCTCTGGCTCCCGAGGCGAAGGACCTGCACATAAATGTCCTAGAGCTCTGAGCATTCTTCTGGGTCCTCAAGTAGTTCCAAGCTCTGCTGCGGGGGAAGGTGCCGTGGATCTTCTCGGACAATACCACCACCATGTTTTATATCCAGAAACCGGATGGGACGTACTACCACGCCCTTTCGCGGGAAGCCCCGTCTCTGTAATGCTGGACCATGCTTCAGGACATGTTTTCTGTCCCCTTTCATCTGGCTGGCACCAAGACCACCATTGCAGACTCGCTCAGCAGGGAGCTGCGGTCATACCATGAGTAGGAGCTTCAGCAGGTGCAAGTGTCCCTGCTCTTCAGCAAGTGGGGTCAATCCCAGATTGACCGTTTCACAACAGCAGCCAGCTCCAACTGCTAGAGGTTCACCAACGGGTATCCTCAGCCGAGGAGCCTGGGGGATGCCTTCTCGTTCCTGTGGGAGGGGCTTTCCCTGTCCGCCGTCCTGCCTATTCCACTCCTGCTACATGTGATCAACACACTTCGACATTGCTGTTGCAAGTTGATTCTCATTGCTCTGGCGTGACTACGGCAGATCTGGTACGTGAAATTGCTCCATCTGTCAGTGGCTCTGTCCATTCGGCTGCCTCCACTTCCTGATCTTCTCTCCATAGAAAACAGAACAATACTGCACCACGACCAAGCGTCGCTGATCCTCACGGCCTGGCTCCTCCAGCCCTAGAATTTGGGCATTATTCCATGCTGCTGGAATGCAAGAAGATCCTAGCCCAAGTGAGAGCTTTCTCTACGCTGTGTTGTTATGGTCACAAATGGAATCACTTCACAGTGTGGTGCTGGAAAATCAGCCTCTACGCATCACAGCTCCGCAGCTCCTCCCGTACCTGATTTCGACGGCGAAGGCTGGCCTGGCTTCCGCCTCTATCAAGGTTCACCTAGAAAGCCCTCCCTGTGGTGGTACAGGTTAATCAATGAGTTCCTCAAAGGCCTCTTCAGGACATTTCAGCCAGTGAATGCTCCTGCTCTGGCTTGGGAGCTCAACATGGTTTTGACTAATGGGCTCATGGGCCTCTATCTGAACCAATGCATTAGGGCCCTCTGAAGTTTCTCTTGTGGAAGACTGCTTTCCTAGTGGCCCCTTAGCCAGGCCGGTTGCTGAGATTCAGGCCCTCTCCTGCAAGCAGCCGTACTTGGCCTGTAATGCTTCAAGGGTGCTGCTGTGGATCCACCCCACCTTTATACCAAAGGTTCCCTCGGAGTTCCATCTCAAAAAGCCTTTGGTTCTGGCAGTTTTCTATCCGAACTCTTCTACGCCTGCTGAAAGGGTATTGCATTCGCAGGACGTTGCTCGTGGCTTTAAGTTTCATGTGGCAAGCACAAAGGATTTTTGAAAGACCTCTCAATTGTTCATCAATTTTGAGTGAGTGGGGCATGGGAAGGCCCGGTTTAAAGCTTCCATATCCAGGTGGCTCTCAGGCTGTATCATGCACTGTCATCGTCTGGCCAACAGACCTCTTCCAGGCCAGCCGAAGCCCACTTTACCAGAGCCACCGCAGCGACAACAGCGTTTTTTTCTGGTGTTCCCCTGCTTGACATCTTCAGGGCTGCTACGTGAAGGTCCACACATGCCTTCAAAAGAGTTTACTGCATCAACAGGGATTCCAGGGAGGAGCCCCGAGCCGGCCAGGCAGTGCCATGCAACTTGTTTACTTGAGGTGAGTCTGTTCCAGGGGTAAGTGTATTGATTATGTTGAGCCTTGTCACCTTCCATGGTTGTGTATATGTACGGCTGTGGAATCGTATTCATGAGCATGTGAATCCATGCAAGACCACGTGCTGGAGAAGGAACAAGTTACTTACCTGTAACTCCTGTTCTCCAGCATGGGTCTTCCATGGATTCACGCCTCAAACCTCCCTCCTTCCGCTCTGTGTCTCTTCTTGGTTCCTATTGCCACTTTACATGCTGTACCATTCCTGAACTGGCCACCAGGGGTGGAGTTTAGGAGGACGAGTGTCATTGGCTAGGGACAGTATGACCCAAAGGACAGTGATTGGTTATAGAGGAGATGAGCAGTTTTCAGTCTAAAGCGAAACTGCTTTCTTTTTTACAGAGGATTCACAGCCTGGCGGCAGGGAATATTCATGAGCAAGTAACTTGTTCCTTACTAGATATAAACTATAAATCAATGTCTAATGCATTGTGTCCTCCACACGCTTTCCTCTTCTTAGATATAGTCTCCAGCTGCAGCAGATTTCGGACATGTGGCATTGGTGCCGAGGTTCTTCAGCAGCGGCACCGGACATGTTGTGCTCGGCATGATTAGCGGAACTACTTTGCACCTCATGCACATTACTAAAATGTGAGATTTCGCTTGGAAATGTCAAACCCCAAACCCTTCTTGCTTCAAGCGATGTGAGGCAAAAATGTTTTTAAAAGATTTGCCTCTGGTGTCTCGGCTCCCGTCATAAAGTAACCGATTGAGGCTTGTGTCAGCCGATGATGCCAAAGGCTTTAAAGGTGAGAGAATCGAAGCTGGCTGATGGATGATCTTCATCAAAGTTCAAACCATCCGTGGAAAAAAATCTGAGTCCACCAATTAGTCACTGAAGAGGGCGAAGAAAAGGCTGAAAAAGCACAGAAAGAGCCCACATTCCAAGAGTGATTTTCACCACTTCTCTTCTTCGAGTAAGAAGAAGCAGTGGAGGCTAAAAATAAAAGGGATGGACATTGACCACTTGACTCGTTCTTTCTTCGGTGCTCCTTCCAAATGGCCAGTCGACGTTGAGTCACCCTTGACGTTGAGATATGTCCATAAGCCGAGAAAATAGATTTTGGCGTTTTCATGGAATTTTTGATAAAAAAGCAGCTAAATATCCTTTGGCTTCACCCAATGAGATGTTTTGCTTCCCAGGAAGAGTTTTTCTTGGAATGTGAGGTTGCAATGTTGCGTTGCTACATTCTGCCATCTGAAAGCTGTGCTCATACAGCCTAAATAATGCTTGCACTTTAAAAAAAACGAAGTGGGTTTCTGAGAGGCATGAACACATGCTGAGGCAATGGGAACTGAACCCGTAGGTGGCTGCAAAGGCTAGCTGTCAGTAGTTTAGTCTGAGAGCCTCCAGAAGAACATTTCTCTTTTAGATAATGTCAGTCTGGATGACTCGTATATTCTATTCTTTAGTTGATCTCCCTCCTTTGAAAATGTCATGTGAAAGGGGCTGGTGGTGAGACACGTGTATTTTATCTAAACATGTACATTGCTTCTGCGATATTTGCGTATCGCTATGCTGTGAAAATAAACGTAGTGCACACTTGCTTGCTATCTATGTGTGGAGGTCATATACAGAAGGAGTGTGTAGCCGTTCTCCACAGAAATTACCTTCAGACGCAAGACTGCAGATATCTCAAACCTGACCATGTTGCCCTGTGTCTTGGTAACACAGGACAAGCCGGGTTCCTGCTGGGGGAAATAGGGGGGGCATACGTCGGCCTTACCGTTCTCGGCGTGCATGGTCTATTTTTTTATTCCTACTATCTCTTTATACAATGCACTCTCTAGTCTGAAGGGAATGCCCAGGCTATAAGGAGAAGTATTTTGTGTCTGGGATGTTTTCAGTGGTTCCCTCCTTTGTTGTCTATGGAATGATTTTTGACAGCCCCATCCCTTTTAATTATGGGTAAGAGACATTCACAGGACATTCAGCATGACATTCCGGCTGGACAGATGGAAACAGATTTGTTGGTAATTGGCACAAAGACAATGCTGTGGCTGGGCCGGGGACCAAAGGGTTTCCACAGAAGGGCACGTTTGGAGGGGGCGGAACTTGAACTGTTTTTTTTTTTTTACTGGACTCCAAGGGGTATAAACCGCACCCAAAAGAATGGTTGGTTTTTGCACTTTTGACTAAATAATATGCAAATGGGGCCCAAGAACTACTGCACAAATGTAGGGAGGAAATGTTGAAGTTGGAGAGGAAATTACATGATAAGAAACAGGGTGATAAAGCGGGACACGCCCTTTACTCTGCCCTACCACCCACTAGTACCGTGCCCAGTAATGATGACCCTGCACCTCCTCCAAAATAGTAAGCACCTACAGCGCCACCACATCACCCACCAGCCCCCTTGGCGCAGCGCCACCCTTACAACACTCTGGTTGCACCACCTGACTCCACTACCACTCTCTCTCCCAGCACCAACTTTCTCAAGTGTGCATTAGAAAGTATGCAGACTCATCTGACAATCCCTTCTTGAGACCATTCTCCCGACACCATGAGTCTGCAAGAGTTGAGGGAATGTAGAAGGAACGGATGGGGGGGTAGTCGTAACATAATATGACTATCTTTAGTATGACCGTATGACCTATAGGAAAAGGTATCACAGTTTGGTAAAGACACGGCTAATAACGGGTTGACGGGATTGGTAGAGGATGTTTTGACTGAATTACAGAGGGGACACACTAACCCTTAGCAGGGAACCTACCAACCCTCGACGGAGCACATGCAAACCCTGTCGGGATAATTCCTGCATCCGAGGGATTCCATACTGTGCGCGTACTATGTGGCCTGATCAGATCAGGTCCTTTAAGGAAGCATTTCCACCACTATGGACAAACCATTGAAAGTATGTTTCGGTAACTAGAAAGTATCATAGATTTCCATAATCCTACCATCGCATATTTGACAGGATTACTTAAGCAAGTCCTTTCCCCAGAGCATTGACCAGCAGTAAGAACAAAGGCGGAAGGGCCCCAAAATGTTAGATCTGATAATGTGGAATACTGTTGGAGCGGATCTGAGGCTGGACATGACGAGTATTGCCTTTAAAAGGAGTAGCATATTAGCTGTAATAAAAGAACTGACAGAGGTTAAAACAGACTGATCAAAGGGGATGTCATTAAGACAAGACAAAGGGGACCACCCTGAAGAGTTTCTGTCCAGAGTAATAACTACCTGGAAGTTCATTGTAATATTGAAGATGTTACTAAAGCAGCCCCTGAACTAATGCAATATTATATTTTGTTGGCAGTCTTCTCTTTGCAATTGAAAATTGTCAAGAAAGGGGAGTTATTGACTGGAAATGTCAGAATGCACCAGAAAGCGTGCCAACAGTGGTACATATGTACAGTTTATATTTAGAAAATAAAGGTCAGAAAACAAGACATTGCTTACCCGACAGTTAGCCCAATTTGACTGACCGCAGAGACAGTCCTCTGTGGGAGCATCCAATTCAAGAGGCAAGAAGAAGCGGGCCTAATAGGCCCCAGACAAATGTTGCCCCATACAGACCTCCATATCTACGACACAGGGCTCCCAAAGCCATTACTGTCAAGGATTTGGCCACTGAAAGGCAGAGTGCCCCAATAGGTTTATGCCACAGGTCCCTCCCAATGCATGCGTGTGGACTAGCGAGACCCAACAGACACCCTGGTACCCTAACCCACAGCAAGTACACCCTAATAATAATATGATGCAAAGGCAGCCACAACACTAGATGACTTAATTGAACCCATAGGAGAACCTCTATCACCCAAAACACTCAGATTTCTCATACTGACATCAGGAGGCCCGAGAACAATGCATCCTAGCGCCCATCTTTAAATTAGATATGAAAACCTCATTGTTGCCAGCTAAAATACAGGGGCGTCACACAAACCTTGTTGTAGACACGGGCACTTCATGAACTACCCTTAAAGGCCAAGATTTTCCCTTGCCACACTCTGGGAAAGCAATAATGACAATGGGCGTCGAAGGTGTCATGGCATGCCTACCATTAACCACCCCAATTGCTTTAACCCTAGGGCCCCTCACCATGACACAGGCATTTCTGCTCAGCCCAACCACCTCTAGGCATTTCCTGGGAATAAACTGCCTCAGTGCCATGGGCGCAACCATTTATGGTAGGCCGCAAGGCTCGTACATTCACCTACCTCAGGATCCTGCATTTGCACTAGAGCTCCCCAGGGCAGTGGAAGCCTATACATTCGCAACACACACAGAAGTACTTGCAACCTAGCAAAGTCTCTTTCCCATGTGGCTTTAGGACATGCCGGAACAGTTATGGGCAACCCGCTCCAGTCATGCCAGACTCATCACTACCTGTGAACCAGTAGTGATAACTTTGAAAGACACTGTCACATTCCCTAAAGTCAAACAGTACACCCTTAAACCACAAGCAATACAGGGGGGTTGGACCCATAACTGATGACCTGTTGACCCATGGGATACCTATGTATGCTATTTCTCCCTGTAACATGCTGATTTTTCCTATGTGAAAAAGGGGAGAAGGGTATCGTTGGAAGTAAAATGTTGTGACCAATACAGGGCTTAAGGGCAATTAATGAAATTGTGGCCACTCTAGGGCCCAACCCACACACAATTCTCTCAGCCACTGCCGTTTACAGTGTAGTTGATTTATTTGCTGAGTTTTTCTCAGTGCTGATTCCCCCTGAGTCTCAATTCCTTTTTGTCATCTCCTTCCAATGGCGTAGGTGGATGGGGTTGGGGGGAGCAAATACCAAAATGGCTAAATGACCTGGACTAGGCTCCCCCAGGGATTCATATACTCCCCTACCATCCTTTCCAGAATATTTCATACCGATACAGTATCTTTGTTTTCCGGGAGATTTACTGCTCATTCAATACATTGACGACCTACTACTTTGCTCACCTGATCAAGCGGCTGCACAAAAGAATGTTCATTATTTGTTAAGTAGCCTGGCCTGAATGAGAGAGTGTGAAAGCCGGTGTTAAGGGAATATTTTGATAAAATGAAAACTGCAGTATGTACAACCCCGGTTTTGGACCTACCATCTTATGAGAAGCCTTTTGTTCTTTATTGCCACAAGCACACCGGTGTAGCGTATAGGGTCCTTACACAGGACCATGGGGGCAAGTCATACCCTGTTGCATATTTTTCTACACCTCTGGATACAGTGGCTCAGGGCATTGCAGCATGTTTGAGAGCAGTTCGAGCGGGTGTGTTGCTGACTAGGAAAATAACTGGTATTGTTTTAGGATTGCCTTTGACAGTTAAGGCCTCAAATGCTGTGCTTTCCCTGTTGTTGCAAAGTCTTCAACAGCAGTGCTTGCTTTCTCTGCTACAAGAAAACACTCTTTAATGATTCTTCTATCACTTTGGAGCTTGTAGGCCCTCTTATTCTTGCCTCACTATTATCAGTGCCTGTGCTGTCTGAAGAGGATTTACATGATGCTGTTACTGTGGTTTCCCATTGTACTACTGCTATGCCTGTGCTATAGGAGGTTCCCTTAGAGGAAAGGAGCATTGTTTTTTTGAACGATCATCCCTGGGCCTCCTCTCTTCAAGAGCACTCTCATCTGCATATGCTGTTGTTGAATTGTCAAATGATGAATTCATTGTTTTGCTGGCCCAAATGACACATGTTCCCACTTCAGCGCAGGTTGCTGAGCTTATTGCATTATCATCTGCACGCCATCTTGTAGCTGGTCACTCGGTCACCATCTATATGGATAGTACATATGTTTGAGGCGTAGCCCAAAATTTTGACCAAATTGGGAAAGAGAGAGAGTTTCTAACCTCAGCAGGCAGGCATCTATATTGCGGCCCTCCTTGAAATTATTTTGTTACCCAAAAGCATTGCAATTGTCAAATGCTCTGCCGATACAAAGGGGGGGGGCGTGGTGTCCAGGGGTAAGCAGCTGACGTTGCAGCATGGGGCATGTCCCTGGCGATTATCCAACCAACATGTAATACTCAGTGCACCCCTGAAACCACAGCTGGAATATGAGACGCAAGTGAAATGTATGTGTCAGACAGTTTGAGCCAGATCCAAACACTGGCCACGAAAGAAGAGAAGGCAAGATGGGGAAAGGAAAAGGGAGTGGTAAGCGATACAGATGGGATTTGGAGACAGGAAGGGAAACCTATAGTGCCTCAAAAGGCTCTTTTTCTGTTAGCTAGAAGTGAACGTGGATTAGCACATGTGAATGAACACGCCATGTTTTGACATGGTGGGCTCCAGGTTTCCCAATGTCAGCCTGTCAGATTGTCAATGTTCCAAATGCCCTGAATTCAATCCAGGGGGGCACAAAAGGTCCCTTTAGGAATTGACCCACCCCAGCTGGTCCATTCCTGACCTTGAAAATATATTTTGCCCACGTCACCATCTGTTAACCCTTGTACCTACCTCCTTGTGGTGGTTGATGTATTCAGTGGTTGGGTCGAAGAGTATCCTTTAAGGAGAAATTATGCTCAGACAGTAGATAAGTGCTTGTTGCAAGATTTTAGGCCAAGATGGGGTATCCCTGTCACTATAGATGGTGACAGAGGCCCGCATATCGATAATTTCTTTGCAAAGCTTTATCAATTGAACACAAGTTGCATATGGCCTATTGCCTACAAGCCAGCAGCTGATTTGAAAGATATAATGCAGATCTTAAATATAAACTACCAAAGATCTGCATAGACACATAATTAAATTAGTTTAATTGTGTGATTATAATATGCTACAGTATTTTATTTCCTTAACCTCAGCCCTCCAGTTTCTTCACTCACAGGTCTTTGCCACCTTCTGAGAGCAACGGGACAAACCACTCCATGATTATACAGGCTGAAAGATCACACCTGAAATCGGCACTAGAGTCCAGAAGAAAGGGACCCTTTGTGGTACTTTTGACATCGTAAGCTGCAGTAAGGTGTGAGGAGCTACTGACTGTTGCATGTGAAGGAGCTCCGCACCCTTGCACCACTATCAAGAGCACCCTTACCAACAATCCCAGAACTCTGGAAGAATAGAGACATACTCCTACATCCGTCCTTTTTCCTCCACACTGTATGGGCGTCCCTTGCTAGGGACGGGAGACAGAACCTTTTTCACCAGAAAAAGTCTTCCCCTTTATATTTAGAAGCATGCGGGGGCGCAGCCCTGGGAACATGTCCTCCCCTGTCTCTGCCCACCGGTGCCACTCCTTAGTCCCCTAATCTGCATCGACTAGAACAGACTTTTTCCTCCCTATGTCTGACCCCCCCCGCTCTCTGCTTCCGCTGCCTTGACCCGATCACAGCTGGGAAGGCTGCTCCACGTGCGACGCGCTCACACTGGGGGCTCTGAAGAACAGGCTAGCTCGGTGGAGGGAGCGCTTCGCAAGGTCTTCTCTGGAGGACCTGAAGGAATTAGTCAAGCACAAGTCCAGGCCCAAGGTAGGGGCACATTTTTCATCCGCACCCCGCAAATGCGACTCCTTTACCAGGAAGCAGGGTCGAACTGGGACAAGAAATAGGCCTAGTCAGCTAAAAAAAAAAGTGGCCCACCCCTCGCCTCACGGCCCTTGACCTCTGATGACATCACCGGAAGTGATGTCATTTTACCCCACCCCAAAGTGACATCCTGGGAAGCGATGAAATACGACCTTTCAACCCTTGACAAAACAATAAGTGGCATCAAATAGCATTGTTCCAAAATACACTAAATTACTGGGAATCCAAGCAGACGTCCAAGGCCAAATGATAATATTGTATAGCACTTATGCTTAAGCTCTTTTTTATAGAACAAATATGCATACAATATCACCCAACCTCTGTTGGTACTCCTTTATCGACCTAAGAAGAATTAAACTTTTTTAGAAAAAAAAGATGTTTTTTTTTAAAACACAATATTTCTTTTCTATTTTTTTTCTTCCAAACTAGCCCAGGCATGGCCAGAAACCGGCAACCACACCCCAGGGATGATTTCAGCCCAGCCACGGGGCCAATTCGACCCTGCCAGGAAGTGCACCAGCGGGAGGGACCTTTCAGGTTCCTGTACCACAGCAGGTACCGAGGCTGCTACAGCTGCCGGCTGCCAGGCCGAGTGGTCACGAGATCCTACCGGTGTTGTCACTGAGGGACTGCAAGGTTCTATTACCGGGTCTACGCCCGAGGGGCTACCCCCTAATACCAGACAAATGTCTGAGGGAATGCCTGTACGCAGCACTACTTGCGACAAAGCTGAGGCCAATCTGCCTGCCAGGCCTTGTCCTGAGGTGCAGAGTAGGCCTCCACCTCCATCGCCAAGAGTCTTTGAAGAGGCCGGGCCCAGTGCGGCAAGCACCACGACACAGGCACGTGGCGCACAGCCTGAAAAAATGGCGCCGTTGGGGAACGGGTAGGGGAATGAGTTTCCAGGTGGGACTGGTCTTCACCGGGCACGTGGCCTACGGCATATCCTTCATCATGGCAGGGCAGATACACCTCACAAGCAGTAAGACAGGGTGCGCCCGGGTCTCAGCCCATGCCTGTGCCTCCAAGCGCTACACTGGCCTGTGAAGACAGGTTTTTAAAAAATGTTTATGACCCTCATGAGATCTCCGCAGATGGGCATCATCCTCAGGGATGTGATCAGGGACATGCTCCATCCAGTTCTTATGCTGTCATCCACGGCCACTCCGCCTGGGGTTCCAGCAATCCCGCCCTTGGTGCAGCCCCAGCTCTCCCTGCCAGCTCCCACCACACCGGCTCCCACAACTCCGATGGTCTTGGCTGCCCCTGTCAATACACCGCAGCCACAGGAACCTAGCTCCCCTCCATCTGCTCCAGATCAGTAGGATGCCTTGGGGGATATGGATGAAGAGGAGGACCCGGGCACACCATCGTCGGTCATGGCCTTCGATGTGCGACTCGCTGACTTGGACGAATACCTGGGGCTTCCTCAACCTGAAGTGGAACAACCTGAGGAGGGGGTACTGGCAGAGGTCCTCACTCTACGCCCCATGGCTAGAACGGGGATCCTTATGCAAAAAGATGTAGTGGCTCTAGCCAAGAAGGGATGGCTTAAACCCCACTCGGCGCAGCCTACCCCAGGCACCTGGACGCCAAGTTTAGGCAGATGGAGGGGGATCCACTCTTGCTGTCGGCATACCCTCAGCCACACTCCTCGGTGATCGCCGCAGCCTTGCTCTACTCCAAGCCACAATTCTCTTCGGCTACCTCAGCCTCTGCACTCCTGGGTAAGGAGGAGAAGATCCTGGAAGTGTGTGGGAAGAAGATTTATTCCAACACTTCCTTCATCTTCATCAGTCTAATGTGGACGCTATGCTCACCGCTGTTAACCAGAGGCTTTGATGTGGAATTGCTGACTTCCGCCCAGAGCTTCCGGTACAGAGCCAGGCACGCTTCAAGACGGGGCTGGCGGAGGGAAAAATGGTAGCACAAGACATGGGCACGTGGACACCTGAGGCCGCGCTATTTGCATCGCTATGGACATGAGAAGGACGTCCAAGAGCACATACTGGATCTTCCTTTTGAGGGTTGCGACCTGTTCCATTTGGCTATGGATGAGGAACTGGATAAGAAGAAAAACCACTCACAGACTGCCAAATCTTTCTCCATCCTCACTATACCCACCCCAAAACATACAGCCAGATGTAGCGGTCAAACAAGGGCCAGTCCTTTGACAGGTTCTGGGGCTTCCAGGAACGACGGTCCAGGCAACCGGACAGCACCGCCACAAACACAAGGCTGCGCACAAGTTTTTTTTCAGTCCCCCTCCTCGGCCTCAGACGGAAAAAAGGCATGACATGCCCATCCGGGTCCACGTGTCTCAGGTGGGGGGACAAGCTTGCCCTTCGCTCCCAATGCTGGCGCACAAGGTACGCGGACCCCTGGATCCTCTCAGTAGTGTCCACGGGCTACCGTATACCTATCCCTCCTTCCCCTCTCTCCTCCCCTACGCTCCCACAGATTGGGACAGCAGCTCTGTTGGCGGAAATACGATCGCTCGTAGAGTCAGCCAGTGGAAGAAGTCCCACCCTCCCAGCGGGGTCTGGGCTTCTACTCATGGATTTCCGCCATACACAAGAAGAACCAGGCGGGCCTGAGATTTGTTGGACCTTTCCTCCTTGAGCCTTTCCCTTCCCCTTCAAAGGTTCAAGATGGTTACCCCAGCGCTTATAGCAGAGACACTGTTCATGGGGGACTGGATGTGCTGCCTGGATCTGAAGAATGCATACCTACATGTCCCGATCTGGCAGCCCCATCGGTCCTTTCTAAGGTTCAGGATCATGGGCTTCATTTCCAGTACAAGGTTCTACTTTTTGGCCTCAATTCAGTCCCCAGGTTAATTACAAGACTAATGAATGCAGTGGCAGCCCTCCTCAGGGCCCAGGGTCACCACGTCTATCCATACCTAGACAACTGGCTCGTTAGGGCATGGTCTCCGGAGGCAGTCCACCACACCTCCTCCATCCTCATGAATACTCTACATGAGTTGGGAATTTCCATCAAACTCAAGAAGCCACAGCTGGAGCCTATGCAGAATCTAGCGTTCCTGGGCCTCATCTGGGATGCGGGCTCCAAGTTTTTCCCTCGGAGGACAAGATCACAGCCATCAAGAGGGCCATGGGGCATTTTCTCAGCAGAGCAGTGACCTCGGCCTGGTGGTACCAATACCTCTTGGACATCATGGCAGCATGTTTCCTGGCAGTGCCATACACGAGGCTCAGAATTAGGTGCTTGCAGCTACACTTCACAGCCTCATGGAGTCAAGAGAAGGGTTCCTAGGTGGAGCTGGTCAGCATCCCTCCTAATCTCCACCAGGGACCTGGTCTGGTGGAGCACGGATTACAACTTGCGGATAGGCAGGCCCTTACGGCAACCAGCACTGCAGGTTTCCATCACCACGGACACATCCCTAGAGAGCTGGGGAGCTACACTGCACAGCCACAGTGTCCATGGGGTGTGGTCCCAGCAGGAGCACAGGGCCCACATCAACTGGCTCGAATTGATGGGCATCTGGCTCGCTCTGAAAGCCTTCCTCCCTATGATCAGTGGCAAGGCGATCCACAGTCAAACGGACAGCTCCACCAGCATGTATTACGTCAACAAGCAGGGTGGTACCCTGTCTCCTCCCCTCTGCACTCTAGCAGTCAACATTTGGGAGTGGGCTTTGGTAAACAGCATGCACTTGGCAGCTATACACCTCCCAGGGCAGTCCAATCTGCAGGCGGACAGGCTCAGGAGGCTAGGTGTGGGCAATTATGAATGGCACCTGAACGATCAGGTCCTTCAGGGAATCCTTGCCAGATGGGGTCATCCTCAGGTGGATCTCTTTGCCACCTTGTCCAACAGAAGGTGCCCCCAGTTCGCATCCTGGCAGGGAGAGGGCTGGGGCTCTCTGGGCGATGCGTTACAGATCCAATGGAAGAACACAAAAGCATATGCCTTCCCTCCCACTCCCCTGGTACACATGGTGATCTGCAAGATAAGGGAGTCGGTATCATTCTGATAGCTCATTGGTGGCCGGCGAGGCCATGGTTCTTGGAGCTGCTCAGCCTTTCGGATCAGCCACTGATGCACCTTCCGCTGGGCCAAGCTCACCTACTATCTCAGCAGGGAGGCAAGGTTATCCACCCTGCCCCCCAGAAGTTAGCCCTTGCAGCGGGGTTCCTGAACAGATCACACTAAGGCATTTGCATCTGTCACAGGCTAACCTAGACATCATACAGGGGCTAGGAGCGATGCTACCAGGACCTAGTACAAAAACAAGTGGACTAGGTTTTGTCATTGGGCGGAGTCTAAGGAAGTCAACCCGCAACCTGCATGTTGGATGACGTGCTATCCTTCTCAGCTCACCTCGCACACTCGGGGGTGCAAGTAGACACATGCCGCACCTACATGACGGCCATCAGAGCCTACCGGAACTCAGAGGAAGATTATCTTCTCATCCTTCAACCCAGTGGTTAAAAGACATCTGGTGGGCCCCACCTCCTATCAAGAAGCCACACCCTGTTTTGGGTGCCCTTGCAAATATAACCATTCGAGCCAATTGTATTGTCATGATGCCCGCTCCCGGGGAGCCGGTTCAAGCCCTGCGTCGCCGAAAGCGGACATCCAGTCCCCAAGGAAGGACCCAGCAACCCCATAGGCGCCAGGCTCATTAAGGAAGTGCTTGGGTGCACTTACCTGATGCAGACCATGCTGCAGGATCCCAGCCTCCTTGAGGCCTGAAAGGAACTACTTTACCTGTGGGACTAATTTACCATCTGGGCGTGGTCGGGGCAGGATACATACCTGATTGGAGGAAGGATACATACCTGGAACTTCTTCCAAGGCTATTTAAACCCCACCCGAACAGCCACACGTGCTTCGTGTTGTTCTGCATCTAGCAGCTGGACACTCACCGTGTCTGCTCCTGCATCCTGACTTCTGCCACGCCTGCCAGCATCCTGGATCACCTGCAAAGGAAGAGAAGAAGAGAACAGAAGAAGGAAAAGGCCTTACCTGCTAAATTTGCATCGCGGAGACATCTCGCCGACAATCCTGAAAAGGAAGACTTTTATTTAAAAGCTCATCGCGTCGATCGCTGCAGCGCCGCATTCCACTCACCTTTACAGGGCGCCTCCATGTTCAGCAGCGATCATCCGGATTCTCAGTCACGCCCCAGCACCTAGGGAGAAAAAGACCAGAACAAAAGGTGAGAGAGAGAAGGGAATAAGGAAAGCTAAATCTCCATGTTAAGACTTACCTGTTGATTCATTCCCTCTTCATTTCGGGTCCGCGCCGCATCCTGGCATTTCCGGACCCCGGCCCCTAAGGGGAAAAAGAGACATCAGCGTTAATGAGCGAATGAAAAGACATTACCAAAAAACGCTCATTAAAGACTTACCTGATTTCTACAAGGATTTCACCTCTCATCTCGGGTCGGTGCCTGTTCCCCAGCATTCCGTACCCTAGCATTAGTACATTAATGCATGGACACAAGGGGAACCTCTTATCAAAAAACTTACCTGGAAGCCAAGCAAGTTTGGTTCTCACCAATCCGAAAATCCAGTGAGGTAACTGGATACCAACGCGCCCCTGCATCAGAAGCAGGATGGAGAGCTCGTCCTTCCAGACCCTCAGGTGAGACGCTATGAGGAATCACACAAGGGTTTCGAGGAGGGTGAGAGGGGAAAGTGGGAGGCTCATTGCATTACCCCGCAGACAGTTAATCCCCTATTTTCACCTACAGAAGGATACTTCTGCGAGCCAGACAAGCCAGATTTGGGGGCCCGGTACAGTCCATCTTCCGAACCCTGCGCATCACCTTAGAAGAGGTCACAGCAGCGTGAACCAGGCCAGCGCCTCCGTGGGAGTCAGGTGAGCGTTACATGTATCTGCGGACATCAGGCTAGTCAACATTAAGACAGCCCTCCTGATGGGTCTTACGTCTGCACGCAGGGTCAGTGAAATTCAGGCACTGGTGGCGTCCGAGCCTTAGACTACTTTTCATAAGGACAAGGTGGTGCTTAGAACTCACCCCACCTTTTTAACTAAGGTAGTCTCCTCATTTCATCTGAATGAGGAGATAGTGATACCCACATTCTTCGCGGACCCGAAGGACGAGGACTACACTGTCTAGATGTTAGGCGTGCTCTAAAGTTTTACCTAGACAGCACCAAGAGCTTCTGCAAGTCAGAGGCTCTCTTTATCATCTTTGGTGGGTCAAAGCCAGGTCATCAGACTTCCAAGGCTTCCATAGCAAGATGGATGGTTGCGGCCATCAAGGAGGTCTATGAGGGGCAGCACAAGCCACTCCCGGAAAATATGCATGACCACGATATCAGAGCCAAGGCCACGGCAGTCGCGTTCCAGAGGCACGTTCTGTGGCAGGTCATCAGCAAGGCGGCTACATGGGCCACGCCTTCGGCCGTCTGCAAGCACTACTGCTTGGATGCCGGCTCCAGGTCTGATGCGGAATTTGGTCAGGCAGTCTTAAGGAACTTGTTTCCTTAGGAGGGTCACCCCTATACCCTGCGGCTACATTGTTGTAATCGCCCATACAGTTTGGAGGAAAGGGGACGGGGCGTAGGAGTAAGTACAAGTTAGTACGTAGTGACTAACGTACTCCTAGTCCATAGTCCCCTTTCCTCCATACGTCCCACCATCCTCCCCCTTAATAAAACTGGTGTCATTAGGCAATGGTAATATTGTCGACGTATCAAAGGGGACTGAGGAGTGGCGCCGGTGGGCGGAGTCACAGGGAGTGCATGCTCCCAGGGCATTGCACCGGTGCTGCTCTAAATTTAAAAGGGAAGACTTTTTTTCTGGTGAAAATGTTTCCTTCTCCTGTCCCTAGCGAGGGACGGCCATCCAGTATGCAGGAAAGGGGACTATGGACTAGGAGTACGTTAGTCACTGCGGTGAGTAACTTATAATTTATCGGGCACTTTTCATTATAACCTCCAAAGTAACCGATAGATGGACACTGAAGACCAGCAGCCCCCAGCAGAATTATTGTTAGCAGCACATTGGTGGGACACAACCACCTGTATGTACACATGCCCCAACACGTAGAAGTAGCTAGTGGGAATGGAAGTGATGAGTTTGTTTTGAACTTTCCTCGCAAACATTTCATATATCATGTTGGCACAGAAGATTGTAGTTGTGCATGCATAGATGCAAAATATATTAGGTAGGTTCCACATGTTGAATTACCCAACACAGGCATGTATTAGGTAGATGGTCAGTACATGAATTTTATTGGGATTGTGAAAAATGCCTTAGGACCTGCACAAGAACAGTAATAATTTTAGCAGTCCCCAAGGATAGCTCCTCCTGGGAATTTCTGCCAGCTTGGAGAAGTGGGGCGGAAAGGAGAACCTGTGGGCACTGAAATTAATTCAGAAGACATAGCAAAATGTGCATTATGCACAGGTAATAACATTTCACAACGATTACTAACTACGCAAAATCGGAATGTGCACTGCCAGACAATTTTAAACTCTATTGAGGCAAAATGACCCATCATTTACATATTTGTAAGGTCTTTGATCAACTTGTACTGCACAGTGCCAGATTGCACAGCCTCCCTGGCTGGGTGGGCAGGCCCTTCAGCGTGAGAACAATGGGTTTGCTCCAAGATACCCTACCCGCAGTTCAAGGCATATTATCCATCACTTGTTGTCCACATTTCTGGCATTACTATAGGAGGAATAAATACAGCCAGACCAGTCAGAACATTCTTCCTCTGTCATTGCAACCCTGGCACAACTGCACTTGTAGGCTACCTGCACCCTCTCCCGGTAAACCAGAGTCACGAACAGGTAAGGATTTGAGTCATTGCCTGGCCAGTGAAAAGAAGGGGAGGGAGATTTTCCTTATGGGAGCATGGGTGCTACTTGGGTGCTAGCAGTAGGGGTTGCCTGGCTCCTTCCTGTCCATTTGGGTAGCACCAAATGATCACATTCACTGGAGGGAAATTCCTACATGAAACTTACATGTATAAATGCCTCTGAACTAAATGCTAGTGACTGTTGGATATATAGTAATCTGCTGCATCATTCAGAAGACACTTAACCCCTTCTCGCTGTCCCTAATTTAGCATTATGGAACAAATCCAATTTACTCCATGGCACACAAGTATGACTATCTCTAAGGGCCAGCATAAATTATCAAGTGTGCTTAGAGCACATCCCTCACACTGCTTCCCTTTGTGTGGAAATAAGCGAAGGGGAGGGGAGAATGGTGGGAAACATGACAGAATGTAATTTCACAGATGAATTGCTTGTGAATGGCACCATCCTGTTGACAGGGAAGAAGTGGCGAAACAATAGTGTTTGGGACAAGTCCTAGTCATCCTGTGTTACACCTATTAAAAGTCCAACACTGGTATAAGAATGTGCTGGCCTCAAGAGTTACTAAACAAATCCCTTATAATGACAGTAACTGCAATGATCATCTGACTAGGTTGATGTAGGCAGCCCAACTTTATATTCCAGTCTTTATATCGTCAGCATTACAAATCTTCCTGTTTCACAGCTTGTGTTTTAGCTGTGTGGTACTAAAGTGTGCAAAGCCTTCCCATGGGTAGGCCAGTGCACCCTGACCTATGTTTTCCCTGGGCTACCAGTGTTCAAAGATCTCCCAGGGAAAATTTGAAACACCTGTTTGTTACACAAGAGGAGCATTGAAGATGCACAGGCAATTGTAGACATGTCCCTCGATTGACAGTGGGAGAGGTTACAGAGGGAGCAGTAGGATGCGTCTTTGAGGGACATGGAGGTTGTACATATGCTGTTACATGGACGAGAAGTGCCATTTTGAGACTCCTGGCAGTGTTTCAGCTAGTGACCAATGAAACCAGTTACATGTTAGATTCCCTGGTCAAGGAACACTGGTATAAAGGATAATGGTCCTGCAAAACAGAATGGAGCTAGACATGACTCTAGCAGCATAATGGTGCATGTGCGCATTAATGAAAAAGGATTGCTGTGTATTTGTACCCGATATCTTGTTAGTCATCCATGATCATGCAGCCCACATTAGGAATATTGCCTCTGTCCCTACAGATCACTGTGCGCATGGTGGGCAACCTTCATGAATATGTTTGGTGCGTGCAGATCAAAGATCTTTCAGTTTCTTTTGGCAGCATACTCTTATTAGTAATAGGTTGCTTGTTTTTGAAGTTGCTCACTGCATCGTGCACCAGTAGTATGAACTCAATTACTACTATACCTTTAGACACATTCCCTGAGACAGATAAAAGAAAGGTAGACCACAAACGTACTCAAGAAGAATACCTTAGGCTTACTAACATTGTAGCATGAGGGTTTAGAGTAGTTCGCTATCAAAGGGGGTAACTGTTAGGGAACCATTTTGTCTTGCTACATTTCGTGATCTTAAAGCTGCGCTCACAGAGACTAAATTGTTTACTGTAAAATGTGCACATGATCACATACTAAGGCAATGGGAACGGAAACCCAAGGTTGCTGCAAAGTGTAGCTGTCAGTAGATAAAACAGGTAGCCTCCCGGAGAACAGTTCAACTGAAGGCCAAGCATTTCTCTTTTAAATAAAAATGTCTGTCAGGTTGACTTGTATATTCTGCCTTTCAGCTCATCTCCATACTTTGAAAATGTTGTCATGTGAAATGGGCTGGTGTATATTTCTTCTGTGGTTTGTGCATGTAAATATGGCTGAGAAAATAAATGCAGAGTGCACATATTCACTTTTTATCTGTGTGTGGAGGGGGTTATATAATGAGTAGCTGACCGCCACAGAAATTCCTTGCAGACCGAAGAATGGAGAGATCTCAAACCTGACACAAAGAAAACAGGACTGGGGATTTGCAGGGGGGATTGACACTTTCCCTGATGTGAAATTCACACGCCAAGATCCCCTTGCCCATCCTAATGCTGCCTATCGGCCAGTGTTGAGAAGTGGGGGTGATCGCTCCAAGCTCCCAAGAGGTTCAGGTTGAGGCAGAGGCCTCGAAGAGTGTGGTAGAGTCTTGGGGAGGCTTTACGGGATGGGGGGTATGGCCAGAAACTGCATCATGAATAGCTTAGCAGATGTTTGGGTGTAGATTACAGTAGGAATGACACTATTTTAGAAAACAGAAGCCATATTGAAATGGAGGCCTAACACTGCGCTGTAGCCCAGACTAGTAGGATCCAGCATGTACATACAAGCACACGTGTAGGTTGCAACATGGGCAACAGTGAGAACGACAAGAACCACAGAGATTCATAAACCTTTCATTGTCTCATGCTGCCAGCATTCCTATCCCTGGAAGAATGTGCCCTGCAAGCACAAGGGGACTGAGCGCTCCCTATGCAGAATTAACCCACGAGAAGGAGGGCACGAGTCTCTGACTTTCCCCGATCCTAATTCTAAGTTAAAGTGACCGGATGCCCCGGTCCCAAGACCCTAGCATTCCAAGGTACCAACTAGCCCCAGGCCACCGACCATAAAGCTGTTATATCATCAATCGCTCAGAAAAGATCAGAGACCAGGGGCAGGCTGCCCCACCATCAGCTCACGTGATTTGTGCTGCAAGGTGCCAGGAGGGAGAAAAAGCAACAAACCTAAAACCAGGCTGGGGAGATTTGGAAAGGTGCTGGGGTTTGTAAAATATAGTGACATTGAGAGTATCTGCTGCACACATGTCTGCAGTACCGCATGTGCACATTAGATTACAAACGGCGAATGTTATGTTTTCGTATTTCTAATTGCCAATTATGCAGCTTGACGTCCAGTGACCTGCGAAGAAGCAGCCTGCATGGAAGAAGATGGACAGGAGAAACTGTGACCAATGTCTTTGGCCTCCCTTATGGAGCAGGCTGTATATATGTATAGGGTCACACCAACCAGCTATTTGGATTTGTAACCCATGCAAATTATGTCACTGATGACGCTGTGTGTTCTTATAACCTGTTGCTTTTGCTGATTTTGCCAGAGCGCTCAGTGGTAGCAGAGATCTTTGCTGGTGCGTTTTTACCTTTTTATGGAAATAATCCTTGCTCTCCTTGCAAGAGGTGTGCTGGGCCTTTTTCCCTATTGGGTTGTATTTTTTATGGTGTGAGCATTGAGGGGTTTCTCTACTTTTTGTGACCCCAGCGTGATCCCGGTGACCCCTGCAAAGACTGAGGCTTCCACACTGCACCTCTGGATGGGCCCTTGCCCATCTGCATTGACCAGTGGCAAGCACGCAACCCGTGGTGGTGTACAGGAGCCATTTTCATAGAATTCCTGTCTGCTCTTTGGAGCGGGGCGTAGCTCCTATGAGGGTGCAGGCCAGGGGAGTTGCTAGGTCTGGAAAAGACCCGGGCTAAGCTGATGGCAGAACTGTTGGGACTGGGGGCAAGCTAGTCTTTTGGCTGTAGCTCCTGAGATTCTATCCGGGGCTACAACCAAAAGATCAGTGGCTATAGCCCTCTTAGCCCCCCCTAGCAATGCCCCTGGTGCAGGCCATTATTGGGACCCCGTGACAGAGGAGCTCGGAAGAACACGCAGATGTAAGTACACCTCTTGTGGCAACAACAACTAGGGTTGCTGCTAAGTGGGGGTGTAAGAGAACAGAGTAGCAGTGTGCAGATTTTTTCTATTATTATTGTTATAAGGATATGAGAAGTGTATGATTAAGGTCTGTGAAGGACTGGGTCGCCCTGTGAAGGATGTTATTGAGTACGACCTCAGACATTTTGGACAAGGGTCCTCCAACAAAGAAGGCTTAAATAGAGAAAGTAAGATCAGCAAACAGTCAAAAGAGGCAAAGGGGTGGCACACCCATTATATGTTCAGACAGTTAAACAGTTTGTGTTGTGATTTTTTTGACTCATGGCTTTTTTTGATGCAATGAAACAGACTCAATTCCCAATTTAACTTGGATAAACTAGGAGCCCGAAGGCGAGCATTGGATAAGGTAGGTACGAAAATACCAGCAGTACAATAGGGAGTGTTCACCACGTGGCTGGAAGAGGCTGCAGATATAAGAGATGATGGGTATGCAAACGTCTTCAACAATCTTACTGCTAAAACCCGAAAAAACACTAAAGATTGTGCCTCTTACAGGCCAATTTCAATGCTTAATGTTCTAAAATTCGAGCCAACTGAGTGTCCTGAGTTCTCCCCCAACTCATTGACCCGGATCACATGGGATTTATCCAGGGCAGATCGACTGGGGACAATATTCACGGGGCCCTAAATCTAGTAGAGGTGGTGGCCTCGGACCATCATAAGCTGGCGCTGCTGGCCTTGGATGCCATGAAGGCATTCGACAAAGTCGACTGGGCCTTCCTAACAGCCACCCTAGAAGCTTTTCAATTAGGCCCCACATTTCATAAAAAATTATCTTAGCCAACTACAGTGCACCGAAAACCTCCTTACGGGTTAACTAGCGACACACAGCCCCATCGCACTCACCTGTGGAACTAGACAGGGATGCCCTTTGTCCCCATTGTTATTCGCCCTAATAATGGAGCCCTTGACCCAAAAGATCCGGAATAACCCCGCTATAGAGGACATGATGATTGGCCAATCACAGCATAAAATATCCCTATATGCAGATTACGTCCTACTTACTTTAACTAACAAACAAGTCTCCCTACAACATTCTCTCTCAGAACTAAACTCCTTTGGCCAAGTGGCAGGTTTTGAAATCAACTACAATAAATCGGCAGCATTCTGGGTGGGCTTAACAACAAATTACTTTCTCTCCCTCCAATCGATCTGCCCAATTAAATGGAAGAAGAACTCTCTTGAATACATAGGGGTGGGAATTGCAGCCTCTCTGGAAAAGCTCTATGCGGTCAACTTTCCAGCTCTTTTCAAAGCACTGGAAGTTGACCTGGTGCGATGGTCCACTCAAGAAATCTCATTTTTGGGATGCATTACGGCCTGCAAAATGAACCTCCTACCCCTGTTACTATACTTTTGCTGAGCCCTTCCAGTGGGGGTCCCACTAAGCCCCCTTCTTCATTTACAACGCAAAGTCTTTTGATTTATTTGGGGGTGGGGCAGGAAAGCGAGAACATTCCCAAAACAGTGGTGATGGGCAAACCTTGTCTGGATGGCCTAGGGGCTCCAATGTTACATCACTAGTACGCCACGGCACAAGTGGCAAGGCTCTCTATTTGGCACGTTCCCATGAACAAACCAAAATGGGTTAAAAAAGAAACAATCCAGGATTTCACTGCCACTCCACTCCCTCCCACATGTTCCTCATTCAGCATGTAAATTATGGCCTACTCTGCTCTCAACGAAAACATCTGTAAAGGTCTGGGTGTTAAGGTATAAAGGGATCCTAGGAGGTATAGGCCCACTCACACCAGTCTTTCATAACCCCTCCTGCAACCTGGTCATATTGGGCTTTGGATTCAATGGGGGTTGCACATTGTAGCAGACCTGTTTCACGATGGCCAGCCTTGTACTTTTGACTTTTGTAAAGAAAAGTTCCATCTGACTGAAGCAGACAGATTCCCATAAGCCTGACCGCGCCACTTGATCATGCATCCCACAGTCCAACAGGGCACCACCCGCAACCTTGGGCCAGTGGAACTTACCCTGCAGGAAGGTTCCCAATGGGGCACCATATCTAGGATATACAAACTGCTGCAAGATGACCTGATTGCCCCTCGGCCCAAATACATGTCCCAATGGGAGGAGGATCTTGGCTGCACTTTGAACGATCAGGAATGGCTGGACATTGTGATGAGGGGCCACACTTCCACCACCTGTTTAACAAACAAAGAGTGTGCCCTTAAGCTAACGCTCCGGTGGTACCTGCCCCCGACCCGGCTTCACAAGATGCAGGGAGCTCTGGACCCATCATGCTGGCATACATTTGGAGCATGTGGCTCATACTTCCACATGTGGTGGGACTGCCCCCTAATTCATACTTTCTGGGTGAAAATTCTTGACTATATAGCAGCCTTCAGCCACATCAGACTTCCTCGTCAGCCTTGAGGTGCTCTTGCTAGGGGCACCAGTACCTGCCAAGATTATTCTTGCCAGCATAATGGCCCCTATAACGGGGCGCTAGAGTGGAACAGGGGAGTGATAGGGGGGAGGGCTGAATATGTGGGGATCAGCAATCTGCAACTCTTTTCTAATGGTTACTTTTGATGTATGTACCGGTTCTCCATGTTGCAACTGTCTTAAAATAAAGTTGTTTAAAAAAAGAAAAGAAGAGCTGATGGGAAAAGTCAAGTCAGGGGATAAAGAGAGAGTAAGGACTGATTGAGAAGTCAAATTACATTTTTAAGGGCTAGGAGAGCACTGCTTGCCGAATGTACCCACAGATATTAGAGAAGGGGCCGATGGATGCGGACAAGGCAGAGTACCCGGATAGTGAGACACCAGAGGATAAACTTGATTTTTTCACAAACCTGGACAGAAGACAACTAGGGGAAGGGCCAATCGTAGAGGAGAATTCCCTGATAGTACCCAGAGCCACAGAAACACTGAGGCTGATTGGACGGGGAACCAGTGGAGCACCATCTCTCATAGGACGCCCACCGGCCTACGAGCCCTCAGTAACAAGGAGAGGGAGTCACATATATTTGAAGCTCCACTAAGGCTAGTACCAGCTGCAGAGGGAGATGAGGAAAATCAACAGGCATTAATGGTAGTCCATGTATCATGGACACTAGGAGACCATAGGACATTAGAAAAATAATTCCCTGATAATAGAAGAACCACATTGTTTAGTGGATGAATTACAGGCAATAAAGCAGTGTTAGAACCCATCGTGGGGTATGAATCAATTTATGAACCTAGTGAGGCCACCGGAGGTAAGACATCGATTAACAGAATGGTCAGCTTGGCCAGCTGCAATCCAGGCACAGAAGACAACCTGATGCAGACAAGGGATAAGATAGAGACAATAGTTGTAGAAGTATGCCCTAGGAAAACCGATTGGAAAAATATCAAATTGTAAGCAACATAAAATTGAATCACCCGCTGACTATTTACATAGACTGAAGGTGGTGTTCACTTGGGTATTACAAAACCAGAAGATACAGCACAGGAAGCTATAGCCAACTATTTTGTTACGGGATTACTCCCGAAAGTACAGGTGCAACTTAAAAACGTGTGCATAGGATAGAAGACTAAACCATTAGCGGAGTTAGGTGCGATGGCGAATCATTGCGTTGCTTGCCAAGATCAGAGAAAGGAGATATTTGATAACAAACCTATGACAATACAGATGCAAAATCTCCATGGAAAAGTGCAGGGAATGGGAAACTTTCAGGGGAACCAAGCCGAAAGAGAGGGATGACTAGAAGCAGAGGCAGAGGTCAAATGCCCTTGCAGACATATCAGACCCAGCAGGGAGGATACAGGGGGCAGCCGATGCAACCGAGACAATGGCGACAGTTTGACCAACAACAGGCGTGGGGAGGACAGGGTTGGCAGGGGAACTGCAATAACCAGCAGACTCCCAGAGCTATGGTACCAAACCCATTGATTTATAATCACTGTAAGCAGGAGGGTCGTTGGAAAAATGAATGTCAATTTCGACCGCAAGTAAGACAACAGATTCCGGGAGGAACGGGTCCAAGTAACACACAATACTTCTACGTCCTGTCCCCTTTCCTCCATACTGCATGGGCGTCCCTCGACAGAACCTTTTTCACCAGAAAATCTCTTCTCCCCCTCTAAATTTAGAGGCGCGCGATGTGCTCCCCTGACTCCATCCCCCTGCGCCACTCCTGAGTCCTCTTTTCCGTGTTGACGGGAGCAGACCACTTTCACCAGTACTGGTTTTGGCTTCAGCCTTGTAATTCCACACTCTCTTCCCCGGATACTGTCTGTTGTCTTTTGGTCTTTAATCAGGTACTTGGTCCTCTGGCGCCACGCTCCTCCCCGGCGCATGTCAACGGCATCAGGCTTCAGCAGGTGCCCAGCCTGCGAAGGGCTCTTTCCTACGTCCGACCCCTACACTCTTTGCCTCTGCTGCCATGGCCCAGATCACGGCTGGGAGGGTTGTACCGTGTGTGATGTGCTTACATCGCACGCTCTGAAGAACAGGTTAGCTCGTTGGAGAAAGCTCCTCCAACAATTGCCTCCAGCGGTCTTGAAGAACTTCGTCAAGCACAAGTCAAGGCCACTTTTTTCATCCGCACCCCGCAAGGATGACTGCTTCCCCAGAAGACGTCATAGCGGGAGGGACTGTTCAGGTTCTAACACCAGCACAGGTACCGAGGCTGCTTCAGCTACCGGCCGCCATGCTGAAGGGTCACTAGATCCTGCCGGTGACGTCGCTGAGGGACTGCAAGGTTCTTTTTACTAGGGGTCCACCCGAAGGGCTATGCCCTACTACCAGACAAATGTCTGAGGGGGCACCTGTACGCAGCACTACCGGTGACACCGCCGAGGGCATGACACCTACCAGGCCCCATCCTGAGATGCAGGGTAGACCTCAAACTCCACCGCCAAAAGTCCAGGAGGAGGCCGGGCCCAGCGCAGCAATCACCAAAACATAGTCATATGGCATGCAGCACGACAAAATGGCCGCCGCACCAGACAAAATGCCCGCTCGTCTGACGCCACCCCCTTTTGGGGAGCAGGTGGGAGAATGAGTTTCAAGGTGGGACTGGTCTTCGCCAGGTACATGGCCTACAGCATAGCCTTCCGCATCGCAGGGCAGATACACCCTGCATGCAGCAAGACAGAGCACGCCCAGGCCTCAGCAGCCTCATGGCCCTGCTCCTACTTCCGCGCCACCTAAAAAATGCTCACTCATATGAGGCCCCTCAGATGGGAGCCTTCCTTCGGGATGTGATCAGGGACATGTGGCCTCGAGTCCCGCTGCTAGCGCCCACAATCATTCCTCCTATGGCTCCAGCACCTCAGGCCCCCTCGCAGCCCCAGCTGCCCAAGCCGGGCTCCACGGTTCCGGCACCCCTGCCTCCTGAAGCACAGGTGGTTCCACACCAGTCTCCACAGCAGCCTCCGGCTCCGGTCAGCACAATTCAGCCTTTGGCGCCCAGTACTCCTCCACCTGTTCCGGACCTGCAGGACACTCTGGCGGACACCGATGAGGAGGAGGACCCCGACACGCTGTCTTCGGCCACAGCATTCCATGAATGCCTCGCAGGTCTGACCGAATACTTGGTGCTTGCACAACTCGAGGATGAACAACCAGAGGCGGGGGTGCTGGCCAAGCTCATCACTATATGCCTCGCAGCTAGAACGGGGATTCTGAAGCAGAAGGATGTTGTCGCCTTGGCCAAGAAGGGATTGCTTGAACCCCATTTGGCACAGCCTACCAATCAGCTCCTCGACGCCAAGTACAGGCAACTGGAGGGGGATTCACTGTTGCTGTCGACACACCCTCCATCACACTCCTCTGTGATTGCCGCGGCCTCACTCGGCTACTTCATCCTCGGCGCTCCTAGGCAAGGAGGATATCTTGAAGGCATATGGAAAGAAGGTATATTCCAACGCCTTGCTGGACCTTTGTCAGTCTAATGCGGACACTATGCTCGCAGCCGTGAATCAAAGGCTTTGGCGGGAAATAGCCAACTTCCTTCTGGAAATTCCGGTGCACAGTCGGGCGCACTTCAACGCGGGGCTGGCAGAAGCAAAAATGGTGGCTCAGGACATCATGGAGTCCACAGTGGCACATATAGACACCTCAGGCTGTGCCATTGGCATAGCTACGGACATGAGAAGAACTGCCTGGCTACGGGCTACCAAGTTCAACCCGGACGTCCAGGAGCGCATATTGGACCTTCCATTCGAGGGTGGCAACCTTTTTCATTCCACCACCAATGAGGAACTTGATGAGAAGAAAAACAGTTCCCACACTGCGAAATCCTTATCCATCCTCACGAAGTCCACGCCCAAGACATACAGCTAGACACACCAGTGTTCCGACAAGGGGTGGGCCGTCGGTGCTTTCCGGGGCTTCCAGGAGTGAAGTTTAAGGCAGCAGGACCGGTCTCCAAGTCAGCACTGCCGTAAGCAGCACAAGGCAGGGAGTAAGGGCTTCTTTCAGTCCCCCTTATCCATCCTCACGAAGTCCACGCCCAAGACATACAGCTAGACACACCAGTGTTCCGACAAGGGGTGGGCCGTCGGTGCTTTCCGGGACTTCCAGGGGTGAAGTTTAAGGCAGCAGGACCGGTCTCCAAGTCAGCACTGCCGTAAGCAGCACAAGGCAGGGAGTAAGGGCTTCTTTCAGTCCCCCTCCTCAGCCCCATTCTCAGAGGAAAAAAGGCATGACACTCCCCTCCGGGTCCACGTGTCTCTGGTGGGGGGCAGGCTTGCCCTTCACACACATTATTGGTGCACAAGGTTCACTGAACCCTGGATCCTCTCGGTAGTGTGCACAGGCTATTGCCTACTGCTCCCTCCCTCCCCTCCCCATTCTCCTCCACTCCCACAGATTGGGACAAATCTGTTGGCGGAAATTAGATCGCTTGTAGAGAGTCAGGCAGTGGAAGAATTCCCAGCCTCCCAGCGGCGTATGTGCTTCTCCCCAGCATTTTCGCCATACACAAGAAGAACCAAGCTGGCCTGAGGGTTGTGTTGGACCTTCTCACCTTGAACCTTTCCCTCCTTCTTCAAAAGTTCAAGATGGTTATCCCAGCGTGTATTGCGGAGACACTGTGCAGGGGAGACTGGTTGTGCTCACTGGCTCTGAAGGACGCATGCTTACATGTCCCGATTTGGCAGCCTCATCAGTCCTTTTTCAGGTTCAGGATCATGGGATTTCATTTCCAATACAAGGTTCTACACTTTGGCCTCAATTCAGCCCCCAGGGTGTTTACCAGACTGATGAATGCAGTAGCATCCCTTCTCAGGGCACAGGGTCACCATGTCTATCCATACCTAGGCGACTGGCTCGTCAGGCCTAGATCCCCTGAGGCGGACCATCACACCACCTCCGCCCTCATTAATACGCTACACAAATTGGGATTTTCCATCAATCTCAAGAAGTCACAGTTGGAGCCTACACAGAGTCTAGCGTTCCTGGGCCTCATCTGGGATACGAGCTCAGAGAGTTTTACCCTCGGAGGACAAGATCACAGCCATTAAGAGGACCTGGGTCATTTTCTCAGCAGAGCGGTGACCTCTGCATGGTGATACCAACACCTCTTGGGTATCATGGAGGCATGTCTACTGGCGGTGCCAAACACAGGGCTCAAAATGAGACAATTGCAACTGCACTACACAGCCTCATGGAGTCAGGTGGGGGTTCCGAGGCGGAACTCGTCAGCGTTCCTCTCCTTCTCCACCAAGACCTTGTCTGGTGGAGCATGGACTGCAACTTGAGGATAGTCGGACCCTTCAGGCAACCAGCACCGCAGGTTACCATCACCACAGACTCTTCCTTGGAGGGCTTGAGAGCTACCCTGGACAACCACAGCATCCATGGATTTTGGTCTCTTCAGGAACAGGAGGCCCATATCAATTGGCTAGAGCTGAAGGCGATCTGGCTTGCTCTCAAAGCTTTCCTTCCATTGATCAGCAGCAATACGATCCTCATTCAAACGGACAACTCCACCAGCAACTATTACATCAACTAGCAGGGTGGCACCAGGTCTCCTCCCCTGTGCACCTTGGCAGTCAGCATTTGGGAGTGGGGTCTGGAGAACAACATTCATTAAGGACAATCCACCTCCCGGGGGAGTCCAACCTGGAGGTGGACAGGCTCCGCAGACTGGGTGTGGACAGCTGACAATAATGGCAGTTAAACGAACAGGTCCTTCAGGGGATCTTCAACAGATGGGGGTCATCCTCAGGTGGATCTCCATGCCACCTGGTCCAACAGGAGGTACCCCCAGTTGACGTCCTGGCAGGGACAGGGCTGGGGCTCTCTGGGGCTCTCTGGGCGACGCAATGTAGATACAATGGGACAACATGAACGTGTATGCCTTCCCACCCACTCTCCTGGTCCACAGGGTAATCTGCAAGATCAGGGAGGCCCGGCACCTCCGGGTCATCCTGAAAGCTCTGTGGTGGCATGCGAGGCCATGGTTCTCGGAACATCTCAGCCTGTCAGATCAGGCCCCGGTGCACTTTCCACTGGGTCCAGCTCAGTCATCCACCCCACCCACAAGAAACTAGCCCTCGCTGCTTGGTTCCTGAATGGCATCTACATCTGTCTGAGGCTAGCCTAGACATTAATCAGGGCGCTATGAGCAATGCTACCTGGAGCCAGTTTTTTTTTAAATTGTATATGGTTTACATAAGAAACCTTTACAATTGCATTTAATAAGAAGAAAAGACAAAGAAAAAGCAATACATGTGTATACACATACCTAACAATAAATTGAAAATACAACATAGCCCTAAGATCCTTTTTTAAAAAGTAGGAAACATAAAGCAAACCGATAAAACCAGTGCATAGTTAAGACCAAATATAAATTCCAGTTCATACTTCCCCCCGCATGGCAAAAAATCAAGGATGTCAAATTTGTATACAAATTTATATACATATACAGTACATTCATTAAGCAGAGAACTAGGATAAATACATAAAATCATCATACAAGTAATTCATCAAAAGAGTGCATATAGATCTAACGATTTAATGAATCCTGCAACCGCAAGTCCCTCTGTAGTATTGGAAATAGAAAGAGAGCTTGACCAAATAAAAGTTTCTGCCCCCAGAAGAGTATTGAATCTGCCTAAATAGAGTTCCCTAAGTCCTTTCAGTGCTACACAATCTAAAAAAGGGTGGCAAAAAAGGTGGCAGGCAGATTCAGTAACCCCTGGATTGTGACAGAAGCGACAAGAAAGATCCAAGTCGTTAATCACCTTCCTTCCATATAGAACCTCCTTAGTAGGCAAGAAGTTCCATCTGAGTTTCAGGAGGAGTGAACGATAGTGGTGGTTAGGGAATTGTGTCAAAATGAAGGACAGGGAACCTCTCTTCTTATGATCGAATGTTAAGTCACAGAGTGATGGATAAGAATGAAGTTTCTCCAAGGTGTCATTCCAGTCCCAACAATAGAAAAGTTCCTTCACTTTGTTCGGATTGCTAAACAAAGTATCCCTATTGGTAGACAGATCTAATAAGGTCTTGTCACAGAGATCTCTGAATTTTAAAAGAAATAAGTTTCGATCCAGGGATCCCTGTGAGGAGAGAATCTTACCCACATCATCATAGAGCGTATCATATTTAGGGCAGAGCAGAGAAGAAAAGAGTGCCAGAACCCTCCAGAGGATTTAGGCTCGTAAAGACACTAGACCCAGTTTGAACCTTATAGCCACCATCGGGACACAGTTGGGAAGTTTCATGACCTTTCTCCAGTAAATGCCCTCAGTGATATCCCAAAAGGTCAGGATATCCAAATAATGTAGTTCTATTCCATATAATAGTTTTGGAATTACCTTTCCCTTGAAGAATTCTACCACTGGCTTAATGGAAAACCTGCCTTACTTGTTATCCAGCTTCATAGACTGTGAAATGAGCGGGAGTGCTTTATTTCTGAGTGAACGTCTTATTTCAGCAGCCGAAGGTTGGGCCAAAATAAGGAATCCTAGATAGACGATTTTATGTGCTCTCATAATATTTTCACCGCCAATTTTCCACACTTGTTTATTTCCTTTTTACCCTTGGAGAAGACCATCATGCGGGTTTTACTCGGGTACATTTGTAGCCCATTTAGTGTAGCATATTCTTCAAACTTGCCTATGAGTATTTGCAAGGCCACTTTGGTCTGATCAAAGAGAAGGAAATCATCAGCATATGCCAACCACGAGAGCCTGAGATCCCTCAATTGTGCGTTCACCAAACCTGCATCTCTGAAAAACTCCCCTACATCAGCCAGATAGAGAATAAAAAGGCATGGAGCCAATGAGCAGCCCTGTCTGACCCCAATACGTGTCCTTATTCTTCTAGAGAGGGTTCCCTCTAAGTCAATCCTTATATGGACCCCCAAATTCACATACATTGCCATAATTAGATTAAGAAGGCCTGCCGGGATCCCCCACCACTTTGATAATTTTGCCCAAAACAGAGACCTGATAACCAAATCGAATGCATTTGACAAATCGATTGAGGCGACACAGTAGGTACCACCAAATTTTCCCCATTTTTGAGCTTTGTAAAGCGGTTAAAATAAAGCCATTTAAATTAGTTGAATGGCCAGCCCTAAAGCCTGTTTGGTAGGATATGGTTCTCCTTGATCCAAACATTGAGATGAGAAAGAAGCATAGAAGCAAAAAGCGTACAATCCACATCAATAAGAGAGATCGGTCTGTAGTTCTTAACCAGAGTCCACTGACCTCTCTTAAAGATGGGAACTACATGGGCAGTCTGCCAGCTAGTAGCAACATTGCAAGTATTTTCTATATCTTGAAATAGCATGCAGAGTACCTTTGCCCAAATTTCTGGTTCGGCTTTCAATGTATTGTTCGTAAGGCCGGTAGGGCCGGGAACCCTGGATTTCTTAGCTTTGGCGATTAGCCCAACTATTGTCTCATAGTCAATAGCAGGCTCCCACCTAATATTAAGTGCATCTTCCCCAGTTGCACATACTTCTAACCCCTCCTCCCCTTTACCAAAGAGTTTGGTGTAATGATCTACCCACTGGACCTCCGGGATAGCATTCAGTTGATCAATAACCGCATCGGGATCTTGAGCTGAGAAAAGTGCCCAAAAAGTCCTAAGATCCCTTTTGACCAAAACTCTTAACATAAGCGCTGCATCATTTTGCAGCAGACTAGATTTTCTTGATTTGCAGTAGTTTTTGTATTTTTGACATATAGATTTAATTTGAGCTTTTTTATTATCCAGGTCAATATCAAGGAGTTGGACTTCTCTAATAAGTTTGCGTGCATGGAGCTTTTCATTAGCCAGCTCCTGATCAAACCTATGGACATGAACTCTTTTGGAGTTACCCTTCTTGAGTAAATCATAGATACTGCTTTGAAGAGCATTCAGGAAACTGTCAAAGTGTAGAGTGTTAAAAACCACTTGTTTCCATAGGAGCGAAGTGTAGTTTAGTAAAGAAATTAGTTGAGAGTTGAGGAGATTAATATTAGCTGGTGACCAACGTACCCCAGTCCCTTGGCCCACGGTTTTTAAATGTCGTGGTCCCCCAGAGGACATCTTCTTCATTGGAAGAGAGAAGAAAACAGACAGAGACCCATGATCACTCCAGGGGTTAAAAGAGACCTGAACCTCAGAAGAGAGAGAAGACAGGGGGTGATCTACGAAGACATAGGAGGTCATTACAACCTTGGTGCTAAGTGCACCAACTTTACCACCATGGTGTAAACTCCGTTTACACCATGGTGGATGGCGGATTTACCGCCCCATTCCAAGGTGAGTGGGGCGGTAAATCCCCATTTCCCATTTTCCCTTCCCCATTCCCATTTTTGCCCCATAGGGCATAATGGGAGTGGGGAATGCGCTAATTACGCCGCCGTAAATTACGGCGGCGTAATTAGCACCATGGCGGGTTAGCGCCATGGATTTTAACGCCTGCTAAAAGCAGGCGTTAAAATCAGAATCAGGCGTTAAGGGTTAACGGTGGCGTTAACCCTTAACGCCTGAGTTGTAATGAGGGCCATAATCTATAGTAGAGGATGACAGACCTCTGTGCCAAGTAGGGCATGGAGAGAGGGTAGAATCAAAGAAACCATACAAACATATTAGACCCAACGATTCCATAGAGAGATTACACAATCTATTCCAGGCAAATTTCGGTCCCCTCCGATTATCATCCTCCAAATCCTGTCCTTGATCGCCGTGGTTGGCCTCAGATGATATGGAGCAATCAGAATTGAGATCACCAGCCCGGATCACTTTCCCCCTGATATTAAGAGCTCTCCAAGTGAGAACCATATCAGTTAGACTTTCCAAAAAAGGATCAAGTACAGCTAGGCCTTTATGCCAATAGATGTTAATCAGAAGAATATTGAACAGGCCCTCTCCGGAAGCAGAATCCAGTGCTAAAATCCCAAATGGCGTGTCCAAAATAACCACCCTCCTCAGGCCAAGAGAAACTCTTATCCCAATAAGAAGACCCCTGGATGCCCTTCCTCCCTCCCAAACTAGGTTTAGCATTTTGAGAGTAGATTTGAAAGCCATCAATGAGAGGGGAGGAGAGCAGCCAGGTTTACTGTAGATAGAAGCAGTCAGAACCATTAATCATAGCCGCTGTGTCATTATTATGTAAATTTCCCATGGTATTCCAGGACAAAATAGTCAATTTATTAGGGGCCATATTATTTGTTACAGGGTCCAGACTCATAGGGGAGCGCTCATTTCCACAAGCCAGAGGTGACGTGGGCCCAGTTTCTGGCATCTGCATTGTTTCTGGCCGTAAATTGCCTCTGTTGAGGCTGCGAGACCCTTTCCAGATGGTAGACCATAGTTAGATTTCCCCTATACTCCTCAGATCCTCCATGCTTACTGGAGAACTGACTAGATGTCAGCAATTTTATTTCAAAGCCAAGTTGCATCAGGCCCTCTTTTTGTTCCATTATTAAGTCCAACACCACTCTTGATTTCAAAACAATATTGCTAAGATCTGCACGATCCTTAGAAGGGAAAAAAAATCCTTTCCATATCATAACTTGAGATAAGAGAAAGAGGTGTCAGTTGATGAAAAATGTTCAGGATATTCCCTCGATTCAAACAAATAGGCATATCCTGACCCCAAAGACTAGTAAGTTGCAGAGTCTCTAGCAGATCTTTATCCCCCAATGATTGGGGAAGTGAATCTGCAATATACTTAGTGAATTGGGTTAGAGAATCAGCTTCCAAATCAGGGCCCCTTGCACCCCTTAAAATGGTCCTTTTTTGGGTTACGTGAGGACCCAAAGGAAATCTTTCCTGACCACTGAAGGGGCCCCCATTTGATGGCTTTAATTGAGCAGAATTTAAAGTATTAGGAACATAAAGATCCCCCCCTTTCCTAAATCCCATAGAACAATCCCCTAAAACCGGGTCTGTGGATACCATATGACCCTCAAGAGGGTGGGACAATTGGCCATCTGTGGCAGAAGAACATGTAGTAGCAACTCTTGACCTGGGCTAAACCTGAGATCGGGTTAGCGTCCACCAAAGAGGGGGGCTTTGTTCTATAGAGATCCTGTAATAATTGTTTCGCCATATCAAGATTAACCAGGGTCGCAGATACGGGAGTTATCAGAGACAGGGGATTGGTAGAATTAGAACGGGGCAACAGGTTACCAGGGATAATAGGAGACACTGTGACCAGAGAAGAAGTCTCGAAATTACATTCTGTTTGAACATTCAGGGTAACTGGGGCACTATTGTTTATAGGCTCAGAAAGCATTGGGATTTATATAGGGTTACAGATAGCATGGGTGTCCTCAGCCAAAACAGTATTCCCCACAACCACAGGGACGTTCCTGTCGCCCGGCACAGAAGTAATTGCCGGTAAATCTGTCTGAATGGCTACAGCTATATTAGCAGGCATTAAGGTAGCCACAGTGGGGACTGGCACAGCATTATGAGTAACAATGGGAGGTACTACTGCCTCCCCCGGAGTGATAACCCCCTTGGAAGGGGTAGTAGTGATTGCGGGCGGCAGAACAGTTGGCAAAACCTGATTTTTTAAAAATTGATTAGTAAATAAATTTCGTTTTTTCATATTTTTCTGGTTTTTCGTTTTCTTTTTTTGTTGGGTAATTTTTTTTTTTACCTAAAGGAACAAAGCCCTTTAAGGATACAGCTTGTTTAATAATATCAATGAGATCAGAAGATTTCTCCAAATTAGGGCCTAGAGTAAGGACACCATTAACTCCCTTGTGTCTTTTACCATTTTCTAGTATATTAGAGTCGCAGACAACCATGGGAAGTGAAGAACCAGGAGAATAGGCAGACAGCCCATCTAAAACTTCTCCTGAGGGAGTGACCGATTGCGTAAGATCGATAATAGCGGTCACCTTTTCAGGGTTAGTTGGTGATTTTACAGCTAAGGCGTGGACAGAGAGGACTCCCTCATTCTGCAAAGAAGGAATAGGCGGAATTTGGGCACATATTCCCTTCTCTGGACAGAGTGGTGAAGTTGGGAAAGGGATCTTATTTGAATCTTCCCCGGAGGCACTGGCCCCTTCCGTAATTGATTGACTCGGCACAACAGATTCAGAGCAAAGCCTAGTTATGAAAGGATTATCTTCCATAATAATCTTCACCAACTCTTCAAACCTATCGAGTCCCTCTACCTTGGTGTAGATTTCAGAGAGTAGAAGAGAGTGGGATCTAACCTCTGCCCAGATATAATCATAGAGACTAACAAAGGAGCTTAGCACCATATTCAAGGCGGAGACTGTAGGTTGAGTTGGTCTTATCCTTTCATCTGCCTCTTTGAGAGTATGGTGAAGAATAGAATCACTGGCATGTTCCTTTTTCATATCTGGCAGTGGACCCCTTTCTCTGAGCCAGTTTTGCTTCTCTGTATGTTAATCGATAAAATCAGTGAGTTCAGAGGGAGAACCCACGAAAGAAGCATCACAGGTTTGTTGGGTTACATTGTTAGTATCAATAGGATTAGGTTCTAATTCACTCTCAGCTATTGCTTTGTCTGTACATTCAATAATACTGATGTCATCAATATCATTGTGTGCAGGATCATCAGTCTCTAATTTCTTTACTACATCTGCCAAGTGCAGATGATACAAAGTAGCCACTGTCAAAGTTGAGTGAGGAGGTTTAATAAGGGTACTAGTTGCTGTTCTTTTCCCAAAATAATTGGAGATTTTTTTTCCCCTGCATTGGTTCACCTTATATACCCATCTTAGATTTTATTTTGGGAGTATTAAACAGCGGTTTCATTAGAGGTGTTTTAAAAACTGTAGATTTCATAATAGGAGTGACAGAATTCCCAGCAGAAGAAACAGAGAGGTTCACATGTATAGAAGAGGTATGATTAACCACCCCACCAGAAGAGGGCACCTCCATAGATAAATTAGGGGAGGAAATAGTATGGTTAATATTACCCTCTGATAAGGAAGATTGCGGGGCAGTAACGGCATTAGGAGCAACAAAAGGTTTTATAGAATTAGGACCAGAACCATCCACCATGGAGCCAGACAGAAGCAGTTTTGATTGTGACGAAATGGGAGTCAAATGGATAGTATTCACCGTATTGTTATTCGAATGATCGAAACAGGGCCTCGCCCTTAACAAACTGGCACCATCATCCAGGTTCAAGGCTAACGTGCTTCCTGAGCATCAATGGAAATATCCTGGATACCATTAAAGATACAACTATTGTCATCTAAAATATGTGGAGTAATGCCCATGATGTTGAATACCTCACTCCTACAGTAGAGTCCAAAGAAACAGGTGCTTGTATGATAGGGAGCTTATCCAGAGAGGCAGGAAAAGGATTCAAGGGGACGATAACTTCTTTGGAGTCAGGTGAATGGGCCTCCATGACAGCTTGCATGGAGTCCAGAGTGGCCTGCATAACTGACTGACTCCTGAGACCCTAACGTGTCATCCAAAAAGAGGACTATGCCAAGGACTCAAGAGCCAGAAAGAAAAGAGTACCAGCAGAGGAGACGACTCGCTAGGTAGCAGGGGCGAAATCTCACTGCTAGATAGATAATATCAGTATCACAGACAATAGAATGCAGTTTGAGAAAAGGAAACTGGAATGTTTAAAAATGCACTGAATAAAAGTGGTAACTAAATTGAGTCAACAGATAAGATCAGTAAAAACTACCACTAAAATATATTGAAGCACAGAAATATGAATCTTACAATATAATCAGGAGATGCAGAGGAAGAGCTGTATTGTTAAATATCAATAAAGTAGTGATATAAAAGGCTTATGAAGGAGCAAGGGTCCCACACATCTGCAAGTGTTCGAGTAGGTCAAAAGTCACAGGGTAAGGAATGCCTGACAGCTTAAGGAGCTGCCAGAGTCTGACTCTCCCCCCTCACCCTGATGACTAATATAGTTTAGAGCGACCCCTGGGGCAGACTGAAACCCAGTCTTAAAATACTCACAGATTCACAATTAGTGCAGGAACTGTCCGCTGGACAAGGACACAGGTCACAGTCAAATAGCTAAACAGAAACTCCAGCCCTTACAGCCTCCAGGACTTAACGCCGCAAGGCGGGTTGGGCCGGCAATTTGTATAGGATTAATGTCACGTAATCCGTCATGTGTCCAGGATAGGCTCCGCACCCTCCAGGAAGCCGATTTGGCAGCAAGAGCTACGCTCGCAGTGCTGCTTTCAGGGAAATAAACACACACAGGAGCAAGCGTTCAGGAGACAAGGCACTCCTTCAAAGTAGCAATAAATACCCAGAGCCAGTACAAAAGCAAGTGGACTAGGTTCTGCCACTGGGCTTCGTCAAAGGAGTTTGATCCATTGACGTGCACTTGTGATGATGTCCTATCCTTCTCTGCACACCTTGCACACTCAGTGGTGCAGGTGGGCACATGTTGCACCTTTTTGGCAGCAATTGGAGCCTACCGGAACTCGGAGGAGGGGGTATTTTCTTCCTCTAACCTGCTGTTAAAACATCTGGCGGGCCTCACCGGGCTCTACCTGCCTATCAAGAAGCCACACCCAGTCTGGGACCTTAACCTGGTCTTGGGTGCCTTGGCTCATAAACCTTTCGAACCCATGGCGTCCGCAGAAATCAAGCTATTCACGTTTAAGACAGCCCTACTAGTGGGACTAACGTCTGCACGCGGTGTCAGTGAAATCCAGGCAATGGTGGCTTCAGAGCTTTCTATTACTTTCCATAAGGACATGGTTGTGCTTAGAACGCACCCCACATTCCTACCAAAGGTGGTCTTCTCTTTTCACCTGAATGAGGAGATAGTGTTACCCACTTTTCTTTTTTTTTTTATTTATTGTAATTTATTCAAGAAAAACTTGAACCTTTACAAATTCGAGTATTACACATACATATATACATTCAGATAAAAGTAAAAGAAATGTATACAATCATCATATTTGATTAATCTCCTTTTCCTTTTAAATAAGTTCCACTAATAACACATTTTTCAAATTTTAAGAATATTAAAATAGTGATAATCCGCCTTCACACCAGATTCTAGGTAAAATGTTACAAACATAAACCTTAAATTAAAACATCTGATTAAGAACAAAAAGATCAGACTTAAGTAAAAAAGAAGTCTCATTATTTCTCATATCGGGTTATTTCACTTTCAATATAGTCACAAAGCTGCACAAGGGCATATATTAGGGGCCTGTACTCCCCACTCATCATTCTAGCCCAAAGTGTTTCCTGGCAGTGTTCGAAGTTTATATCACAGAATTTCATTTGTAGGCTAGATCTTTTGATTTTAAAATGGGGACAATATAACATCAGGTGTTTCAGCGTTTCACTTTGTTCTATGCACGGAATAAAACGACACATTTCAATTACTTCATCTTCAGGGTCTTTGTTCCAATGTTTTCTCCTTTCCCGTGTGTAGAAGCAAATTTAATTTAAACTGCATGTATTTCTTTCTGTAATATTGACAAGGAAATGTCTCAATGTAACTGAATCTGGGACCACGTTTCTTAACATATTTACAATATTCCGAAATTTTTTTGTACTTTCCCATTGCTGTGATAGTTTTACACCAATCCATTTCAAATAGTTTTTTCTTGGCATAAGCTGGTCTTATTGATAGATCTTCAGTTGTTATATTGAGTGCCTCAAGGGATTGTTGCATTTCAAGATGGAAGGTGTTGATAGAAGGAGTTTTTAGTAACTGAATATTTGTTTTAAAATCATGGTACAAAGAATTGGGTTGTGGGAAGCACATTTTAGAATAATTACAGAGTTGACGCCATTTCCTTCTTGATGACAGAGCAATGAGACTCAATTTGTGTCTTAAGACACAGTTTGGAAGACTTAATGGGAGATTCATTGCAGATTTCAACAAAGAGCCTTGAAGGCTGTATAAACACTTATCCATTGCCATTAGACAATTATCCAAAGTATACAGAAGACCACTTTCAATTTTTAAGTTCCCAAAGTCTATTGTCGGAACCAGTGAGGGTGTGCAATATTTTATATGAATTAACTTTAACTGCAAGAGCAATGGGCAACCTTTAAGTTTTAACAAAGCCGTCCAGTATTCCATTGAGTTCGCCTCATTTAAGTTATATCCCAGATTTATGGTATTTTCAATCAGTGGTAAGGTAGTTTACTTTAAATACCATCTGACATTTTTCATTTTTTACCTCGTATTTGTTCCAAATTTCATAATCGCTGTTTTAGCTGGATTAGGGGCTAAATGATGCTCTTGTGAAAAGCTTTCAAATAAGTAAAGTTTATTTTGTAGACCAATTGGAGTAGGATCAAAAATGATTATATTGTCTGCAAAGGTGAGCCATTGCAGACGTAATATGCCCAATTCTACCGAGAATATGCTTCTTTCAGACCAAGATGCATCCAACTCTGCAATATACAGATTAAAGAAACACGCAGCTAAATTACAACCTTGCTTCAGGCCTAGTGTAGTTTTTATCGGGCGGTAGATCTCCCATCTGCAGAGATGCGTATTCTATATGATGTGTCTGTATGTAATTTGATGAACCAATAGATTAGTCCACCCGGGATACCCATTTTTATCATTTTTTTTCCACAGCAAATTACGTGCTACACTATCAAAGGCAGCGGACATATCAATCATGGCCATATAAACCGGATATTCATTCTTTAGTTCGGTCCCTGCTTTGATATGGGCAATAATTGTTGTATTTAAGATGGTACTCACTTCTATACGAAACCTGTTTGGAATTTGGAGTATAATCCCAGGTTCCTAATTTCTTTTTCTAGTTCGAACAAAAGCAGTTTAGCAAAGATTATAGCTTCTGTATCAATAAGTGAAATAGGGCGATAGTTTTCTGGTAGTGAAGGGTCGTCCTTTTTAAAGATTGGGATTATGTTAGAAGTGTTCCATGATTGCGGAATATGTCCTGTCATGATGATGTTATCAAATGTATTTTTTAAGATAGAGGAACATACATTTATATCAGTTTTATAGACACACGGCGGTAGCCCATCAGGTCCAGCAGATTTTGTATAGGACATTTTGCATATTGCCCATTTTATATCATCAATAGACCAATGATATCGAACAAGGTCCTTATAACACAGTGATGTATTTGGAAAATTCCTGAATGCTTCTGGCATTTGAAATTTACGTGTAATGTAATTGCACCAAATGTCTTCTGAAATACAGTTCATCATTAGGGGTGTCGTACAATTATCCTTACTTTTTATAGTTTGCCAGATTTGTCTCGTATCATGTCTGCATATGGCCTTAATTAAGTTGCAGTTCACTCTATTATAACTGAGAATTCTTAGGTGCTTGAGATTATTTTTGTATTTTACTATTATTTGTTTACGCAGTTTGTGATAGTTAAAAGGTTTGGGACCTCCTTTTCTTTTCCCTTTTTAGGTTTTTAATAGCTGGGTCAAAGGGATATGTATGTAATTTTGGTTTATGCTTATCATTAAAGTGTTGTAAGGCAGAATGAACTATCTCAGAGCAGATTATGCCATATTAAGAGTAGTTATAATCTGATCATTAATAACATCTGCTATCTGCTATTTGCTTAGACACATGCGCAGAAAATTGTTGACATAAATTCATATTCCATCTGAGTGAGATCAAAGAACAGTCAATTTCAGGGTGAACTAAAGAAAGATCTAGGGGTAGAAGAGAACAATCAATCTTGAGGGCGATAGATAGCTGGGCATGATCACCCTAGAGGATCGCACTGATTTCTAACTTTGATGCAAACTGCATAACATAGTGTAAAAGAAAGATGTAATCCATCGTTGAAGAGTTATCGCCCCTACCCCATGTCGGGCGATCTCGTCCCTCGGGGCATTCTATCACATCTATGTCCCAATCTTCAAAATATGAATTCAAAAGCATGCCTCTCTTTCTCATTAAACGTTTGCTTTTTGTTAGTTGATCCTTTAATCCGATACGACAGTCGGAATTGAAATCTCCCGCAATTACTATATCACAGTCACTCAGTATTGTCATCGCGGTCTCGAGACATTGGTCTAGTTCATTTAGAATGGTTTCATGTAAGATAGTAGCAGGGTTCCAATACAAACCTAACACTAGGATCACTTTGGATTGCTTTTTAGAAGGTGTCAAAGCGACCGCCAAGATGTTCGATGAGTCCCATAACAGTCTCGAGCAAATTCCATACAATTTATTTATTGCAATCGCTAAACCTCCGGATGGACTTCCGAATAATGTACGTTTGGCTTGTGAACAATATGTAGTAAAACCCATCAAAATGAAAGGCTCTAATTTCATAGTTTCCTGAAGAAGTATTATAGCGGGATAATCAACTGGAGACAGGGTACTGAACCAGGTAAAGAAATTGTGAAAGCCACATGGATTCCACGACGTGACTACTAATTCACATCTTTTCGGTGGCGATTGTTGAGAAATGTTTGTTTGGGTACTAAGGATTGACTTTAACATGGGTTCTAGCCATACAATGTGTTTATTTTCACCTAAGAGAGTCAAAAAATCAGCAGTAATTACATTTTTAGCATTGTGGGCATCATTCACAGAGTTATTAGATTTTACATTTTCTTTAACAACTGGGGGAACAAATGCAAGATGTTCTTGAGCAGCTGGTTCATTCGAAAGGTTGTTAAACTGAATCCTTGTTCTCTTAGTTCTGCTCTGCAAGACCAAATTAATTTGAGTATATGTTCCGAAGACAAATAACATAATGTACGATAATTGTTCTCTTTTGCAAGAGAAACTCTCAGAATATCCTCAGAATTCAGGTTTCTTAGTTGGAGGATACGTGAGAATAATCCCATTAAATAAGGACGATTGATAAATGGGGATCCCTGTAAGTTTGAAATGCGTTCTAAACCAATAATATGATGCATTTTCTTTGGAAATTGAGTTGCTAAGGGTGGAGGTTGAGAAAGCTCTCCCTTCCTATGAGGAGCCGAATTAGTATGAGTGTTGGGATTTGAGTTCATGGCACAGTCTGCCTCAGGGAACACCTTTCTGGCTATATCAGCAGCATTGTCTCCATCTTGGGTAGCTTTACTTAGCGCTAACAGGAGCTGTTCTCTCAAGGACAGAGTGCTGTTGGAATGCGAATTGGCGTTTAAAATATTAAGTGGGGGAGTGACAGGTAACGGTTGCGAGGAGCTTTTAGATGGGAGAAATTTTGTAATTGAATCAGCAGTGATTTCCCCGTTTTCAATTGCTTTTCCCAGGGCCGCTACGATCACTTCACAGACGTCATCTTTTGGACGTATTGTGTCCGTCAAGAGAAGCGACCTAGCAACACTTATCCCATGTAAAGGTAGATGAGAAGTGCTCGCAATCGGTGAACATATAATGGGGACATCAGGATTTAAATTTTTCTTTTTCGATGGGTTCAACTTCCCAGCCTCCCCTGACAGAAATTGAACCTTTCTCCGACTGTTAATGACCATGAAAGCAGGTTTTTCAGTTAGAGGCGGTATTATACTTTTCTTTTGGTCTGTTATACAAACTTCACTGTATGTTTTTTTTTCTTGGGGACTTTGCACTGATGTTGCCACAGGAACTGTATTTAGTGGAATTTGGGAATTAGATTAACTTCGCTGATGAGCGTGTGAAGTGCAACTTCTCCCACTTACTGGAAAGTAAACACTTAAGTTGGTTTTCATTGGTTTCAACGGCATGTCACATGAAGCAACTTTAGTTTGTTTTACTTTGGGGCCCAATTTGAGTGTTTGTGTAACGCTCAATTGTTCTGGTAAGATTTTCATTGTACGTAAATACTTTTTAGGAGTGATTACATCATTTATAGGTGGATGAGTAGGAAGAGAAATTTCCATCGGAATAAGCACAGCCTAGCTCTCTTTAGAGAGCTGTTCAACATCAATGGGGTCGTCCTCAATAATTATAGCTTCAGATTCAGTGTCAGGTACAGTGGAAAGCGTAGTGTGGGCATAATTTACTAATTTACTTTTCAGTTGTGCTGGTTTTTTATTTTGAAGTGCCTCTTTACGTCTTTTAGCGTAGCGTTTCATAGCACGGAGATGGAATTTTTTGGCACGTCTAGAGAGAAACCCATTATTTGCTTCAAGTTCGCAAAGGGTATCTTCCTCTTTATTTAATTTTTCCATAGCTTTTAGTGATATTGAAGGACCATCCGGAGGTTCAGCATTATCTTGGGGGGCTGAACTGGTTGAGTGGATAGTAGCTTTTAACTCGTCTATGGCCATTCTCAGATTTTCCAACTCCACCGTGATAGCACACTCACAAGATTTCAATGTTGTAGAAGGAGGTACAGGTATGGGTAAAGGTAGGAGCAGCATAATTGCATCCTCATCGTGCAGTTTACATTGTGATGCCTTATCATCACTGGGCTGTTTATTATTACTCTTCTGATTTTTTTCAAGTTTTTGTTTATTAATCATCATTGTTTCCCATCCTAGTATAAAGCCTTCGATATGATCCATTTTAGTACACATCTGTTTCATCGTGGATTTTATTTCATGTAGTTCTAAATGAGACAGATCGTGCCCCTTATCTAAGAGATCGAGTATCTTAATTATGACTGGAAATGTGTGGAGATCTCCCCTCTATACTATCCTGTTTGTAAGCGTGCATAGAGTCTTCATAGACGGGACAAGTCTTTTGAGGATGAGTAGGTTCCAAAGAGAATACTACATCTAATGGGAATGATTCCTTATTTATGTCGTTTTCATCATTTGTGTATATAGACTCATCTAGACTCTTAAATCATTATTTACTAGGATATTGGGTATGTTCCGGAGAGCGCAAGACTAATGGTGTGAACATACCAATTGATTTCCACACTTTTAAGTCCAGCATTGCCATTTTGCTCGTACTCTCTTTGAAAGATTCTTGCGTTTGGGGGCTTTCTTCACTATCTATTCGGGCAGCAGTTTTTGCAGTGGTTGTAGTATGAATTAAGACAGTATGGGTGGTGGAAGGGTGTAAAGTGGAAATTGGTAATTCTGACAAGGGGGGGGGCCAGGTGCAGGAGGCTCTACATAGGAGGATTTTCCAGCACATACCATCGAGACAATACTCGTGCTTGTGATTGGAGGGACCAATATATCCATCTTTCGAAAACGCAACTCAGTCGCCATACAATTGAAAGTTCGCACTTCTTAACTTTAGTACTGCAGGAAGATTAAATAGAATGATTTGTGTCACATCCAGTACTAGTTGTCAACAAGAGATTACCAGAACAAGAGAATCCGATAACCCACGTTAAGCAGATGTGCAGTCAAACACGAAATGGTTATTTTCAGTATGCAACAACACACTCTTTGAATTGTATCTTAGTGTGGTACTTGTAAGCAAACTAATGTGATCTGAAAAACCGTTAGCGTGAGAAGAACTGTTTTGAAAAAAAATGCCAAAAGCTTACACAATGCTTACTTTCGGTCACAGGCAGTACACTCTTTCAATTGTATCTTAGTGTCGTACTTGTAAACACACTAATGTAATCTAGAAGCCGTTGGCGTGAGAAGACCTGTTTTAGAAACAAACCCCATAAGCTTAGACAATGCGTATTTTCGGTCAGAGGAAGCAAACATTTTGAAGTTTATTTTAGTGACGTACTTGTAAACCAACTAATGTAATCTGGAAGCTGTTGGCGTGAGAAGAACTGTTTTAGAAACAAACCCCAAAAGCTTACACAGTGCGTACTTTCAGTCAGAGGCAGCACACTTTTGGAAGTTTATCTTAGTGACGTACTTGTAAACCAATTAATGTAATCTGAAAGCCATTGGCGTGAGAAGAACTGTTTTGGGAACAAACACAAAAAGCTTACACAATGCGTACTTTCGGTCAATGGCAGCACGCTCTTTCAATTGTATCTTAGTGTCATACTTGTAAGGAAACTAATGTAATCTGAAAAGCCGTTATCGTGACAAAACTGTTTTGCAAACAGACAGTAAATGCTTACCCAATGGTTGCTTTCAATCAAAAGCAGCACACTTTGGAAGTTTATCTAATGTAATCCAAAAGCCGTTGTCTTAACAAAACATGAAATGGTGAAAAAGGGGTAAAATAAAGAAGGGCTCTGTCAGCGAGCCAGCAAACCGCAAAGAGCGCTACTTAGAGCGCATACTTGATGCGCGCGGCGCTGTGTTAATATGCACTTCCGGGTATAGGGGGGGCTAGGCCACCTAGACAAGTACAAAGAAATACAATATATCAATAATAGCAAAGTGTAAATGGATAGTAGGGTCAGTAATTACACTTGTATACTTGTTTAGGTATAGAGCGCGTACTTGATGCGTGCACGCTGATGCAAGCGGTGCAGCGTTTATATGGACTTCCGGGTATAGGGGGCGAGGCCACCGTAGCAGTGCAAATAATGTCCAATAAGAGGATTCCCAACAGGTTGCAGGTAGGCAGGGCAGATCGTAGTTCCTGCAAACAGCGCTACTTAGAGTGCATACTTGAGTGTTACCCACTTTCTTCGCGGACCCTAAGGATGATGCTCAGAGGGTTCTGCACTGTTTAGATGTCAGGCGCGCTCTAAAATTCTACCTGGACAGGACTAAAAGCTTCTGCAAATTGGAAGCTCTCTTTGTCACTCTTTGTCACCTTTGGTGGGTGGCCTTTTGGTGGGTCAAGGACAAGCTATCAAGCTTTCAAAGCCTCCATAGCAAGATGGATGGTAGCTGCCATCAAGGAGGCCGGTGAGGAGCTGCACTAACCGCTTCCTGCAAATATGCATGCCCAAGCTATCAGAACCAAAGCTACAGCTGTGGCTTTTCAGAGGCATGTTCCGTGGCAGTTCATCAGCAGGGCGGCTACATGGGCTACGCCTTCGGCCTTCTTCAAGCACTACTCTTTGGATGCCAGCTCCAGGTCAGATGTGGCATTTGGGCAGGCAGTGTTAAGGAATTTGTTTTCTTAGCAGGATTACCTCTCCACCCTAGGGCTACATTCAGTTGTAATCTACCATGCAGTATGGAGGAAAGGGAATGGGATGTAGGAGTAATTAGAAGTTACTCACCGTAGTGACTAGCGTACTCCTAGTCCATAGTCCCCTTTCCTCCATGCGTCCCACCATCCTCCCCCTTAATAAAACTGGTGTCATTAGGCAATGGTAATATTGTCGACGCATCAAAGGGGACTGAGGAGTGGCGCCGGGGGGTGGAGTCAGGGGAGCGCATACTCCCAGGGCTGCACCCCCACGCACCTCTAAATTTAAATGGGAAGATTAGTTTTTCTGGTGAAAAAGGTTCTGTCTCCGTCCCTAGCAAGGGACGCCCATGCAGTATGGAGGAAAGGGGACTATGGACTAAGAGTACGTTAGTCACTATGGTGAATAACTTATATATAACCACAGGGGGGACAGGCCCAGCGACTCACCGGGCCCATGGGCCAGATGTCCCAGTTCCCAAATGCCAATACTTTTATCCGAGAGACTGCATAATTGCAAGGGGTACCTCTAATCGGGTATTGACAACAGAAGGGGAGGGGACTCTGGAAGCACTGATAATAGCGACCAACCAGGACGGTCCTTATGTACAGTGCCAGATTCAGGGAATACCAGTACCATGCCTGGTAGATACAGATGCGAACCGATCTGCTTTATAAATGAATAACTTTTCACACATCCCCACCTCTGGGGAGTCAATAAGAGCGGTAGGAACATCGAATACCATGGTAATACACCAGGTGACAGTACCACTATCCATCACATTGGGCCCCATAACGGATCACATGTGACATGTTTCTTTTAAGTCCCATTTTTCCCATGAATTTGCTAGGAAGAGATTTGCTGTGCAAGATGAGATGCACTATATACTGCACTCGGGATGGAGTGTTTCTAAGTGTGCCCATGGATAATGCTGGAACAATGATGGTCCCACTAAGGGAAGGCACAGAAGGAGGAGTAATAGAGATAGAAGAATATTTTTTTTAAAAAAAAATGTTTATACTTGATTTAACCCTCAAGGTTTTTACAAAAATTGGTCGTTTTGTTTATCTGTTCTATGCTTTGTATACTTTTCTTTGTCGACAGCGTTCATTAGGATTAAGTCCATTATTTTAGCTGTGGCCGTCACCCACGCTGTCTTCTGATAGAAGAGTAATGGTCAGAGGTCATAAGGGAGTTAATTGATTCGATACCAGGGTGTCTATGGGCCACCCATGACAATGAAGTAGGATATATATATTCACAGCTGAACCAGTAAGCATAAAAGTAGATCCTTTTAAATGGTTGCCCCATACACCCCAGTATCACATGAAACGTGAGGCTGAGGAAGGAATTACCCCACTGATCTAATCATTTTTGAGTTGGGGAGTAGTTGTTTCGACTAGCAGTATATGTAATACTTCTATTTTTCCTGTGAAGAGTCCTGCAAAGGATGCATATCTTGTACAGGACCTATGTGCTACTAATGCAGTAGTGATACCTTCCTTTCCTGTGGTACCAAACCCAGCGAACATATTGTTGTGCATTCCACCAGACGCCACACATTTTACGGTGGTCGACTTATGCTCAGCTTTATTTTCAGTTCCCATACATAAGGACAGTAAGTATTTATTCACGTTTTCACATGGGAGGGTCCAGTACACTTGGACCCAGTTGCCCCAGGGGCATACAGAGTCCCCAAACCACTTCTCACAACAGTAAAAGAAAGATTTAGATAGCATAAACTTACCAGAAAAATCTGTACTCGTACAGTACATTGATGATTTGGTAATCGCCTCTCCATCATATGAGGCTAAAGAAGATACTAAAGTCCTGTGAACAGCATTGGCAGAGACAGCGCATAAGGCATTGAAAAAAAAAGTTAGTTATGCACACTTAGGGTGCACTATTTGAGACATGACTTAGGAAGGGATGTTAAATGATATTCTCTTCCCGGAAAGAGACAGTTTACAACATGCCAAAGCCGCAGACCATAACGCAAATGCGAGCTTTCCTTGGGGCAGTGGATTACTGCCAGCAATGGATCTCAGGATTCGCTGAGATAGTTAAGCCATAACAAGAGTACACCTGATTAAATACTGTAGAACCATTTTAATGAACACCAGGAGGCTGAAGAGGCTCTCACAAGAAAAAAAAAACGTTATTAGCTGAATCCCCCGCATTTGGTCTACCGAATTAGATAAAGGGATTTACCTTTTATTGCCATGAAAGAAAAGGTTTTGCTTTAGCAGTCCTTACCCAGAAACAGGGATTCATCACAGACCCGTAGCATGCTGTAGTAAAGAACTAGATTCAGATGTGGCAGGAATACTACGGCCAGGAGCGGCTTGTTGTTTAGGGGGAGGGGACGTCACCCCCAGAATGCAGAGTCGGAAGAGTCCGTACATTGTGCACACTCTTAATGACTCTAACTAGACTGTACACGCTGCAACTTCTGCAATAATGTTAAATAAATAATTAAATCATTCCGGCCTGTCCGGGCCTGAGCTTGAAGTATGGGCATGATACGCAGTTGCAGGGGCGAGTCCCATGCCACGCAACTTTTTTCCCTGTGTGTGCTGCTGAGCCCTGGGCTGGGCAAATAGTGTAACGTATTCTTCCTTTAGATAACTGGCAGGTCGCTCGAGGTGAGGCCCCGCAGGCATTATTTCATGCGCAAACAGCACAGTCTGTAGAGCAAGCACAGTTGTCAAATGTATATCCAGCTTAGTGCGGCACGTTGGAGCATGGTCCCGAGGCAATATCCCGAGCCAGAGTGTGGTAGGTCACTGGTCAACAGAAGGAAGTGCCGCCCACCTGCGTGTCAAAAGAAGAACAGGTCATTGTTTTAAATTCAATCAGAAGGTCTCCAAGATGAGTCCAGTCTCCCTCTCTCAGGCACTTTCATGACAGACTCGCTCAGGCCCTCCAATGCCTGACTCGCTCAGGCTGCATCCTTCTGTCTGGCCTGCTGCTCTTTTCGCTCAGGCCTGGTTAGAGGGTAAGAGACACATCCCACGAGATGCACCTGCACCTGCTGTCTCTGCCCCTCATTCGAAAATGGGAAGGAGGGGGAAACTCGGGGTACGTGTTGAGGAAAGGACGACACCGGTGGATGGCATCCGACTACTTTTTGTAGAGCGTGGATGCCATCCCGTCTGTTTTCAAGGAATTAAAAAAAAATATATAGAATACTTTGTTCAAAGTAATGGTCTCCTGCCAGGATTAGAACGCAAATCTCATGATCTGGAGGCCAGATACTTCTACAGTGGGGATTGCTCACCATGCAGGTACTTCATTAGTCTCCTGAATCTTGCTGCTTGTGACCAGTTTGGAACTGGGCAGATGGTTCTGGACAGCAATGTAGCTGACATTAGGCTTATGTTGTTTGCACCCTTGCTTCCCTGTTACCCACTAGCCTTGATGTGGCCATACATGTTATACATTTGTGTGTCAATGTGCTCCATAAGTGTTCCCACCCAACATATGGCTGTCTGGATTCCATGCATGGCATGTATTTGACCTTCTGGCTAATGCAATTGTCACAACATGTTGACTCTCCATTTGCATGCAGCTAGATGACATGCTGCCAACAATGGCAGACGGACAGGAGTATGGCGTGACCTGCCCTCTACAAAGTCGCGCGTCAAGTGTATCTTGCCCTGATTCTTATGTCATGGCAGATGTTGGGCACCTAGTTGTTTACCTCATCAGCAGCTAGCACCATTGTGCAGGTGTGGTTGATGCTGAGTGGGACATAACAAGAGTAGGGACTTGCAGCTTAGTTTGCTGTGCAAGATCTGTGAAAATGTCAGACTAGCTTCAGGCCATCAGACTGAAACTGTGAAAGTCCATTCTATCACATGCGTGCATGCAGTACATATTGATGACACACACAAAGGTAAATGTAATCGTGCAGTACTTCAAAGGTCAATATCTGCTGTAATGATAATACTGCATGCATCCGTCCCCTCACAGAGTGTAGTGTGCACTCGCTGTGAGGGTCTGTATTAAGTTAATGCAAACCCAGATATTCAGTCGCGTGCATGAATGTATTTAAAATACACATTTCAATTGCTGCATTAATACCCTAAAGCTGTTGTTACCAGTTCAGTCATGCGTATAGCGACCTTCACATTATTGTAGAAAGGGTGGACTCAGTCCTTGAGCAATGAGCTACTATTTGTCACCATTTGCAGAGGCCTCACATAAGGAAAGAGAGGGCTTTCAAAGCCTCAGACGATGCACTGCCACCACAACTGTATCCAGAGAAGGTGGATTGCAATGTAGGTGCCTACACTTCCTCAATTTACTACTGATTCTAAATAGCCTGCCAAATCCCACAAACAGAACTGCCAAAACAAAGCCTCATTAAAATATGTAGGCACATTTCCCTACGTAGCACCGGCCTTGTACGGTCACACATTAATTCCGAATGCAAACTAGAATGTATGTTTCCAATTCATTTACTTAATAACTTGCAGCTTAAACACCACATTATCACTGAACTCTCAGATGTGCCAGCTGTGCTTTCACATTTTTATTCTGGGCAGGGCTGACACAGCCCTTCATCCTTCTAAGGTCGATAAATTGAGTAGGATTACAGTTGATAAGAATAAAACCAACTATTGCAGCGCTTAGCAGGATGATTAACCTGGCATGCAGAGGAATATATTGCCCACAGCAGACCATCAAAGCAAGGATAAAATGATAGGCCACAGTCAGAAATGTAAAACAATCAAGTTGGCTCTAGACATGAATGTTCGGGTTAGTGCAGAGAGTTCAGTCTGCCTGCCCTATAAATAGAAAACGTACCTTTCGAATGGATTGTGTACTCCAACGTATTCCAAATCTTTGACATGTAATGTCCACAGCTGTGCACATTACATGTCAAAGATGTGGAATATGTTGGAGGAACATCCAGTCGAAAGAACGTTACCAGTTGTTAAGTAAATTGTTCCCCTGGGTGTACCTTTTGTGAATATAGCAAATTAGAGAAATCCAAAACACACAATGAGGCTTGTGGCAGGGGTCTTTCTCAAGGCTAATAGGCTAATACATTAACTGTTTTTCTCATACAGTATCAAGTCCACCTTAATACATAACCTATAGAGACAACGCCGTGTTTGTGCCAACAAATATATACATACCAAGGTCAAAATTGGGAGACAGAAGAAAGAAAGAAGACATAAGGGAAATTATGATATGATATTTTATTTCTATCGCTCTCGTACACAAGTTTAGAATACAAAATATCATTGATTATATATCTTTTCCATATTATAAAGATGCATTCGTCATAAACCCTATCAGAATCCCTCTTGAGCCTCCCTGGTTCTGTTCCTTTAGAGGTCATTAGGTCTGAGTTAGGACAGCAGTCATTGAGGTCATTTCGGTTGGTCTTGGTCTGTACATTCTGGGTAAAACTTAAATATGGGGGCCTGGTTGGGAGTACATTGTTGAGCCAGGCACAGGCTCACGCCAGGCGTTGCTCGCAGAGTACATGGTTTAAGGACCTTGAGAAAATGGTCAAATCCCATTGGGTGGTGGTTGTCTTGGAATGCACCTCTGAAAGAGGTGCCATTGTTTCTGCACAATTTAGGCCAAACAAAACGCTGGGCCCAGGATCGTGTGCAGTCTGTTGTATGCTTGGCCACACTACCTAAGTATGTGGCTTATTCATTGCAGGGAATGTTTGAAGGGCTCCCTAGGAATTATTTGACCAAGTGGCTTGAACCTGCATTGATCTGTTTTATTCTACACTTGCGGTTTGATATTTTGCCCGGTTTATCCAATACGGGAGAATGGGTGGGCATTCCGAGGGAGAGGAGGGTTTGCCGCCTGTGTGGAGCAGAGGTAGAACCCAATCGATACATACTCACACAGTGTACTGTCCGGAGGGCAAATAACGAGAAAGGTTACTGCAGGTTCAGATCACATGATTCAGACCAGTTCTGGAATATGCTCTTTGGCGCTGAGTCGCAAGTGTGTTTAGCAGCAGCCTTTCACATATGGCAGCGGGTCAAGATTAGACTTGAGGCGGTCAGGGAAGGATGAGGTGTGATTGGTTTGAAGTTATGAAATGAATTCTGTGAATGTTGCTTTTTAATAGGGGTTTTTGGTTTCTTTTAACTATAAAATGAAGTTAGTGAATGGTGTTTTTTTTAGTAGGGATTTTAGGCATCTTTTAACATGGTGGTAGGTACATTTGTAATCTGTTATTCTGTGGATGATGTGTGCTCATGATTTTATATTGTAATTTCTCTGTATATGTATTTTATGTATTAGTATAAAAGGTTGCATGTTGCCACTGGAAGCACTTAATTATATAATAAATAAATAAAAAATAAACCCTATATGTAAACATCAACAGATGGTTTTATCAATTCTAAATCATATACAATGAAGATTCGGTAAAACACCCAAAGTCCCCAAATTATCATAATGCCAGAAATATGCTACATACATTGTAACAAAAAGCTAATATTGAACCCATGCATTGTGCAGATTTATCCCATACAGGAGATACTGCAGTGCCCCTGCATCGCACTAGTTAATATCTAAATAATAGATGGTTCTGTGTATTCATCAAAATGTGTACCTAACGTTATATGTGATGGGGAGATTGAAATGGGTAAACCCACCAACTGTTGTTGTTTGAAGTATTCTGTAAATCCAAATAATTGATGTAATTGTATCGCCCTGGTTGAGCTCTCACCTCTTGCTTAAATTAGTGAAATGTGTGATCATTCACTTACACACTGAACAAGTATATATCATTTGCTATGACTGGATATAAGTAAATGGACTACTTTCAATAGCTTCTTCTTTAAGAACTGCAAAAAGTATGATCAAAGATAATTTGAAAGTTTTGTCTGAAATTCAATATTATTGTCAAATGATGCATCGTTGGTAGAATATAATTCTCATAGACTTACCTCTGGTTAATTCTGTTTGTATTCATATATGCTACAGTTGCATGATGGGTGTGCTCCTCTTCATGCCTAAAATGTATTGCTGCAAGTAGTACAAATAACATAGAAATATATATGTTTATGATTTGACTTTCCATCAATAGCACAATGCCCTAAAAGTCTTAAAATGCTTAATTCTGACTAATGGCATTGTGACTTCTAAGATTACTGTAAATTTGCCAATAATTAATACTATGACAATTATTAAGTATTTGTAACTAGGATTAGGGTATTAGGATTATATTTTATGCCAGTATTAGTATCTTGTGAGATACAATGCCTCATTGATTATTATCAGACCATTGATGCCTTTGTCAATATTGTATCGCTTATTAGCTGACTAGAAGGAATATGTTTACCTCCATGGTAATGTTAGAATAAATTACTTGGGGTGCGTGGCTTGGTGCCAACGAGAATGGCCGCCTAGTTTTAGCGCTCCGCTCCAGTGGTGCATTAACATTTTTATATTCCTCCTCTCACCCCATATTTTGCTTCTCTGGTGGCCCGTTTGCCCTCCGCCAGGCTCTTCGAATATCCAGAGCTGCTTTTGTGAAGATACGCCATGGCTGCATTTCTCCGTGTGAAGCCTCTGGGGGTTGGGCCTAAAGCTGTGGCATCCTGTGCGAGAAGCTGCTGGCGTCTCCTGTCGGTTGAGCGGGCACTGCAACGTTGGAATTCGCCTTACACCTGGTAACGTTTTCCTCACAACACTGGTTCCCCATATTAACAAAGCCTTTAATATCAAGAATTCATTGACCTTTAAAGGATATTAAGTTACTTCGAAGGCTTTCTTATCAGTTGCTTCCCTTTATGAAAGGCTGACCTATATATCAACTGCTTTTTGGAGGGTGCTGTTGCTTATTTCTCTTCTACCTCGCCCCACAAAGCATTTGTTTCCTCCTTTGTAATTGTTTAACACAAACAAGCTAATTACTGGTCAGCATTTGAAGACTACTCGACAGGCTTGTCTTTAAATATTTGATATTTTTCTGCTGTTTTTGCTGGAAAAGAGAAAAAGGAAAGTACTGCATTTTTGCTGCCTTTACATATTCTCTTATTGCATCATGGCCTCTTAAAAGAGACAGACCAAGGAGGACACCCTTATCGTCCCCTACTACTCCCAAGAGGCAAAACATTGAGTCTCCTATACCTAAAGAAGACACAATTTACCTTGTCATGCAAACTATTTTATCAGAAATAAGGGCTCTTAAACTCTTCATGAAAGACACTAATGCTAAATTGCAGCAGCTTGATAACAAGTGGGCCATCTTTGAAGCTCGAATGAATCAGGTGGAAAGGCGAGTTGGAGATGCAGAAGATATTTTTTTTAAGGTTACCAATTTAGAAATTACAGTTGCCGCTCTACAACACGCTGAGAATCTCAAACAGGAATAGGAGGAATAATATTTGCATTATTGGCCTTCCGGAAGGAACTGAAAAAGATAACCCCACTGCCTTCGTATATGAGTTCCTACCTAGAATCCTTAACTTGCTGGCATCTGTGCAGCTCAACATTCAAAGAGCAAATCAAATTGGTCCCATAAGGTCATCTCGAAGTTCCATTGACTCACCCAGCACCCTTATACTTGCCCTCCTAGACTTTACCCATATTACCCTCATTATGGCAAAGGTTAAGCAAATTAAACATCTGACTTGGGATGGAAAGAGAATATTCATTACACAAGACATCTCCAAAGCAATTGCGGCAAGAAGGAAGGAAAGAACTCCTGACCTTTAGACCAGCCCTCAGGCAGTTGAAAGCCAGATATGGTATTATTTATCCAGCCATCCTAAAAGTTACCCTAAATGGGCAGACCTCTACCTTCCAGAACTCAGCATACTTAGACATTATATTCAATCTCATAAAAGGAATGACATGAATACTTCAAACCCCATCAATTGAAAGATAATCAATACCTCGCTTGAGCTACTTGTCTCTCTCCCCTGAACTCTGATTCCCTCCACTGGAGCGGGTTTTTTGTGATGCTGGAAATGCATCAGAGTACAGGGCCTCCGTATCCTTGTCCTTTATTGCCTTATCATGTATGTTCTGTCTTGTTTTCTGTGCGGGAGTTCATGTGGGACTCCCAGCGGTGCGGCTCTTCCTCTTTTTGGTTTGGTGAACAGACCCTTGGGATACCCCTATGGCACCCATGGGTGGGAGTACAACCCTGTACTCCTAGTATATGTTTTTGGGCACCTGTGTGTGGCCCACATAGCAGGGTATGGGCTGGTGGCAGCTCCATGCTGAATTTGACAGGTGCTCTGAGTATCCTCCATTTTGGAATCCCCAGGCTCTGCCATTGGAATCAGTTGATTCCTGGTATGAAACAAGATTGCCCCTGTGGCCTCTTGCTTTCTTTTGCCTGTTACCTTGTATTCCCGAAGTTGCAGGAAGCCCTGACTCTGTCCCTTCCCCCTGACTGGCTGTTGGGTGGATGGGTGGAAGTTCCATACATGATAGTGTGGGGAAGTCCAGGCCAGACTGGCTGGAGCCTTCCCAATGACTGTATGTTCTGGGTACGCCCGTAGGGTGGGACCTGGGTGAATGGAGTGTGTGACTAATACGCATTTCATGTTATGGGTGTCTAGTATCTGGTGTTTGACACAATGACTGAGACAGCCCTGCCAGAAACTGGTATGAATGCAGTGCGGAGTGCTGAATGGCAGAGTGCTTGTCCGAATCCACATTCCGTGCTGTGAGTGTCTGGATGGAGAAGAATGGCCCGAATGCACTGTGAGCCTGATTGGCTGCCTGACTGCCTGAATGCCCTTCTGAATGATTGGTTGCCTGAGCATGATCCAGCAGAGTGAATGGGAGATCAACAGTATATCTGGGGGCCTCTCACTGATGGAAATCATTCAGAAGCTGAAGTTGATACTTGATGCTTACTCTCAAAGTCGAGCCGGAAGAAGAAGGTGAACCGCTGTTCCCTTCAACGTAATCTGAAAGCTGCTGTGTCTTGAAGAAACCGATCCAAAAGAGGACCTGGTTAGGAGACCTCTTCCCAAGCTACGAGGGACTATCGTGCACCAGCTGATCTTTGCCAAAGCTCCCTGGACGTCAGACCCTCGAAAGGCTGCCGACCGGAGACTGGGACCGCAACGGAATCATGAAGCGAAACGCCCGGACATTGAAGTCTGTCACTGTTGACGACCACTGTCGCCGACTGGAGCCGCAGTGCTCCTTTGCCTAAGACATTTGATCCAAGCACTGCCTTGTGCATCACCGTCAACTGCTTTTGTCCTGCCGGAGAAAATCAAGGCCGGTGACGACCGAGGAGAATCTGCCGATGAGTTCCCTGCCACCCAAAGACCACAGAGACGCCGACGCCCTTGCTGGGCCAAAGTTCTTCATTGACTCTTTCAGGCAAAGAACACTCGTCGTTGAGGTGCACTGCACGCTTCAGCTTGCAGGACATTTTCGATTGATCGGCAACGAGCACCACAAGAAGCGATGCTGCTGCCGCAACAACAGTGTTCACCCTTTTCTTCACCGACTTTCGCCGACCCGTGCCTCCTGCCTTAAAGGGAGTGCACTCAAGAAGGGCCTGTCGTCGAATCACCGAAGAACTCTACGAAACCAGGTCCTTTGGGTCATAGAATATTTAGACGGAACCTGGACTATATTAAGCATAATTAAACTGGGCTTGTCAATACAAGGTTCATGTGTCTCCCTGACCATGTACTATATATTCACAAAGCCTCTGTTTGATGATCTGGACCATCTGGGTGTCACCTACACTAACTATGCAGATGACACCCAGATACCCCTACCTCTGTCAGGAGATTATGACAGAGACCTGGCTCTAATCAATACAATGTACTCTATCATTCAGGCATGGATGGCTGCACATGACCTCTGCCTGAATGATGACAAGACTGAGATCCTGATTCTAGGAACCCCATCCAACCTGAGCAAACTCGGATGCTAATATACTTCATTCGTTATTGATGGTATCGTGATCAAAGTCACTAAGGAGACTAAAACCCTAGGTTTCTACCTGGACTCAACTTAGAACTTAGGGAAGCAAGTGAACACTACAGCTTCGGCTACTGCATACACATGCAAGCTGATACGTGCTTGTAAACCCTTCTTATCTAACGACAGCTGTATCACACTTGCCAGGGCACTAATCATGTCCAAACTTGATTACTGCAATGCCTTATACGCAGGTGCCAATAAAAAGCTTCTGAACAAATTGCAAGTCTTGCAAAATAATGCATTAAGATCTGCACTAAGTATCCAGAGGAGACTCCACATCTCTGAGACAAGAAGAAACCAGAACTGGCTATCCATCAAGGATAGAATTCAGCTCAAAATAGCTTCCATCACCCACAAATGCCTGAACAATGCTGCACCGCAGAACCTAAAAGACAAAATTGCAAAAAAATCTTCCTCACGACCTACAAGGACAACAAATTCACATTGCATCACTGTCCCCAGATTCAACTTGAAAACTGCAGGGGGCTCTAGCTTTCCTGTGCAGACTGGATAGTGCTGGAATTCCCTCCCTCACCACTTGCGCTCTGACCAGTCCTCCCAGAACTTCAGGACTAATCTGAAAAAAATGGCTAGTGTCTAATGATTACTGACTGCCCTCTATCATCACCTGCTGTTCGAATACGGTCTGTTTTTGTCCTATCAATTATTTGCCAATATGTATATCTGTACGTTTACTTTGCATTGTTATCGATCATTACTTTAATTCTGTGTAACTTAAGACTTGTATTATCATGTAATGCGCCCAGATATCAGGAGCGCAATATAAATAAATACACAAACAAACAATATGCTTTATTTCCAGGTTGCCCAGGTGGGGGTATCCTTGCACAGAGCTCTCATGGTAATGGGATAGACTGTTCTACCATTGCTTGACTTCATTTGCATTCTTTCTGTGGTATATCTTAGATTAATCGTATAATCTTGTTTGTATGCTATTTTGGGGCAGTTAGCCGTGGATGCATTTTAAAAGAATCAATAGCATGAGTGGTACCACGTAGACCTGTGTATATTTGCCATAATAGTATTGCCACAGTACAAAGTGTGTTACTGTGATTGTGTTTATAACGTGAACCTTATTTATATAAAGACTGTGTTTTCACTAACATAGTGTGTGGACATTCCTTTGTGGGTGCTTGGGGACTAGACTGTACTTAAGAACCAGCCCGCATCACCTCCTGAGAGCTAGCCTTGATTGCTCGACTACATTACCAATAATAGAGAATATTGGCTGAGGTGCTCTGTGTGTCTCTTCTGCCATATAGAGAGCAGGAGTACATTTACACTGGTGGCAGCGGTGGGATGCTAATGGTTTTAAGAATTAGTGTGTAACCTTGCGGCTTACAAAATATCTACACTTTGTTAAATTGAGGTTTATTTGTGTACCAGATAACTACATTACAAGCAATGGAATCTATTGTGAATGGTAAATTGACTTGGATGAGCTTAGAGGCTCTTCAGAGTGCTTGTGAAGCCAGGGAGTTAGACTTTGAAGATAAGTCTAGGGCTGAGCTGATAGCTGCCCTGGTGGACTACCAGGCTGATTGTGAAGCTCTTGATGAAGGGGGGATGCAACCAGTGAGGACCCTGCCCCTGGGGCTGTTGTTGAATCTGATTCTGGGAACGCCACCATTCCTGCTGCCTCTGTTCCGACCTCCAGCAATGTTTCTTCATGAAATTCCTTGGAACTTGAATTATTAAGGATGAAATTGGCCTTTGAATATAAAAAGTTGGAAATAGAAGCTGAGTTTAAGAAAGAGGAGTTGGCACAGCAAGTGATCCTTAAAGCCAGGGATCTGGAAGTAAAGGATAGGGATCTTGAACTCAAAGAGAAGGACCTTGAACTTAAAAACAAGGACACTGAATGTAAGAAAATCCAGCTAGAGAAAGCTATAGTGGAGACTTCAGCAAAACCAGTTGAGAGTGTCAGGTACCCAGCCACCACGTTTATGAAATATTTGGTTGGTGTGCATGCAGAGGGTTCTGATATACTCCAATGGATTGACGCATTTGAGATGGCTTGTGGAGACTCTGATGTTGATGAAAGAGATTGGGCTAAGTGTTTGTTAAGCAGAGTGCCATAGACTGGATATGACGGTATTCTGAAACTGTTAGAAAGGGGTAAGTATGAGTGCATGAAGTCTGCTTTGATTGCTAGGTTTGGCAAGACACCTACCCAATACCTTAAAAGATTCAGGGAATATAAGAAAAGAGAGAATGTGTCTTGGATTGACTGGGTGAGTGCTGCACATATGAACATGATGGGGGTGGATTGATGGTTACAAAGTGAAAATGTTTGTTCAATTGTCCCACCTTTTGTTTTTTGATCATTTTTCTGAAGCCTGTTCACCAGAGCTGCATCAGTATGTTGCGAACCAGAACATTTTAGATCCCTGTAAGCTGGCTTGGCTGGCTGACAAGTGGGTCTCCCACCGGGTGTAACCTAAGGACTCCAGTGGGAAGGACAAGGACAAAGAAGAGTGGACCTCTTAGAAAGCTGAGGAGTCCCAGAAGCAATCCCAGTCAGGTAAACCAAAACCTTCCTTTCCTAAGACCCAATAATCTAGTGGGGATAAGTCCTATGTGGGTGTAACGCTCACCTGGTATCCACGGGGACGTCACTCAGCCTGTTCTGACCTCTTACGACCTCAAACCCTTCCCTGGAGGCTATTCGACTGGAGACTGGGCCTGAAACACAGGATTGGTAGAGTTTAACTCCCTACTGTCTCTGTGTGCTTGAACCCCTTCTTCCCTGGGGTCCAACCCTTCCCTTTGATCCACAGCTCACCTTGTTTTCTTGGATAGTGTGCTCTCCATCCTGCCTTCAGCACGGGGGCGCGTTGATTGATGCGGGCTCGTTGCTGCCTAGTTACTTCACTGGCAAGAGTCCGACAGGTAAGTATAATGAGTCTTTTGAACAGTTCTCTATCTTCGTTCCTTTCCTTCCTTAGATGATGGCCGGCATCCGGGGATGGCGGCGTGCTGCTGAGATGAGTAGCGCTGAAGGTGAGTGAGAGCGTGATGCACGATGCACCCCTTTCGTATTTGCATTGAACTGAGTTCTTTTTCTGTGTCTTTTATGTGCCGCAACGTTTTCAGCGTGGATGCCGGTTATGAAGAACAAATGCAGTGGGTAAGCGCTGTATGCTGCGCCTCTAGATGTTTCCACGCTAACCTGGAGTGTCTTTTCCCTCTTGCAGATGGATGAGAAGTTCCGGAGACAGAGTTCCCCCAGAGCGGCTGGGATTCAGGTAAGCGTTTGAAGCTTGTACAGTATTTAAAAATAAGCAAAGATTTGCAGAATGCTTACTAATGCATTTTTCTGTTCTTTTCCCTTTTCCTTAGGAAGCAGAGTGCCGGGATGGGAATGACACCGCCGAAGATGCCCGCAGAACAGAAGGAGCGATGACTGATGGGCAGAAACGCCGCAAGGTAAGGCTGTTCCTAACGGTGCTCTTGTTCTTGCAGGAGCTGAGCGCAGAAGATGCAGGCCTACTGGAGACCGATCCGAACACAGTGAGTGTCATGCTGCAGGTGCAGAAAACGCAAAGCATGTTTCTCAGCCTGGGTGTGGCTTAAATAGTCTCTGGGTATCCCAGGTGCCTCTGGGCTGAACCACACCCAAAAGACTAGACCGCACATTCAGTTCTGGGAACCGAAATATGTGGGGGCATCCATCTTGTCCCCATCAATGCACTACAAGTCCAATCCCCAATGTTATCCCAAGTCTGACTCCAAGTGGGTCTTTGGAGGGATGGAGAGGCCCTTGAGGGCCATGTAGGTGATCGTGGCCTGGCTCCAGCCTGACATCTTGGAGGAGTGAGGACATGAGGGGCAGGAATCATGACAGTGCGTTGGAGTAAGAGTAGTGGTCCATCTGCTGCAAAGGAGGCTCCCAGCGGTTCCAGTACCATACCCCACATTCCTGGTACTTATTGGGACTGTGGGGCTCTGGACTACAAGAAGGGTGACCCCAAGTGTAAAGATAAGGCACTTGGAGTCCAGGCTGTCAGCCTGACCTACCCTTACCCCATGTCTGAGGTGGAGGCCACTGTCCTCCCCTCCTCTACAGGAATCACATTCAGTGCTCCTGTAGAGATCTCCCAAGTGTCAGTTGGGGCCTGGGACCAGTGCGCATAAGTACTGGCGACAATCCCACAAAACACCCGTAGGTATTTGAGAAGTGTCCTCTTGAATGGCCAGCCTTCTACTGGCTTGAGAGACACTGGGGCAAGCATGACAGTGGTGGACAGGGCCCTGCTCAAGCCAGAGGACTATGTAGGTGCTCCTCTGAGAACTACCTGGTTAGCTGGTGGGCCTCCCAAATTATCGTCCGTAGCCTTAGTCAACATTACGATTGGAGACAAGACAGCAAAGCTTCCTGTCCTGGTTCAGGACAATGTACCTGCTAGTATTTTGTTAGGCAATGATGTGGTGGAAATGGGGATGATCATGGGTGATCTACCCATGGCTGCTGTGGTGGTCACCCAGTCACAAGTCACAACGGGTCCGGCTGTGAGTTCGGTAACCCCGCCGACGGGGAATCCCAAGGCACAAAGAAAGATGGCCATCTCTTCAAAGGGAGCCCCTTCTCTCCCTGCTGCTTCAACAGCACCCACTGGGATTCATGCTCTGGACGGGCTGGGTCCAGTGGTGAGCCCAAACTCAACTCCTGAGGGAGACAAGGCAGAAGACCCTCCTGCAGGAGAGGTGCTCAACCCGGAGGACCACCGACCTTCAATGTCTGTTGGCTAAAGGGTGACCCTCCAGGGCGGACTTCTGTAACAGTCAGAGAGAGTGCCACTCTCTCTCTCTCTCTCTCTCTCTCTCTCTCTCTCTCTCGCTCTCTCACAGGGCTGAGGAAACAGGCCTTGTCCCAGGCACAGGGAGAAGTGTCTAGAACCTTCCGGATATATTGGGAGGGTGAGTTCCTTGTTAGTGAGCCCACTAAGCCTGAAACTAGTGCCCTCACGATAGTTGGTGGTACCCTGGGTTTGAAGGCCCTTCCTGCTGCAGATGGCGCATGAGGTGCCCTTAGCTGGTCATCTTGGTATCAAGAAGACTAAGCAGAAGCTCTCTGCCCATTTCTACTGCCCCGGATGGGAGTAGAAGTGGAGTCCCACTGCAGGACCTGTCCAACTTGTCAGTTGACTGGAGGCAGTGTCATTACCCCACTGTTGCCATTGCCAGTGGTTGGCATACCATTTGAGAGAGTGGTCATCAACATTGTCGGAATCCTTTGCTCACCCACTTCAGGTGGACATCGGTTCATCCTGGTCTTGGTAGATCATGCCACCAGGTACCCTGAGCCTATACCCCTTCGGACTGTTACTGCCAATGTGGTTGCCAGGGCGCTCCTCGTCATTTTAACCCATGTTGGATTCCCTAAAGAGGTTGTCTCTGGCAGAGGATCCAACTTCATGTCGAGTTACATGAAAACAATGTGGAAAGTGTGCGGTCTAACCTCCAAGTTCTCCACCTCTTACCACCACCAGACCAATGGTCTGGTTGAGAGATTTAACAAAACTCTCAAAGGCATGCTGGGTACTTTGGAAGAGCCCCTAAGGAGAAAATGAGATCTCCTCCTGCCATGCCTGCTGTTTGCTTACAAAGAGGTACCTCAAGAGGGTGTTGGTTTCAGCCTCTTTGAGTTACTCTTTGGACATCCCACGAGGGGGCCCCTTGCCTTGATCAGAGAAGGTTTGAAAGCCACCCCTCCAGGTCCTGCCAAGTAATTGGGGGATTATGTGTTAGTCCTCAGATGGAGGATGACACAGATGATGGGCCAAGCAACATCGAATCTTAAGGCAAGCCAGGAATTGAACAAATACTGGCATGACCTTAAAACATCACACGTCGATTGGACTCCAGGACAGGAGATGCTTGTGATGGAGCCTACCAAGCCTACAGCTTTGGCAGATTTGTGGACTGGCCCCTTCAGGATCATCTCTGAGATGGGTGAGGTCAATTATCTGGTTGACATGGGAGTCCCTGGGGTAGCCCCTCAGGTGTTCCACTTCAACAGGCTCAAGACTTTCCATAGGCGAGCAGAAGTCTCATGTCTCTTGCTGGCTTCAGATCAAGAAGAGGATGAGGGTTAGCCCCTTCCTGATTTGCTGCATAGAAACCCTCAAGATGGCTCAGTGGAGTGAGTGCATCTCTCTCCAGATCTGACACCAGAGCAGCAGAGGGCCTGCAGGGCTTTGCTTCAGCAGTGTACACCTCTGTTCTCACTGACACCAGGCCTCACCCTATGGTGCAGACACGAAATTGACACTGGTGACAGCGTACCTGTCAAAAGCAGATGCTACAGGATGTCAGACACTGTGAAGAACCACATCCAGGCTGAGGCCGCCAAGATGTTGGATCTGGGTGTTATTGAACCCTCAACCAGTCCCTGGTCCAGTCCAGTGGCCTTGCCCGCAAGACAAGTTCCCAGGTAGGTACCAAGAATTGGCGGTTCTGTGTGGACTACCGAAGCGTCAATGCCATCACCAAAACTGACGCGCACCCATTGCCTAGGGCTGATGAGCTTGTGGACACCATAGGTGCTGCCAAATTTGTGAGCACCTTTGACCTTACCTCAGGCTATTGGCAAATAGCTCTGACGGACAATGCCAAGGAAAAGACTGCATTTACAACACCTGAGTGACTCTATCAGTTTAGAGTCATGTCTTTTGGGTTGAAAAATGCACCTGCCACTTTCCAAAGTTTAGTCAATCATGCACTCAGTGGGCTGGAGGCTTTTTGTGTGGCATACCTAGATGACATTGCTGTCTACAGTTCCACCTGGGAAGAGCATCTGATTCACCTGGATAAGGTGTTGCAAGCCTTGAAAAGGGCTAACCTCACTATCAAGGCCACCACGTGCCAGGTAGCACAGTGGAAGGTTACGTATCTTGGTTATGAGGTAGGAGGGGGTCATATCCAACCTCTCCCCATAAGGTGCAGGATATACATGACATGGAGACTCCCACTACTCAAACCCAGATGAGAGCTTTTTGGGGCCTCACTGGGTATTATTGTAACTTCATGGCAGACTATGGAACCATAGCTACCCCTCTGACAGCTCTGACTTGGCCCAAACAACCAAGGAAGATTCATTGGAGAGAAGACTGCCAGAGGGCCTTTGCTGGCTTGGAAGAAAGTCTGTGTAGGGTACCTGTGTTGGGTGCACCTGATTACAGCAGGCACCTTATCGTCCAGACGGATGCCTGTGACACCAGAATTGGAGCTGTCTTGTCCCAGTTAGATGACAAAGGGAGGTAACATCTGATCATATTCATCAGTAGAGAACTCAAGTGTAGAGAACGTAGGTGGGCTACTGTTAAAAAGGAAAGTTTCAGTATAGTGTGGAGCCTTAGGCGTTTTAGGCCCTACCTTACAGGGTCTACCTTCAAGGTCCAAACAAACCATAAACCCTTAAAATGGCTTATGCAGATGAAGGGTGAAAACCCGAAACTGCTCAGGTGGCCCATTAGACTGCAAGGGCTAGACTTCACCATAGAGCATAGACCAGGGAAGAGTCATGATAATGCAGATGGCCTTTCCAGAAGGTATGTTGACCGTCTGGATGAGGGTGTCAATCTCGTGGGAGATTAGACGCCCTAACCTCAGTCTGGGGGGCAAATATGATGCTGGAAATGCATCAGAGGGACAGGGCCTCCATATCCTTGTCCTTTATTGCCTTATCATGTATGTTCTGTCTTGTTTTCCGCACAGGAGTTCATGTGGCACTCCTGGCGGTTCGGCTCTTCCTCTTTTTGGTTTGGTGAACAGACTCAGTGGTCGAAGTATACGAAAAGAAGTAGTGGAGCTATGTTCTCTGCTGGACTGCCCCGCTCCCCACAAACCCCATTCCTGTGCCCCCTCCCACACACAATCCAAACCCCCAAACAAACACACCTGCTATTTATGGGAATATGCAATGCAGTGCACTGAAGTGCAAGCTTCAACTTCTTCCTACACTTATATTTTAAAACTAAACCATTTCAGAAAGGTTTCTTTTTAAAATAAAAGTATAGGAACAGTGAAACTTAAAAATAAAAAGTATGGGAGCACCGCTCCCGACCGCTGCCGCCCACTTCGACCTCTGCTTGGGATACCCCTATGGCACCCATGGGTGGGACTACAACCCTGTACTCCTAGTGGATCTTTTCAGGCACCTGTGTGTGGCCCACGGAGCAGGTTATGGGCTGGTGGCAGCTCCATGCTGAATTTGACAAGTGCTCTGAGTAGTCTCCATTTTGGGATACCAAGGCCCTGGAATCAGTTGATTCCTGGTAGGAGACAAGATGGCCCCTGTGGCCTCTTGCTTTCTATTGCCTGTTACCTTGTGTTCCCGAAGTCCCGGGAAGCCCTGACTCTGTCCCTTCCCCCTGACTGGCTGTTGGGTGGAAGTTCCATATATGGTAGTGTTGTGGGGAAGTCCAGGCCAGACTGGCTGGAGCCTTCCCAATGACTGCAGGGTCGAATTGGCCCCTCGGCCTTTCGGCCCGTGGCCGGGCCAAAATTGTCCCTAGGCTGGTTTCTGGACATGCCCGGGCCAGTTTGGAAGAAAAACGAATTGAAAAAAAAAAGAATTTCACTTTTTTGTTTTGTTTTTCATAAAGCCTTTCATCCTTCTTAGGCCGATAAATGAGTACCAACACAGGTTGGGTGATATTGTATGCATATTTGTTCTATAAAAAAAAAGAGCTTAAGCATGAATGCTATAAAGTAACATATTTTCATTTGGCCTCGGATGTCTGCTTAGATTCACAGTAATTTGCCACTTCCTGTTTTGTCAAGGCGTGAAAGGTCATGTTTCATCGCTTCCCGGGATGTCACTTTGGGGTGGGGTCAAATGACATCACTTCCGGTGATGTCATAAGAAGTCAACGTTCGTGAGGCAAGGGGTGGGCCACTTTTTTGAGGTGAGGGGTGGGCTACTTTTTTTGGGTGACTGGGCATATTTCTTGTCCCAGTCCGACCCTGAATGACTGTATGTTGTGGGTATGCCCGTGGGGTAGGACCTGGGTGAATGGAGTGTGTGACGAATTCGCATTTCATGTTATGGGTGTCTAGTATCTGGTGTTTGACACAATGACTGAGACAGCCCTGCCCGAAACTGGTATGAATGCAGTGTGGAGTGCTGAATGGCAGAGTGCTTGTCCGAATCCACATTCCGTGTTGTGAGTGTCTGGATGGAGAAGAATGGCCTGAATGCACTGTGAGCCTGATTGGCTGCCTGACTACCTGAATGCCCTTTTGAATGATTGGTTGCCTGGGTGTGACCCAGCAGAGTGAATGGGAGATCAACAGTATATCTGGGGGCCTCACACTGATGGAAATCGTTCAGAAGCTGAAGTTGATACTTGATGCTTATTCTAAAAGCCGAGCCAGGAGAAGAAGGTGAACCACTGTTCCATTGAACGTAATCTGAAAGCTGCTGTGCCTTCAAGAAACTGATCCAAGAGAGGACCTAGCTAGGAGACATCTTCCCGAGCTACGAGGGACCATCGTGCACCAGCTGATCTTTGCCAAAGCTCCCTGGACGTCAGACCCTTGAAAGGCTGCCGGCCGGAGACGGGGACCGCCACGGAATCGCTAAGTGCCCGGACATTAACCGCAGCCGCAGTGCTCCTTTGCCTAAGACATTTGATCCAAGGACTCCCTTGCTCATCACCATCAACCACTTTCGTCCTGCTGGAGAAAGTGAAGGCCGCAGACGGCCGAGGAGTATCCGCTGGTGGGTTCCCACCACCCGAGGACTACAGAGACGCTGACGACCCAACGCCCTTGCTGGGCCAAAGTTCTTCATCGACTATTTGTGGGAACAAACACTCGTTGTCGAGGTGCACCGCATGCCTCAGCTTGCAGGATGTTTTTTTGACAGACCGTCAATGAGCACCGCAAGAACCGAAGTTGCTGCTGCAACGACAGTGTTCACCCTTTTCTTCACCGACTCTCGACGACCCGTGGCTCCTATCTTAGAGGAAGTGCACTCAAGAAGGGCCCATCGATGACTCACCAAAGAACTCTGTGAAACCAGGTACTTTGGGGTCATAGAACCTTTAGAAGGAATCGAGAATATATGAAGCATAATTGGACTGGGCTTGTCAATACACTTTATTCACAGGTTGCCCAGGTGGGGTGATCCTTGCACAGAACTGTCTCATGATAGTGGGATAGACCGTTCTGCCATTGGTTGATTTAACTTGCATTCTTTCTGTGGTCTATCGTAGATTCATCTTATAATCTGATTCTTATGCTATTTTGGGGCTGTTAGCCGTGGACGCATTTTAAAGGAATCGATAGCAAGAGTGGTACCACGTAAACATGTGTGCGTTTGCCTTTATAGAATGCCAGAGTACAAAGTGTATTAGTGTGATTGTGTATATAACGTGAACCTTATTTATATAAAGACTGTGTTTTCACAAACATAGTGTGTGGACATTCCTTTCTACACTGTACTTAAGAACCATCCTGCATCACCACCTGAGAGCTAAGCCTTGATTGCTCGACTAAGTTACCAATAATAGAGAATCTTGGCTTGGGTGCTCTGTGCCTCTCCTCTGCCATATAGAGAGCAGGAGTATAAATACCCCCCTCTGGTGCTTTACAGTTTTGGTGGGCCTATTTTTTTCTCCCCTAACCCCACTATATGTCTTCTATAACATGAATTGGTGTGGCTGGTTCCTGTTAGCCACTGTTCTTCTTATAGTTCTTAGTTATGTCTCATTTTTACCAATTTCCATGTTTTTACTGTTCATCATATCCTCTCCCTTATGTTTCTTTCCCTTTGTGTCATTGGTTAGGCTGGGTACATTATTATACTCTGTTAATATGCTCTGTTGTTTTACTCAATTGCTATCATACATCTTATTGCACTGTAAATACTTCCTTTTATTTACCTTCTATAATGTATGGTTTCATCCTCCATACCTATGCCACTTAACATAGTCTCTTAGAATGTTGAAGGTGTACAAAATCTGATCAAGAGACAAAAAGTATTATCTCACCTTAACAAACTGAAACCCTCAATTGCCTGCATTCAAGAGTCACATCTTTCAAATGAAGAAGCAACAAAACTTAAACGACACTGGGTAGGCCAGATCTTCTCTAGTGCTGCAAATGGTTAATAGAAATTGAATTATTACACTGATTAATACATCTCTCAAATGCAAAGTGCTATCCAACGAATCTGATAACCTAGGAAGATGGGTTCTGCTCAAGATATTATTTGACTCTAAAGAATACTCTATACTCAACATTTATGGGCCAACATCTCCAGACCCTACCTTTTCGCGACAACTTAGAAATCATATGCTTCAATGTAATCCTCACAATCTGATTGCATGCAGAGATTGTAACCAGGTTATGGACCCTTTCCTGGATAGGAAGTCCAGTGTGCAATACATCAACCCCACCTCTCACACGCAATTCACCAATTTTGTATCTGAATTAGGTGTTACCGATGCATTGTGCATGACTCATCCTACTGATTCTGAGTTCACCTTTTACTCCACACCCCATAATTCCTTCTCACGACTTGATTATATTTTCATTCCCAATTCCATGGTTAGTCTCCTTCAAACTGCCCAAATAGAATCCATCACAATTTCTGATCATGCCGCAGTATATATCCAACTTGCATCCCCAATAAACTCTAGGAACTCAAATAGATGGAGATTCAATACTAGTCTGTTAAGTGATGATCCTTTGTACCTTTATAGCTCAAAAACATAATAATTTTTTGCTGAGAATAGAAATCAAGACACATCGAATACTAATAATTGGGACTGCTATAAAGCGGTTCTTAGAGGTCATATCATATCATTTGTTACCAACAAAAAGAAAAAAACTTAAACAGGAGTCGGGCTCCATTCTCAGACAACTTAAACCCTTAGAAGCCCAATTTGCCAGTACTAACTTTTCGTCTATTCTCAAAGATATTCTGAAGTTAAGATTTCAATATAACTAAATCATCACACAATACTCTTGTGCCAACCTGATCAAATATAAGGTTAAGATATATACATTCTCCAACAAGGCCAGTAAATCTTTGGCATCTTACCTTAAATTTAAGAAAGAAAGAATTAAGATTGTTGTTATTAAAGATCATTTAGGAAATAGGAAATGTTCAGATAAAGAAATTATCCAAGTTTTCTCAAAATTTTACTCTAATCTTTATACCTCTGAAGCCCCTATGATAATGCTTTTGTTAATGATTTTCTACACAATATATGCAGGGATTCTTATTCCCCGACAGATCTTCAATCGCTTAATGCTCCAATCACCCCTTGTGAAATACTTCTAGCTATCAAACATCTGAAAAATGGCAAAGCCCCAGAACCAGATGGTTTCCCTACTGATTTTTTTGCCAATTTTTCCAACCTATTAGTCCCTAAACTTAGTGAACTTTACTCTCGTTTCATTTCGGAAAATAAGGCTCAAGGCTCATTTCCAGAAGCCATGCTTATTGTTTCCCTCAAGCCCAATAAAGAACCAGAACTCCCTCAAAACTATCGTCCCATATCTCTTATCAATACCGATTGTAAGATTTATGCTGAGATCCCAGCCAGTAGACTCCTCCCCTTTTTACCCAACCTCGTTAAACAAGATCAAGTTGGATATGTGAAAGGTAAGGGGTCCTCCTCCAACATTAGACTCTTTTTAGATATCATAGATCCAATAGAAAACTCAAAGGATCCCCATGCTGCGGTTGCTCTTGATGCAGAAAAAGCTTTCTATAGAGTTGAATGGGATTTTTTATTCGAAACTCTTAAATGGCATGGCTTTGGCCCCCCTTTTCTCTCTATGATTAACGTCCTCTACTCTGAACCTAAAACTGCAATCTTTGTAAATGGACAACTATCCTCTTTTTTCTCCTTATCCAGAGGGACACGCCAAAGATGCCCCCTTTCTCCATTCCTTTTTATCTTAGCCCTTTCTAGAAGCTATTAGGCCAAACGATAATATTTTAGGAATTCAGTATAAACATCTCCAAATCAAAACGGCAGCATATGGTGATGATGATGTTCTTCTTTTTTTTTTAAACCCAGAACTAAGCCCCCAACACTTACTAGACATTATTTCAAGGTTCTCTAAAGCATCTGGCTAAAAACTTAATATAGATAAGTCTGAAATTCTCCCCCTTAACATACATTGCACACCACATCACACGCTTCCCTTAGGCATGAAATGGTGTCCCAAAGGTTTCAAATATCTTGGTGTTCATGTTTCAGCTTCCAGTAACAATATTTGCAAACAAAACTCAGACATCCTATTGGCTAGGGTCAGAGAACTAGTATCCTCATGGTCTCCCCTCTTTCTTTCCTGTTGGGGCCGCCTGGAGTCCATTAAAATGATGATTTCCCCCATCATCCTTTATCTTCTCTATATGCTTCCAGTTCCACTTCCTCCTTCTGTTTTCAAATCCATAGACTCCTGTTTGATTACATTTCTATAAGGGAAAAAGAAGCACAGAATTTTGCTTAGTAAATTAAAAAAATCCCGCTCTCCAGGTGGTGTTAGCTTCCCTGATTTTAAAAAATATCACATGGCCTTCGTCATTAAACAAGCACAGCTGTGGTTTGGCCATGAGGTGTCAGCATGTGTGCCTAATTGGCTACGTCTAGAAAGAGCCATGGTTTCTCCAATTTCCTTGGCAGATATTTAGCTTATTAAAGGTAAGAATAAGTTTGCTAAATACTTCTATATTTGCCAGTCTGTACTCTATCTTAAAACATATATGTTTCCACCGTTAATTAAGCAGAGTTTGCTCATTTCTCCTTTCATCTGGTCTAATCCCCTAATCAAAATTAAAGGTAAAACTATGTTTGGAAGCCATGGCTCTCTAGAGGTATCAAAGTTTGTTTTTACAGGGTGTTCCTATCACCTTTAATACTTTGCTATCAAGTTCTACATGCCTGCCTCCTTCCTGAAGCAATATCTTGACATTATTGCAGCAATCTCTGAAAATTATGAAGTGTTTATGTATAACTCCAATATTCCTGATGCGCAAAGGCTATTACATATGCTGAACTCTGATACTACTGCCTCTATATATTACAAGATCCTAATGTCAATGTGCCATACTCCAGTGGTTGACCTTCTTCATAGTGACTGGAAAAATGACTGCCTACTACCGCATCTTCAAGTATGCTGGCCCCCACAATGGAAATGTATTTCTAAGATTACTGCTTTAGCCAGCCTAACCAAACCCCTTTCTTCTTCCACCATAGAGCCTTCACCACCCCGTCTCTCTTCAAGTGTGGACTAATACCTAATGACAATTGTCGGAGCTGTTTACACTCCCAAGGCTCTTTTAAGCATCCGTTTGTAGATTGTCAACATGTAAAACCTTTCTGGAACTCTGTATGGCACACCATCAAATCTATTTTCAAGTTTGATCAAGATTTTTGCTTTGACTACCTTATTTTTGGTAGTTCTCTTTCACATGCAGTAGTTCTCTCTAACAACCATGCAGACTTTCTCTTTGATTTATGTTTAATGGTTGCAATCCAAAACATTATTACTAATTGTAAAAACTTAAATCGATTTTTGGTGGAACTCTATCTGTAATATCCATAGATTAGAAAGTTGCAATGGCTCTTCTCCTGATCTACTCCATAAACATCATCTGAAATGGCAACCCTTTCTTGATTTCCTATCTAATGCTGATTCTCATTGATACCCTATAAGCATTATTTGTCATGATTATTATGTACCCCGATCCCATTCCTTCCTCCTCTGTATGCCATGTCCCGTTTTTGCTTTGCCTGTTATTTCTATTGTCACCCCCCTTTTTATTTAAAAGCTCTTAATCTACTTTACTCAATTATATTTATATATACTTAGCTTGCATATGCATCAAATATCTGTTATAAACTTCTCTTGTATGCTTCTTCCTTATATTTGTCATTTATTTCACATATTTTTGTTAAGTATTAATTGCCATGTATATCCATTTCTTATAATAAAAATCATTTAAACAAAGAATAAATTACTTAATGCATCTTTAAATATCATGAAATGTTGCCTTACCATTGCTATGGATTGGATGACTTTTTGGGAATTATCCCTGGTGTCCTGCGTGTAAATCTCATGCACGCGCCATTTTGAAAATGAAATTCAATACAGAGCATGTGACGTCACACGCACGCTGCATGTGATGTCACATTTTATTTACAAAACAAGTCCAAAAACGTGTGCTTGCCGGTACTCCTAAATATAAGCGCTCATTGTAAATGGATTAGAAACCACTGTGCTTTTTGAAAATGTAGTTTTATTGAGGATTTTGGTGATGACAATAATCAAACAACAATACAACCGTAATGATAGACTTGAGCAGAGTCACAACCTTTCTTCCCTCCCACCCCTCTCCCTCTTCCTGTCATGGATCTCAGTATAACAAGTGCAGCAAGGGTCCATCACTGTGTGCTTATAGTACATTACAAACAAAAGGTAGACATCGGGCTGGTGCTCAGAACGCAGGGCCCGTCACCCATGACATGAGTCCGCTATATCATCAGGCCCCCCCATTCCTCTGGGTGGGGTCGACCGAGGTCGGCCTTCGGGTCCAAAAGTCTGACCAAGGAGTTCCATGAGGCTCAAGCAGCCCTCCCATATTTGTCAAAGAAGGGGAGCCAGAGGCCCTCAATATTGGTCTTGAATTCATCGATAAGGTGGGTCAGAAATTCCATGTCATATATAGCGCGGAGCTTAGCAACCCATTCCCTTTCCCCCGGAGAGCGGGGTGCTTTCCATTTCTGAGCCCAGCAACATCTGGCAGCAACTAACATTACTCGTAACATGTGGTCATGGGCCACCTTCGGGCCTCCCTCTACTTCAATACCAAACAGCATTAACCATGGGGATAGTGTTCTTACAATTCCATCCACCTCCTTTATCCAGGACAGGACCTCACTCCAATAAGTCTGCTCCACGTGACATTTCCACCACATATGCACATAGTCTCCCCTTTCAGTGTGGCATTTCCAACAGTGTGGGTCATATCCCTTCCTCATCCTGGCTATCCTCTGAGGGGGGTAGTGCCATCTATGAATAATTTCAAGGCCTGATGTCGGTATTGGGGGGCAGCAGTTGAGCGATTGGCCTGCCTGCACATTTTGGTCCACCTCTTGTAGGTGATAGGAGCTCCCAGCTCTCTGTCCCAGTGTGTCTGGGCTGGTGGGGGGCCTCGTGGAGTGGACCACAACAAGAGGTGGTAAAGGCCAGCTATCACACCTTTAGTTCCCTTGTATGTGATCAGGAGCTTTTCAAAGTCTGTTAGGTTCCTTCTAAGCGTGTCCCCCCATCTGTTTTCCGTAAGGGCCCCCTTTAGTTGGAGATATCGGAAAGGGGAGAGATTACTCAGGCCCAGGGCCTCCTTCAAGTCTCCTAGGGAGATAAAAGTTCCATCTATCCAAAGCTGGCCTGCTCTTGTCAGACCCGCTTCATACCATTATTGGAAGGCCAGGGGCACAACAATTCCCTCCCACAGTGGAGGGGCCCAGATACAGCTCAAGGGTGAGGGCCATGTCGTAAGCCATCTAAAATAACCCCCCTCTTTCCATATGGACGATAGTACCGCCAGGACTGGGTGATTCAAGATCTTTCTCGGGATGCGTCTCTTGGGGACCCACAGCCATTCATCAAGTGTGACCGGGGGAAAAAGCTCATTATCCATTGCTACCCACTGTTTCTTTGGGCCTGTTGCCAAGTGGTCAACCAGGATCTGCAGTTGAGATGCCTTATAGTATGTGTCTAGGTCTGGGAAATTCACGCCACCCTCATCTTTGGGCCTTATCAATACCTCATATGCAATTCTATGGGATTTTTCCGCCCAGAGATAGCGCCGGAGAGTCCGTCTGACCTCAAGAAGGAATGGCTTGGGTACCTGGGTCAGCAGCATTTGGAATAGGTACACACATTTGGGAAGAATTACCATTTTAATCGAGTTGAGACGTGCCATCCATGACATGCCAGATCTCGCCCATCGTTCCATGTCACGTTTGATTTCCGACCACAGGGGTGGATAGTTAGACTTAAAAAGTTTAGTTAGGTTCAGCGGTAGGTGGATCCCCAAGTGACAGAGTCCCTCTGTTTGTTTACAGAACGGGAGGTCCTCAATATATTGTCTCTCAACCCTGTAAAGCTGGCCGGCCATAAACACGACCGACTTCCCCAGGTTCACCTTGTAACCCGCAAGGGCTCCATATTGTTCTAAACTATTCAGCACCTCTGGGACCAATTGGGATGGATTGGTGAGATATAGCAGCACATCATCTGCAAATAAGCTTACCTTACAGTTCATTTCCCCGATCTTAACTCCTTTGATACGTTCATTCCCCCTAATCGCTATGGCCCATGGTTCCATCACTAGTGCACATATCAGGGGGCATAGGGGGCACCCCTGTCTCGTGCCCCTTTCCAGTGGAAATGTTACAGATTCACCCCTGTTTACCACTACCTTTGCTGTAGGAGTAGAATAGAGGGCAGAAATCCAGCCCCGCCACCTCGAACCCATCTCCAGAGACGTCAAAACCCCCTCCATGAATGACCAACTCACCCTGTCGAACGCCTTTTCTGCGTCCAGGGCTAGGAGAAGAGCGCCCTCCGTTCTAACCTCTCTTGTGCTTAGTATATGTAAGGTCTTGCGCATGCTGTCAGCCCCCTGTCTGTTAAGGACAAAACCTACCTGGTCCGGATGGCCCAGCCGGGTGATGCATTTTTCGAGGCGTGTAGCCAGGATCCTGGTAAAGATCTTTGCATCAACGTTCAAGAGTGAAATGGGTCTGTAAGAACCACACTCCGCTGGGTCTTTACCAGGTTTCGGTATCACCCTAATCAAGGCCTGTAGGAATGTCGGTGGAATAGTCTCCGGGGGCCTGATTTGGTTAAATAGCTTGGTGAGAGGTTGTATCAAGAGCGCCTGATATTGTTTGAAAAAATCAGCTGTAAATCCATCCCTCCCTGGGGCTTACCCACTTTAAGCCTTTTAATAGCACCCTCGACCTCTTCCGCTGATATATCCCTTTCCAGGGCCTCCCTTTCCATCTCGGTGAGCTTGGAAAGTGGATGATCATCGAGGTATCCTCGGATGTCATCCGGAGATTCACCCTCTTGCTTGGCATACAGAGCCTTATAAAACCCTGCAAAGGATTCAGCTATATGCTCTGTTTTGGTAGAAATGTTACTCACACTGTCCCTGATGCCCGCCACCCGCCTGCCTGCTCTGTGTCCCTTCAGCCTATGTGCTAGAAGCGTCCCCACTCTATCTCCCTTCTCGTAATATCTCTGCTTTGTATATCTTATTTTCTTGACCACCTCCCCAATTAGGGTCGTATGTAAGGCTTGTCTTTTTTCTCTCATTTGACCCAGGAGGGTTTTGCGATCTATGTCCCCCTTAGTGAGCTTCTCTCTCATGGCCTGTAGGTCCCCCAGCAGTTTGGTTTCAACTAGTGCCCTGTCCCGCTTCCTCCTCGAACCCTCCGCTATAAGGAGGCCTCGAAAGGTGGCCTTTGCCACCTCCCAAACTGTGACCATGGGTGTCGCGCCCGTGTCATTTGTTACAAAATAGGCTTCCATTTCTTTCCGTAGGAATTCTTTGAACACCTGATCTCTCAGGAGGGTATCGTTACAGTGCCACCTGTATGACCTCTGGAAGCCCTGGAGTCGCCAGTCCATAACCAGGAGCTTGTGATCCATCCGACCATGTAACCGACTCCACAGACGGGTTGCCCACCACCCCGCCTCCCTCTTCTGATACCAATAGTAAGTTAATTCTAGTATATGTTTGGTTTGGGGGGGAGAAGAATGTGTACCCCCCAGGAGCTTGGTGACACTTTTGCCATACGTCCACCCAGTAATGGTCCTGTAGGGGATCCCTCATAGTGAGGTTGTCTTTTGTGAGTTCCCTTGCTCCTACTCCTTTAGCAGACAACCAGTCTAATCGGGGGTCCATGATAAGGTTGAAATCCCAGCCCAGGATCATAGCTCCCTCTTCCCAATCATCCATGACCTGGAATACCCTACGAATGAATTTGAGCTGGCCGACGTTAGGTGCATACAGGGTGACCAGTGTGACTCGTGTACCCTGGAAGAGCCCCTTAATTCCAAGGAACCTGTCACCAAAGCCCCTCTTGGTCTCCACCTCAGTGATATGCATTGATTTTCCAAGGAGAATGCCCACCCCCTCTTTCTTGGATGATTTGTGTGAGGCCCAGAAATTCCTACCCATCTCTTTCCCTTTTATTGTCGACTCAGCTCCCCTCCTATAGTGTGTTTCTTGCAAGAAGAGGACTAGCAATTTTTGTTTGCGGAACATGTTGCCTGTGAGCGAACGCTTATTCTCTGAGTTTAGGCCCTTAACATTGAGCATACCGTTCCGACCTTCAACCATGGTCGTCGCTACCCATCTTTCTGAGGATTCCAGTGTGGTCCCCCTGGTCCATCTCTATGCACGATCCATTGGTCTATGATGCTATTCCCATAGCCCTTTTCCCAACCCCTCCCCCTCCCCTGTTCCTCCTCACCCCTTCCCCCCTTACCCATTTTGCAAGGCGTCAGTCTCCTTAACCCCAACTATGGTTGATGTTAGTCAAGGAAACACCAGGGTTGCAACCCTGGCCCCGGGAAATTCAATAGTATAGAATGTTCCCCTCCCCGGTCTTCACTCGGGAGAGTTCACCAGTTTCAGTTGACCTCTGGGCCCCTACAGAGGCCCCCCCTCTCCCTTCTCCTCACTTGTCTATCCTGTGCAGTCCACTCCTCCTACCTCGTACACCCAAGCCAAAGGTCACTAGTTGTGGGTCTAAGAGCCCCCATTAATTTTGAGGTTAAATCACAGAAATGTCTTATAACATGTAACTTCAACGCCTCCACAACATTGTGTCATATTCACTTAACAAAAACCTGCCAACCGTGGTGACCCTTTAGGGCAACATGCATTTCCCCCACCCCCGGTCGTTAAAAACACTCTGGGGGTCTTGTGGGCAACTTCGTCACAATGATTGGTTCCGTGGTATTTCCAGTGTGTTCATGGTGGCCCTCCACGGTCTGCCAGAGGGTGCCTAGTTTTCTGGAACTTCCGAGTGCCCTTCACCTTGAGCTTCCCCTGGGTTAGATCAGGGCCCCGAGGGGCTCATCAAGATCCCTGTCACCTCCGCTCTGTTCCCTGGACGTTCCTGGAAGGTCCCCGAGCAAGTCCCCAGTAGCTCTCTGGATATCCTCCTCGGTTACAAGCTGGTACTTCTCACCCTGCCATTCAAATGCCAGGTGGAATGGTTTCCCCCAACGATATCAGACCCCTTTCTCCTTTAGCCATCTGGTAATAGCTCCACATTTTTTCCTCATCTGGAGTGTGAGGGACGAGAGGTCCTGGAAGATTGTCACCCTGGAGTTCCTATATTGTATGTCTCTCAGGTTCCTTGCCCTTTCCAGAATCCTGGCTTTGTCTCTAAAGTAGTGAAATCTCGGCAACACCGAACGCGGGCCCCTTCCGCCCCAGTCGGCTTGGTGGACCCTATCGATCGGGGCCGTTTCTCAAGAGTCAATCCCCATGACAATTCTGATGATGTCCTGTACTTTGCCCTCCAGGCCCACCTGGATCTCCCTCTCCGTTTCTGCCAAGCCGAAAATCCTCAAGTTGTTTCTTCTTTTGCAATTTTCCATGTCATTGACCCTAAAACGGAGGTCCTCCTCTCTGCGCTGCCTTAGGGGTATTTGAGTGTCTTCCTTAACACTTCCCTTAGGTATCCAGGTGGTTCCTTGCTAATACCGCTGAGTCTGTGATCAGGGTACTCCCCTCAATGTTCCCCCTCTCTATATGCCTTTCACGTGCCCCCGCAATACAATGAGGGGGGGCAGTGTCTCCAGGGGAACGTTCATGTCACCTCTCCTATGACTGACTATCACTCCCCGTTAGGTCCCAACTGTAGTGTGGACCCAAGCGGGGATCCGCCGGGATTGCGGTCTTCTGGGTGCTCACCTGAGTTCCAGTGCGTGTTTGAGCGGTTGGGGCTCCTCCTCAGTGATGTGGTAGGGCGGTGGGGTTAAGGCTCCCAGTTCTGGAACACTTGAATTAACCTTGTGGTGGGGAGGCCAGGTGCTTTGCCTTCTCCAGCCGTGTGGCCGGCCCCCCAGGCGATCTTCGTTGTGGGGGTGGAATGGAAGAAGGATGAGAGGGCCCGGGTGCGCTCCCGCGTTGGCCCAGGACTGTTGCTGATAGAAGGGGGATGGTGTCCTCAGTGCCTCTTATGCCCCCACTCATTTTCCCCCGGATATGTCCGCCACCCCCCTGGGGCTGTCCACCAGTGGCCCCTGTGCCTGTCGGGTGCCTGCAGCACCAATCTCACATTGCTCCCGATATGCGGCAGAGACACCAACGTGCGCGGGGTCCAGGGGAAGAGGGCCCGGGCACGCTCCTGCGTCAGCCTGGGCTGGTGGAAAAATCCTCTGATTGTGGTGAGGGGGTAGGGGGGCCACGGCGCTGGTGCTCGTGTGATGTGGAGCACCAGGTGTGTGGCTGGCTGCGCAGCGACCCCACCCACAGGCCCTCGCCGCAACTCCGCTCACTGGCACCGCTTCGGGTCCTCCTATGCCGTAAGAGAGCGGGCGGGCGGATCCCCGCCGCAGGTTCCCCCTGTGCCGGCGGCCCTCGGAAGGCTTGGTTCCTTCACGTGGTGTCCAGAGGGCTCGCCGGTGGCTGGGGATGCAGCACGGATGGGGCACTGGGCTCCTCCTCTGTAGGGGTGGTGGGCTGCTCCGCGTTCCTCAGCCAGTGAACGCAGCAAGGCCGCATGGGGTAGAGGGAGTCCCACAGCTCACGTTCGGCTAACTTCGGATTGGGGGCACCTCCAGACTTCGCTCCAACTCTCACGGATTCCTCGTGGGTTCCCCCGTTTGAATTTCACAAGTAGCGGGGGGTCACGCTTCATTTGGTGGCTGAACTCTGCGAGTTTCCCGGGGACATGCAGGGAGCATACGAATCAGGCAGCCATCTTGTCTGCACCTCCTGGTGGCCCCGAAACCACTGTGCTTTAAGTTACCCATAGTCATATATTGGGGTTACTCTGAAATACAGATTATATTAGGAGGCTGATCCATTTTAATATTTGCTACTTTATCATTGTCATTTTCAAAACAAAAACTAAATTACGTGTACTCACCGGTACTCTTATTTGAAATCACTCACTGTAAATGAATTAGAAACCAGTGCGCTTACAGTTATACAAGACCACATGCTAATTATGTATTGGAGTTACCCTGAAATAGAGATTATATTAAAATGTTGATCCATTTAACTGATTGTTACATTTCCAAACAAATTATGGCACACAGATACAATTGTGGTTATTCTCTTTGCTCCATTCTTGAAAGCACTGGTTTCCCCAATTGCCAATGGGGTGGTGACATCTTTCTTTTGGTTTTCTACTTGGTTTGATAGAATTATCCACTAACTTCAATAAGTTATATATAGCATTTCGGGTGCTTGATCTTCCTACATGCAAATACACATCATTAAAGCAACCAAAGCATACTGTTCATGGCAGATTGCTCTAACAATGAACACAATTGTGTGGTGTTTTGCATAGTCGGTTCTGCATAGTCGGTTCTGAAACACTTTTCCTCTTAATGTAAAATACTAAAGCATCCATTTGCCACCATTTAGTAAGCATTTAGCCAGCCATATGTACATGAGGTATTATCCTTGAAATTTAGGGCATGTGTTAGCTTACCCATAATCATTAGTACTGTACATATGTACTTCCTCTTGGCACAACATATCTTTTACAAAACAACATTCATTTAATGCTCGGAATTGAGGCCTTCTATTGTGCTGCGTAGTCTACATATACATCTCGCCTCCATCTGTCTTAGGATGAGTCTTACATCACCACCATGTTTGCCCCATTTCGCTTTCACTAAGCCAACACATTTCAAATAACTCTTGTTCTCCATTTGGTGACATTCCTGCCAGTGGTAGGCCCATGGTAACCTGGGATCTGGGTTAGAAAGGCTAGGTAGATGTTCCTGTATACAGACTCTTAATTGTTTTATTGTGCTACCAATGTACGATATTTTATTACAGACACTTATTATTACATATACCTCATGTGTCGTTTTGCAATTGATAAAATCCTTAATTGATATGTCCATGCCTCCTTTGTACATACATTTGTCACAATCCTTGTGTGCATACTTGCACATTCTGTATGTGCCACATTTATGGAAACCTGTAGTTCTCAACCAGTCACTTCCACTTGTTGTTTGGGCTCTATTGGTGTCTAAGAATGAGGGGCATAATGTATTCCTGATTGTCGGAGCTGGAGTAAAGACACACTTGGGTTTGCTCTCAATAAATTGTATTAGGTCATTGTGCATACATAAGAGGTGCCAGTGTCCCCAAACTATCTTATATAAGATGTGTACATCCTTGGAGTATTGTATAATGATGTCTATATTAGGTCTCCTTTCTGATCCTACTTTGGAGATCACTTCCATCATTACGCCACGATCAATGCTTTTAATATTATCATGAGAATATTTTATGCTTGTAGCTGAATATCCTCTTGACTGAAATCACAATGTTAATAATTTGCATTCCTTCTCAAAAAATGCATCTTCACTGCAATTTCTATGGGCTCTGTAGAATTGCCCTGCAAGTTTGTTATTAACAGTTGATCTTCTATGGTAGCTACTTGCAGGTATTTTTGATCATACTTTTTGCAGTTCTTAAAGAAGAAACTATGGAAAATAGCCCATCTACTTATATCCAGCCATAATGAAGGATATATACTTGTTTAGTTGGTAAGTGAACAATTGCACATTTCACTAATTTAAGGAAGAACAAGAGGTGAGAACTCAACCAGGGCAATAACATTATATCAATTATTTGTATTTACGGAATACTTCAAACAGCAATAGGTAGTGAGTTTACCCATTTCAATCTCACCATCACGTATTGTGCTGGGTACACATTTGGGCTAATGCACGGAATCATCTATTATTTAGATATTAAATAGTGAGATGCAGGGACACTGCAGTATCTCCTGTATGAATAACATCAACTGCAAGGGATACATCTGCACAATGCATGGGTGTTATATGAGCTTTTTGTTATAATGTATCCAGCATATTTCTGGAATTATAATTTTGGAATTTTGGGTGCTTCACCGAATCTACATTTTATATGATTTAGAATTGATAATCATCTGGTGATGTTTACAGATAATGTTTATGACAAATGCATCTTTATAATAGAGAAAAGATATATAATCAATGATATGTTGTATTATAATTTCCTTTGTCTTCTGTTTGCTTTTTTTCTTCTGTTTCCCAATTTTGATCTTGGTATGTATATATGTTTTGCCACAAGCACTGTATTGTTTCTTTATGTCATGTATTAAGGTGGACTTGATACTGTATGAGCAAAACAGTTCATGTGTCAGCCTTGAGAAAGACCATGGGTCGAAACAAATGTTGGCCGTTAGCGGAATAAGAAAATCAAAATGTAATTGTTGACGCACACAAATTGTACAACATTTCTGGCAGGTTGCTGGCTGTGTATAGCAATTAATGTCTTAAGTTCTGAAAGAGGATGAGCGCAGCAAACTAGTTTATGTCTTATAGTTGTTTGCATAATTTTAGGCCAAGGGTAGGACATATACTAACTAGTAATGCAGCACACCACAATTTACCATCGGTGGCCAAGTACACCCTGCGGTTTACCCTAATTGTGTTCTTTGTCTCAGTAGTGCGCGAGTATGTTGCCTTAGAGGCCCAGATGCAGTAGCTCACTTTAACTGCAATATGCAGTCATTTAAACTGTGTAAAATATACAAGAGGGGAACACATCGCAACAATATTAATGCTTCTCATGGTGTCTGCGTGCTGCACAGGCCCAGCGCCAGGCTTCTGGCTGATCAATCACCTGAGAAAATTGGTAAGGCATCATGACATAAGGGTAAAGTACTCCTTGGTTGTCTACCTACAGATGTAGCGAAATTGATGTAGCCATGATCACACATTTTATGTGAGCTGGGATTAGAGGCTTGTCTGCAATATAGACATTTGACTAGCATCTCTGCTGTATTATGTTTAAATATTTTAAGGTTTGTCTTTCAAGGGTTAATATAATACCCACTTTTGACACTTGATAACACATCACATAATAAACCCACCTGACAAATGTATATGTCCTTATTATGTTAAGCAAAGCAGCTTGTTGTAGCTGCATTATCCCCATTCTGAATTGAAGACTAAAGTATGAAAATGTTAAATCATTTGGACCTAAATATTCTCTGGGGTTTGCAACAGAACCTGTAAGACTTTGATGAACAACAAAAGAAACTGTGATCAAGTGCCTGAGCTTGTTTTACTTCTTTATATCTGACTTGGGTGTGTTTGGGCAGTGAATCCGTTTGGAACCTATTTTACTAAACTTTTCTTGGGTGAAATCCCCCTCCCCAGCCCCCACATGACCCCATGAGAGCCCTCAGTAAGGGGGGTTGGTCTTGCACACTGTGTTCTCACGCTCCCACACTCGGACCAAATAATGTACGCCACACCACCATTCCAAGTCACCAGCCACCACTGGCAGCCGTGTCTCCCATCAGTAGCTGCAGCAGCTCTGGCATTAGAACAAAGTGAAAATATTTTATTAGGATCACTGTTAGAGGTGGCCGTGCTGCACGCGGTGGTGTTAATATTATTGTAAACCAAAGCACAGCACATGTCAGTTTCAAGGGCCAGTAAATATGAAATTAAATTCTTCAAATATCACTTTGACTTTATGTTAGGTCTTAAACCCTGTGCTATTTTAACTGTCTCAATTAAAATGGGAGCCACATGATTCCACCCTTCACGATTGTTTGTCAGTGACTGATTGCCTGATAAGGCCTCAAGCAACCTCTCTGACTTACGGCTGCTAGACCGAGATCGCAAGTATTTTGTTGACAGGTCATTTTTCAGAAATCAGAATGGCCAATTGGTTTTGGGTTACACAGTATGTGCAGCTGAAGAAGTAGAAAGTGGGAAAATGCTGCAAGTAACATCAGCGCAAGTGGCAAAATGATTGGCCCTTATGAAAGTCTGTCTAGCAGTGGGTCAGCAATCTGTTAACTGATTTGAGATACGCCTTTGGTCAACTCTGGAAGCAGAGCAGATTCATGACATCAACTGGAACACCCATTAAAAACAGTAATTATGTGCTAGCATTGTTAGAGGCCGTAATGTTGCCTGAGCAGATTTCTATCATCAATTGTTCTGCTCACCAGGCACAGGATGATCCTATTAATTGCAGAAATGATTTTTCTGATCGAACTGCAAAATGTATTGCCACCTTAGAGGGCAACAATGTGTATATCTTGCCAGTGCAAACTGTACAGGAAGAAAACATCATATAACACATTAGAGCGCATTGCGCAAATGCGAGAGAATGCGCCTACAGATGAAAAAGACAAATGGATAAGAAAGGGGTGTCGGTTGCATGGGGATTCTTTGTGGTGAGTCGAACAGTGTCGGTTAGTCGCTCCATAAAATATTGTTGCGTCTAATGAGAATCTATCATGGGCAGGCTACAAATTGAGTTTCGCCAACTGCCAAAATGTAATCAGTGGCAGTACCTGCTAGTAATAGTGGGCATTTTTTTTCAGGATGGGTGGAGGTGCATCCTTGTAGAAAGGCTGATGCAACGACTGTTCAGGAAATTAATTTTGTTAATATTATCACTTTGAAGGTCCAGCATATTTTGCATTGCTCTCACCATCCTCAGTTAGCCAGGGCAGTTGAGAGACGAAATGGAGTATTGAAAAATAAATTGGCCAAATGATGCCAAGAAGCAGGGTTGAAATGGCCAGAAGCTAGTTCTGATTAGTATAAGAAGCATACCCTCCAGGAAAACTGGTTGGATCCATATGAAATCCTCTATGGAAGATCCAGCAGATAACCTGTGAAAAGTGTACCGGATAATTTGCAATTATCAGATAATCGATTGCTGGAATATGTGAAGCCACTAATATCCTCTGTCAGACTCAGGTTCAAGCTGCTTGGCCAAGGCAACCAGACTCATCAGGTCATTCCTTACAACCTGGCAACAGTGTCCTGATAAAGGTCCACCAGAGAGATACTGATCTAGCCCCAAGGTGGAAGGGGCCCTACCTGATTCTATTGACTTCTAACTCAGCAGTGAAGGTTCAGGGACACCCACCATGGGTGCATATAAGCCGCTGCCAATGGCGGTAGCCCTGCACTGTAGCTGCTATTTTCAGACTGATTTGTTATTCTGTATTGGCTTACGTTAAAGTTGTTTTAGGAGAACCTGATTCTATTGTACAATGCATATTAGCATGAAAAACCTGACTAATGTGACATCAGCCAGTGTCAAGACTTGGCTGTGGTATAAGAAATGATGTAATGTGCAGTGGCAAGGAGGAACTTGCGATTTAAATGGATCATGGAAATATGATATATGATAAGTCATTTATAATATGCCTGTACACAACTGTTCCTAGGCGTGACAAAGAAGGGTAGACAGAGTGAGGAAAATACAAACAACCTTACTAGGTCTTGTGGTGTCATTCAGATTGTCCAAGTGACAGGGGGAGGGAAGAGGATAAGTGCCGGGGGTGGGTGGAGGAGGAGCAGTGGCAAAAGTGTGGCAAGTGCTGCTAGGGTGGTGGCTCAAGTAAGTGCAGGAAGGCAGAGGACTGTAGAGTTACATATACAGTCCCAAAGTGGGTGGAAGGCCCAGAAGGGAGTGAAAGGGGCTACTGGTCATAGAGGAGCCTGGCACACGTGAGGTTCAGTGAGTGGCCAGGTAACTAGGTAGCGCAGCAAACAGGAGCATCAGCAGGGGAAAAAGAGAGAGAGAGAGAGAGAAAGCAGAAGCGAAAAGGAAGGTCTTGAGTTGCTTCGGAACCTTAGGTGGTCCTGCCCACGTTTGAGAGAGGCAGGGAGGCTGTTGGCAAGTATGGTTGAAGTGTTATTTATTAACTATAGTGGATGGTAGTAACAGTACCAGGTCCGTGAAGGTGTGTTTGATTCTACAGAATCTCAGTGTTATTTTTAAAAGAGTTTGAAGAACCGTACATGCACTATGATTCAGCATGTAGAATCACTGCTGCAATGCTTAAGAAAATTAACAGATAGTGTTGGTCTGGGACAGGGTGTATTAGGAAGACATCTAGGATTATAAATATATATGTGCTGTGATGAATCGTGGGATGAAGTCACTTCTCCCCAGGGGGGAGCCTTTCCTTGTGAGGCTAGGAAGGTGAGCGGCGACATGTGGGACTGCACACAGAGAGACTCCCGTTCCGTCAAGGAACTCCCTAACCCACTTTCATATGAGTCCATCATACCTCCAGGGCCTCCGAAAAATCAACCTGAACAAACCTCTATATGCTATTGTAATGTTTCTCACAACACACTTTGAAGCCAAACAGACTCAGAAGAAGAATAGTAAAGAAGCCATAAAGATTGCTAAATGGTTGAAGCCAACCATACTGAGAAGAAGAATGAACGAGTAATGAAGAGTGTGCTCTAGAGAAATGCTGGGGAGGACCAGGCTACTGATAGTTAAAATGGAAGAAGGACTATCGTCCGGGGAACCTGCAGCCTGGGAGTTTCAAGCATGTCAGAAAGAAGAAGCTGCTGAAACCCGGGGGTTCCTCAGTTGTGAGAATTCGACCAACCGACAAGAGAACAAAGCACAGAATGGTCAAGAAGCTGTGCAGGCTTGAGGTCAGAAGTGGTGGCGTGACCCAGGAAAGGTGAACTCTGCGGTCCTTGAACTATGCTGCGACTGCTGAAGCATTTGCTCTGCATAGCTGCGAGAGCTCACACGAGGAAGGAGTGAACGCTGACCTGGTGATACAGCCCCAGGAAGAAGAGCGAACACTATAATTGTAATAACTGGACAGGTCACAGTTACAAAGATGAATGTAACACATGTGGTAATCCTACTTGTGTCGGTACTAAGAAGAGTGAAGATAACCACAGGGTTAATCATACTCCTGTCAGTACTAAGAAGGTTGAGGGTAAACACTGGGCCAATCCTGCTCATCCCAGCACTGAGAAGAGTGTAGTGAAACCCAGAACCAACCATACTCCTCCCAGTACTCAGAAGAATGAAGATAACTACTGGGTTAAATATACTCATCCCAGTACCAAGACAAGTGAAGAGCATTTAGGGACTCAGCTATTAGCCAGTCACTTGGTCGATTAGGACAGAGAACCAACTGAGTAAGAGTGATAACAGATAACAACAACCCGGGTAAAGAAAGTGATACAGAGACACTGCAAGTTTCCATTGAGGATAAGTGTAAACCAAGGAACATTTTTCCTAACGGAAAGGGGAAGAGTCCCCTAGAAGAATTGAATGAACTGTTTCAGGAAAGAACCACAAACTATTTCAAATTGAGCCATTGAAGCTGAAAAAGCCCATTCAGGAGAAGGGAGTCTCATAGAGGAGGAACCCATAGAATGAGTGTTTAAACATTAGGTACTCGGAGAACAGCAAGAAGTGTTTTATGGGATCTCACGCCACCTCCTTCATCTTCTCCCATCGCCTGCCTCCCCAGCGTAGCTCTTCCCCCTCACCCCCCCTGGTTATTCTGTTTCTTGTAGAAAATATGACATTGCCGTGCTTTGTATGCCTCTGCAGGGAAATCTAGGGCATACTCCAAAATCGGAGTCCAAATCTCCTTTAATCAGTGTTGCACTTGTTCCTTTGCTGCTGTAATTTATTCTGCTACTAGAATAGACCCGATTTTTGCACACCACTGGGGAATAAGTGGGCCCTCTGGTGTCTTCAGCTCGAGCTATCATGATTTCTGCCGCCAGCAGGGGGTGCGTGATCAATGTGGCTCTCACCCCTGACCGTGGTTATACCTCTGGGACAGGGAGCCCCAACAGTAGCACCTCAGTTTCCAGCAACATCAGGACATAGGTGATGGACTCAATCGAATATACCAACTGTCGCAAAAAAACCTGAGCCTGTGGGCACCTCCACCACATATGCAAGAAAGTCCCATCTGCTCCCCATTTTCTCCAGAAGGATGGGTCTAGTGAGCTTTTGGTCTTGTGTAACCTGATTGGGGAGTAATACCAGACATATGTTAATTTGAAGGTGCATTCCTTATTGGCCATGCATAGTTTCTTGACCATATGTCCACCCATGTCCCTTCTATGGGGCTGTCCAGGTCTGCCTCCCACTGCGTCATGTAACTGGGTCGAAGTGCCCACCTATCCGTCTGTAGCAGCTTATAGATTTTAGATGTAGAGCCCGCCCTCCTGTGAGCCCCCTACTACAGCTGATTAAATGGTCCCCAGCTCCTGAGTAACCCCCCAGGCCCCTGCTGAATCGGGGGATGAACTGTCCAATGTCTGATCTGGGTATACCCAAATATAGGTATACCTATACCTATATAGGTATCTGCCTCAGTTAAGGCAAATTTGGTTTGGCAATATACAAAGGTTAGGAGAGACCCATTTTCAAAGAGTTGCGAGATGTGTTGTAGGACCCCTGTAACCAGCGGCGAAAGTCTGAGGGCTGAAGGACTGGGGTAAGATTTGGGTTGTGAAAGGTGGGGGTATGCCTGCCCACTTCTGATGGCATACCTGCCTGCCTCCTCACCCAGTTGCAAACCCTTAATGTTGCTCTTGTGGAGGTGATGAGTTTGGGTCATTGATTCCATGCCTGTCAGGACGTGTGTGGCAGGAAGCGGAGGGGCAGCGGGAGTTTGGCTTGCTCCAGCTCCATCCACTGGGGTGGTTCGTAGGCCTATTCAAGACGCACTCCTGGATTTCTTTTGTTGTGTTGCTTAGTGGAGGGTCAGGTTAGACTAGTTTTGGATGGAGAACAGACTCTTAGTTTGGACTACACTGTTGATGATGAGCACCCTAGCTAGCTTTGTGTTAGGTAGGGAAAACCTGTAGAATAGGGATAGAAAGGCATTTTCCTCATCATTTGAATAAAGAAACACTTTTGAAATGCCACCATTTGGTTCTCTTGTTCTACCGCGGTGCCCTAGAGTATATTTTTAGAAACCGACATTGGATAGGGATATCCCCGCCTATTGGCTTTTGGCACTAGGAGGATTGGGGTGACTTCACATATCCACATGCGCCAAAGAAGAATTGTATTACTCCAACATTTGAAGTTAAGTCAATTAGTGTTTAATGTTAATGAACAAATCATAAAGGTAGTTTTTCGGCCCTCTGTGATTACACGTGTTTCAGCAAACACATTGCCTTTTTCAAATCAGGGCAAGTCGTGATTACATTCTTTAGTCTCAAAGTCGGATAGTACCACTTTTCGTCATGGGTATAATCCCTCCAAGGAAATGTGCGTCCCTTTCCCGTCTGTCTCATGTCCAGCGGTTTGTTCATTAACATTAAACACAAATTGACATATCTTCAAATGTTGGAGTAGAACAATTCTTCTTTGGCACATGTGGATATGTGAAGTCACCCCAATCCTCCTTCTATTAAATCGAGCAGAGGAGCCTAGGTCTCTGTAACATCTTCACATTCATGCAACAATTTTACAAGACTAAAAGCAAGACAAGGGCACGGAGGTGGTGAAGTTGGTATCCCCTTAGTAGTTCCTCATACTTTCCAGCTTTTGGCACTAATTCCACCAAGTGGTTCCACTAAAACAGACATGCACTAACAGACTGCTGTGGGAGTGGTTTTGGAAGCTCTCAGGTGCAGTGGGTAAAGGCCATCTGTACCTCCATATTGGATTGGATTGGCCTAAACCTGCTTGGACAATGGGATACTATTCTCGACCAGATCTGCATTGAGGTCATCGGTCCCACATCCCTCATCTGGGGAGGGTGTAAGGAAGGCATGGAATCAACAGTAAGACAGATACAAGTGACCACAGTTCATGGTGTTTATTGAACTTCAAAAAGAGTTTGAAAAATGCCTATCTAATACTAAATCTATCTATGGAAGCAAAATACGACCATCAAATAATAACACAGTCCTAGTGGTATCTAGTCAAAATAAAAAAAGGGCCTATACTAATAAACCTATTGCCAGTCCTTACCTCTAAATACAAATAGTGTGGGGAAACAATGATATGAAAAGAAAGAAGTGTTCAAGAAATAATATGTCAGGATTTTCAGTCCATTGGCCTCCCTTCCCCACATTTTCATCACAGGATAATGCGGTACACTCAAGCTTAGCACAGTCTCTGGAGTTTGTTGCTGAAGGGTGCAGTTCAAACTTTAGCATCAGGGCATTTTGTGCCCAAGTCTCTTTGCCTTCCAAAGTCTCTTTTTGCAGAGGGCCTGATCCGACAAACAAACAATACGTTATTTTCCTCTCACAATTGCCCACATACTCAATTTCTCAGATGATTCACTATTCACCACCTCAGCCGGGGTCAGATCCGCTTTAACACAATCTTCAATAAGTCTCGCTCTGTTGGGTTCGGACAAATTCAATTCACTTAAACACAAACTGACAATTGATCTCCTTCTTTCGGGCTCGGACCAACTTTCTCTTTTTTGTCATCAACTTATTCAATTGATCGCCCTCGTTCGGGCTCCGGACCAACTTTCTCTACTTTGTCATCAACTTGCTTGGCAGTATCAACATTGAGGACTTTCGATTGTGCACAGGATTTTGCTTGACCGTCTCAGGACCACTTCTTAGCCACTCTTTCACCTTCGAATGAGAACGCACGCGTTGCCGGCCACTCTGTCAAGGTTATCCTATCTTAGTCTCAAAGTTCAATCACTCATCTGTTGTTCAATTTTTACCTGTATTAGTTATCACATGCGTTTCATACACTTTTCACTTCAGCACTCACCCTACAATGTTGCAGCTTGCAACCTTGTCTTCAACACACAATGGTCGGGTATCAGTCTCCCCACCTCACTGGTTGTGTATGATTTCACTGGCACTGCTTTTTTGTAGGAGCCAAGGACAGTACCACCGTGGCAGGTGATTCTCCCCACCCTGATTATCTACGTGGGAGGGATCCAGATACCTTTGACACACAATGCAGGATTCTTCAGCCTGGTTTCCTGGTCTTACGCTTTCTATTTGCGAGGCTTCTTGAAAGTAACTGTTCCTCGTCGAAAAAGGTCAAGGGAACTTCCCTCATTGCGATCCCCTTCTGTTGTGCTGTCTTTCTCCTCGTGTTAAACTGCTATCTTGGAACTGCTGTTTCCTCATGTGCTTTGCCCTGCTCAGAGTCTGCTCGTGTGCTCTGCCTTTTATCCGTGTGGGGAAGTGTAGTGGAAGTCAGGTGTGTGTGATGGTCAGTAATAGCCTGACCCTGGTTTTGGGACATGTTAGGTATAGTCCGTTTTCTCTCATAGCAAGCCGTCCATGAGAAAGTGTTTATGTTGTAAGGGGGAAGATTGCAGTTCCTAAGTATCCTACCTGATAGGATGGGGTAAAGGTGTTACAGGGAAGGGGATACTGTGTCTCGCCATCTGGGGTCCCACTCCTTGAGGACCCCTCACCCACACAATCCTCCCACACTGGTCCACCCCCAGGAACTGGATCCAAAAGCGATGGCCATGTCCTGGCCACCTGGATATATACAAATGACTCTGAGTCAGAGGCTTCCTTATCCTGTCTTCGCCTGACTGCTTTTTAACACCATTTAGACAGAAACAATTTATTCAAATTACTTAAACCTATGGTCTGAGTCCCTATGTCTAACTAAATGTCCCTATATTCGCTAATTGGCCCTCTCTTCAGGTAAGAGGCTCGCCCTTGGTGGTTACTAATATTACACCTGTCAAGGGTACACAAAAGGAGGTGAAGTCTATCCCTATCCTTGCTCACTACATTCCTGTCTGCTAAAATGTTGCACACATCATCAAGGTTGATATTTTTCTTTATTGTCATCCCCTTGGATCTGTGTGGCTTGCAGTACTCAAAGCCTTGATTTTACTAATCAAGGAATTTCTAAAACCAAAAAACAGCTACCTATCTTGTTGGGGCTGCTTATCTTAAAAAGATGCTACTATGTCTGTGCCGTGTCTACCACTTCCGTTTGTATCGAATACGGGATCTAGGTCATCACTCTTGGATCTGTTGTCTGCCGTTTTCAGAGGTATCTCATTATTTCCTGCTTTCTTCAGGACATATACTGATTTTAGCGTTACTGGTCTCAATTATTAATAACAGAACAGCAGAGCAGAAAAACAACAACAACAGGATTGGTGACTATTCTTGTCCAGTGTGGCTACGTTTATAGGTTGTGGATCCTTTTCCCCAATTTTCTGTAGGCCGTGGCATTTTGGTCACGTGCCCTAAAGGGGAAGAGAAAGGGAGAAGGGGGGAGGGGGTTTGATTGTTTTAATCGAGTGTATGTCAATTAATATCAAATATGGTTGCGTATCAGGGAGGATTTCTCACCTGTCTGCTCTTTTGTACAGATGATCTTATGTGTGCTTTTCCCAAACGTGTAATTCAGGTATCTGTAAAACATTCATATATTAGTTTTATATTTATTTTTTATATAGGAATATCCTTTTTGTCTCACCGCTACTTACATGGCCTGTACCTGTATCTTCCGGATCTGTAATTTCCTATTCTCCAGTTCTTTTCATGTCCCCGCCCGTGTGCGTGTTTATGGATAAGCCAGGCTACTGCCTTCTCGCTGTGCTTTCCACTGACTAGAGACAAGGGAGAAACACATTGTTTCTATTATGTGTATTCCCGGATTCTGCATATAATTATCCCAGGAGGATAGATGGAAACCAAAGAAGGACTATGATTGATTACTTAATGTTCTATTGTTATAAAAGCGGGGCGGGATACCTAAATGGATGTACAACCAATGTAAGACGACACGACTGCAGGAATATAAGGGAAGGTGAACTGGAGGGTGTCCGGTCAAATGGTCGAAAATAAATGGTCGAATGACCATTTGATCGAATCAAAATGGTCGGAAAAAAAAAGGTTGAATTTTTGTATTTATTTATATATTTTTTTTAAGTTTTGGTTGCTTAAAAAATATTTTTAATAAAGAAAAAGGGGGGTTGGGGGGAACCCCCCCATAAAATAAAATTAAAAAAAATAAAAAAATGCGATCTTTTCTTTCCACCATTTTACTTCGATCAAATGGTCATTCGACCATTTGGTTTTCGACCAAATGACTGGTAACCGAACTGGAGGCGGTTTGGGTTATTAGTTTGGACGGTGGGTTGATAAGATGCTATTTCTTTATAATGGATGCAAGCAGATAATGAACATAGTCTTGCTTTGGCCATTTCCGATACGACTCCTGAGTCCTTTTGTCTGATTTTTTAGGTTCATAGTTCAAAGAAGCAGCACAGCAGATCCCGGAAGGGGAATTGAGGGATGGTTTCCTTAACTTAGTTGGAGATGGTATGCATGCAATGTGCCAAACTCTCCAGTCGAGTCTGGATGCTTCTGACTGTGTGACTAGAGCGATGGACACAAACCCAGTGATGAGAAGTTTCTCCTGGCACTTGAAAAGGTCCTCAGGAAAAACAAATTCAAAATGGTTTAACTTTTTCATGTCATTCAAGGCCTGGAGATCCATGAACGGCTGGTGTCACATGACCTCCAGGGCGTTTACTTCCATGTGCCTATGCATCTCAAGCACAGAAAGTGTCAGAGGTTCGTGATCAGAAGTTCCCACTGTCAGTTTCAACTATTGCCATTCGGGCTTACCTCTGCCCTGAGGGACTTCACCAAATTGTTGTTGGTGGTGTATCCCAGTCCTTTACCTGGATAATTGGCTAATCAGGCCCACCTCATGGAGCCGGCCCAGCAGAATCTAAGCCACATCTGCTACTTCCTACACAAGCTAGGCTTCTCCCTCAACTGCAAGAAGTCTCAAATGAAGTTTTTAAAAACACTCAGACTCGCCCAAGCAGTCCGGTAGCACTGCCTCAAGCTCCTGCAGTTTCTCTATCTATCCCTGCAGCTCTGGTGATGGGGGTTGCAGAACGGGATCTCTGTCAGCGGTTCACCTAGTCAGGAAGGGGGAACACAATGACAGCCACCACTAACAGGCAGGGCTCAATCACTCATGATTGGGAGCTGTGCCAGGAAGCCCTTGCAGAGATACTTACCTTCTGGTGAACCCTTCAAGTGGATCTGTTTGCATCCAGTTCCAGCAAGAAGTGCGAGCTCTTCTGTTTCCGGGAATTTCCACCAAGAGAAGCAATTGGGGACGTGTTATACTGGAACTTTCAACTTCTATATGCGTTCCCACCGATTCCTGTCAACCCCCATGTCATCAGGAGGTTGAAAAGGTTTGGAACAACCATGATCCTGATTGCTCTGGGTTGGGCCAGAAGAATGAAGTACCCATACCTTCTGGACTTGGCTATGTGTCTCCCACAATGTCTTCCGATGAGTGTGAACTTACTCTCGCAAAAGGTGAGGCCTTGTTCTCCACCTGAATGTCAGCCCTCTCAATCTCCATGCTTCGTTTCTGAAAGGCTAATGTATAGAGACTGGGATCTCCTCAAAGATGGCATGGAGGTGTTGATTTCGGCTAGAAGGCCAGCAACTAAGGCTCTTTACAGCTGCCAGTGAAAGACATTTGCACCTGGTGCAGGGCCAATGACTTGGACCCCTTTATATGTGGTACTGCACAAGTACTTTCTTTCCTGTTATACATAGCCCATCAATGGTTACAGGTGGCTGCAGTCATAGGTTACTTAGCGACTCTTCCCATATTTTAACACATGCCTGACCTTTGCGTTTCCTGCTCTAAACTCATTGTACTGCAATTTTTGAAAGGCCTAATAAACCCCTTTTGCCTGGTCCCTTCTGTTGTGCCGCTGGGGATTTTAATGTGATCCTAACATTTCTAATGGGAGCCTTGTTCAAGCCAGTGCATTCTTTCCGGCTCAGGTTCCCTACCTGAAAAACAATTTGTGTTGTGGCAATCTCTTCTGCGTGCAAAGTGAGCAAGCTGCAAGTGCTATCTTGCAAACCGAAGGACAAGTTGATGCAAAGGCCATGTCCATTTTTCCTCCCTAAGGTGGTGTCCAAATTCCATTTCACTCAAAAGATTCCCTTTCCAGCTTTCTACCTTCCTCCTCACTGATCCAAGAATGAGGAAAGGTTGCATAGACTGCATACCAAAAGGGCACTCAGCTTTTATATTGCAAGAACAAGTCCATTCAGGATCGAAGACCAACTATGCTGGTACAAGGTTAGGGAAAGTAAACATTGTTGAGATGGATCATTTTGGCTGTCTTCGAGTGCTACAGTCTAGCTGGTAGAAACATTTGAGAGGGATGCAGGGCTCACTCTACCAGAGGGGTGTCAGCTTCTTAGACATAAACTATGATAGCATAAAAATAGATATGGCTAATTTAGATCAAATGCCTCTTTGATGGGATTTTAAATGTAACTGGAATGTCGTGAAACTTTTTTTTTACTTCTGCAAAGTATAATTATTATTTTTTATTATTTGTAATATAACTGTAAACATGCTGCTAAGATGAATCGGTATTAATGTACATACGTAATTATACGATGAACTGAAAATGATTGTATATATGTAAATACCAATGAGTGTGCAATGTAATCGTTGTAATAGTTGTAAAAAGTTTGTGAATCATACTAAAAACAACTAGATAAATAAAAAAGAATTTTTTTTAAAAAGAGTGTCAGCTTCTTGAGCGCTCCAGAGAGGAGTTCAAATTTTGGACGCATGACAGGCGGCGACATGGTCATCACTGCATACTTTCATCAAACGCTGTTGTTTGGATACTCTTATCAGGCAAGGATGCCTGCTTTGGCAGGGCACTATTAAAGAATGTTGTAAGATGCGACTGCAATAGAAGTTCACTCTTTTTCCATTCTCATATAAAGCGGTACTGCTATGGGATCCTGTCTAAAATGAGGAAACTGTGGAAAGGCACAATCCATTAGAAGAACAAATTACATACCTCTGGTAATGTTCTTTCTGATAGATCTTCCTCCCACGAATCCCTCATTGCCCTCCCATCCTGCCCTGCAATGAGCGCTCCTTTGTCTTATAAGTCTCTCTTTCATAGCCTTCCTGGCTATAATGAATCAAAGGATTAATCCTTCAAGTACTAAACGAAATTCCTCAATGCAGCCAAGCATGGGGGAAAATGAGTTAAATGAGGTCATGGGATGCATGCTATATATATCAACGTCATCTCTGGTACCAATGCCAAAGGACCTTGACTTCGATGCGGGCATGGTGCCCCCTGGTGACAAAAGATTTCCAAAATATGCTGCTGCAGGAGAATATATTAAACATAAGGAATCTGTGGGATGATCATAAAGAGGTAATTTGTTCTTCTATACCAATTGTGAATACAATGGCGAAGTATGTATAATCGAAGCCCATACATCTGCCATGTAATACATCACACACTGTGTTTATTTTAGGCTTCAGTGGTTGTCAATAACATACATTTGATGCAACATATTAGAGTGTATTCTTTTTGATGATCCTAGATGCAGTATTTTTTCGCTTGGGTATAGTATACATTCTAGTTTCATATAATATTGGCAATTTCCTCTTTGTACCAAAGTGTATTGTTTTCTTTATACAAATAAAAACAATTAAACATATTTGCAGTATCTGTATTCATACTCCCAGGCTCTTTGTTTCTGTTCCTGCACACATGTTGATATAAGGCAAGCAATGGGTGAGAGGAAGGTGGGTATCTAAGGAGTCAGTGAAAAAGGACATTGTTAAAACTGTGGACTTTGGCTAGTGAATGCCAGTGGTGTGGGTTGCACACCACTCAGTCTAGCTAAAAAGCCAGGTTAACATACAATAATGGTGTTGGTGATTTAGTTGCGTTCATAGGTTGAAAAATAGTAAATGACAACACGTTTTTGTTGAGACAAAGCAATGTGTTGACTAATATACCGTGGCCAATGCCAAAGAGCTACAAAGCCTATGCATTTCGGACCAGTTGTCCATCATCGGGGCATGTAGCTGTGCCTGTCATTAAGAAGGCCACCGTGACCGCAAACAATCAGTGTAGCATGGGCAACCCCATGCTGATGCCATAAAGATACATCATTAGTGAACTGTCTGGAAAAGTGAAAAATGCAAGTGGTAGTTTAATCCTGCCACCGCAATTACATATTTGACATAACACACAGCACGGTTAAAAAGAGACTAGAGGTCACAAAAAGGTAATTGATCACATGGTCCAATAAAACAATATCAATATGTAGTGGGCATCAATAAATCAAAGCAATTAGAACAATGTAAATGGGTAGGAAAAGAGAAGGGTGAAACAAATGAACAGAATGGAATTAGGTAATTTTTTTAAAAAATGGTATTAGTTTTTGACAACGAAAAACCTTTAAAGTAACAATACACAATACAACACAACACACATCTCCATACTACACAGATCCTCCAGGGTCTACATATACTGGCTTACAGATCATGACCTCCAGCATATTACATTGACAATTAACTTAGACTGGTTCCATTATAAGCCGATTTTCTATTTCAGATATCAGAAAAGTTAATGGCATTACTAGTTTCATATCCATTCCACTGTACATTTTCTGCCACCAATCATCTGCACACAAAGAAGGGTGATTTATCGACCAAGGTCCCAAATGTATTGCCCTCACATCTCTCAATGAACTACAAAACAGCACCAAATGTTTAAGTATCTTCTTTCCCTTTTTACACAGTCTACACAGGCAGTCTTTGTGTACATTCTCTGCCCATGTACAGAGACGTTCCTTAGTCTTAAATACGTTCAACCGAAACATCTTAAAAAGCCTCCTTGCATTCGACTCATGTAACCGGGCAATGTATCATTGAATGTTATTAAAACCCCTTGCTTCCGCAGGTACGTCTACCATCGCCTTTGAGGCTGCTGTCTGTGTCGACGTCAAATCCCAATTTGCTTGCCAGATCTTGAGCTTTGCCGCCATGGGATTCTTGTGTAGTTCCGGAGTGATGTCGAACTCTGTCAACAGAATTTCACAGCGTTTTACCCATAATGCAGTAATGTCATTTCCATTTGGTGTTACACTATGGAAAAGTTCAAAGTGAGTGATTTGTTCTCTCCCTCTCTTTTTTCGAAATAAAGACAGTAACTTCCATATAATTCTTGCATGCACTGATATCGAAGATAGTTCATATCTCATACATGCAGTCGAGATCCTTTTTGGTAGACCCAAGACTTTCGACCAGTAGATATTCTCCATGGTAGGCCACAAATCATGGGAGCATCGAGGTGTGTTTTCTGCACCATATGTTAGCACCAGTAATACTTTTTGTTGATAAAAGGTCAGAGCCGGTTTTAAGGAAAATTTGCCAAACTTTCTATTTAGTACACGCGCCTGGCATGCAAGTTGTTTGCATTTCCTTTTGATTTCTAAGATCCAGGGACCATCATATATACTTGCACTTATTACCATTCCCAAGTATTTTACACAACTCAACGTGTATAAGGGTTCGTGTGCCAAATACCAAGTGAATTTCTTTTTGCAAGTCGCTGTTTTTGTGTATTTCAAGTTTTTAAACAAAAAAATCTCACATTTCTTTGTGTTAATCTTCAGATGCTTGGAATTCACATGTTCTTGTACAGCGTCAAGTTTTCGTTGTAATCCAATTGGTGTTACGTCCATCAAGATCAAATCATCTGCATATAACCACCAACTGAGATGTGATGTATGTAATTTAGGTGGGAACGATTTCACAGTATCTATGCTGACCCCAATATCTGATATAAAAAGGCTAAATATTGCCGCAGCTAAGGGGCAGCCCTGTTTCACCCCCTTAAATGTTTTAATCTCTGTGTACAATGTTCTGGACTGATCTAGTCGAATCCGAATCGAAGTTGCGGTATGGAGCTCACGAATAGCAGCCATCAAGTCTTCTGGACAGCCCCACACCTGTAGCTTTCTCCATAACAACTCGCGGTCGATGGTGTCAAACACATAAGACAAATCAATAAATGCCAAGTAGACTTGTATTTGCGTTCTTAGGGCTTCCATTTTAATTAGGTTTAGGATCCTCAGATTCAGTGAGCACCTACATTTTTAACAGAACCCGATTGCCTCTTGTCCACTCAATAACATTTTGAAGCCCAATCGACTAATTTGTGTTTCAATAGAGTAGCGTAGATTTTGCCCATTACATCTAATAACGCTACAGGAATTAGGTAATGGATCGAGCTAATGTCGGTGCTATAACTGCTCAGAAATTAAATGTACCGTCCACCTACCTGGCACATAGAATGCACGTGGTGGTCAGGGTGTCTCAACGTGTCACAATAATCCCTTGTCCATCTGGCAGCACACCCATTGTTGAGAGCTTGCCAATGTGGACAAAAAGTAAAACACAGTGCATGTCGCAACCAACGATTTCTAATTCTGCAAATGAGGTAACAAACACCATAATGTTATCACTACAGTGCAACCTGCACTCAAAACAAATTACCCAGCCCGGTTCTGACATTATCTTACCTGTGGTAGCAGTGGGGGTGTCATCCTTCTACTCGCCTGGAGTGAAGTGCCTCACCTGTAACATGGTTCAAGTATAGTGTGTGCCTAATCACATTATCATAAGGATGACTCGGTAGTAGCTGTGAGGCCCGCAAGAGGGTGTCCTCAGCAGTGCCTGTCCCATGCGTGTGAGACAATGTGCGTGGCTAATACTACGTATATGCGGAAAGTATAGATGCTGCAATGCTAAGAACTGCAGGCTGGAGTGAGCTTGACAGAATACCAGTGCCTATTACTTGTAGGATTGGTGCACAGGGATGCCCATTCAACTACTGAGGTATCTGAACAAGTCAGAAGTACCTAGTCTGAAATATAGTGAAGTCTGATGGTGCCTCATTTGCAGTCTCAAGTGCTGCTGGGACGTACCAAGGAGGGTGACCTAACTCACTGAATGTGGTGATAATAGAGGTTAGGGCATGCAATGAAATACCCTGATCATATAGACTATAGTGTGAAGTAAGCGAAGGCGATGTCTGCGGGCACAAGGCCGGTTCAACGCTGGGGGCGTAATAAGACGGAGTGTCAACCCTGACGGATTCTGTGTGCCAGGAACTGAGAAAATAATTGCCAACAAAATGTGCAGTGCTGCGTAAGTACAGTGACAATCAGCAGCTGTATGACAGAATAAAAGATGCCTATTACAGAAAACAGAATAGGTTCAATTCTTTGTTCATACCACCTGGTACTAAGCATGCAAGCCTATGCACCCTGAAAGCTTCTCTCTCTGCTCTTTTCTTGGTGATGTCTCCTTGATATCCTTTGGTGCTCATCACTTCTAGCATTTGGAATCTCATTTGCGCTACGGTGTGTCTCATGGAAATGTCAGGCTACAGATGAGTTTGCCTTCTTGGTGCGTATGTTCGACTTGTGCTCGTTCCATCTGATTTGTGCTCGTCTCTTGGTATCTCCAACGTGGTAGCTTCCGCAAGGACACTTAATGCAGTATATGACATTCTCTGAAGCGCAAGTGACAAAATCTCTCAGTCTGATGTGTTCACCAGTGCGTGGGTGAAAAACTTGAATTGCCACAATTAAGACAAAGGTAGGTGCCCTGTCTCCTTGTACTGGTAGTGTAGGATTTGGGTTCCCCGGTGCTCACTAGCATGTCTCTTAAGTTCTCACTTTTCTGGTAGGCGAAGACTGGTATTTCAGAGAACATGTGTAGTTCTTTCATCACTCATCAGGATATTCCAGTGTCTGCTTATACTTTGTTTACCTTTGTTGCTTTGTAGCAAAAATGTAGAGACAAAGACCAGCGGGGGAGTCCTCTTTGCTCTCGTTGTCACAGGTTTCACTTTTTCTTACCTGTTTTCGCTGCTTGGCGGAATCCTTCGCCGGGGTTTTCTTCCGTGCTGTTCGGGTCTTGTATAAGCCCGCACGGCCGTCTTCGGATTCCAGGATACGTTCACCTTCTTCGTCCGGGATCAAGGAACTCCAGGAAGACCAGGAAGGAAGGCAACCTTCGGGGGCAGACCGCGTGGAACGTGGAAGGATAAGGTACAAGGAGAGGGGAAGGAAAAGGAGTAAAGAATCGGTTCCGGGAATTTGGGAAGCAACACAGTTCCAGGAGCACGAACTACGACACATGTCAAGCCAAAACTAACGGTAGCGTTGAGACGCGCAGAGCCTCAGGGGAGTAGCTAATTTATAGAGCGTGCTGCCTAGGACGTAAAGGTCGATAGACCGCGATCTGTGTATACGGTCATGTTGGGAGTACTACCGCGAGTAACCCCCGAAGTGCCAGGGACCAGGAAGACCAGAAAGGGCGTGATCAATGGATCATGACAGCATGCCCCCTTCTAAACCACGTTCCACCGGGTTTACCTGGATGTATTGGGGAACTTAGGTTTGAGACTGGTTCCCAGGTACGTTCACTGGGTGGATAGCCCTTCCACTCCACCAGATATTGAAGTTGTCCTCGTCTATATCTGGAGTCACATATTCGAGATACTTCGTATTCCAGCTGGTCATTGACAATCACAGAACTGGGTCTAAGATTAGTCCGGGTGGATTGGATGTAAGGCTTCAATAGAGATTTGTGAAAAACTGGATGTATTTTCTTCCAGGAATCTGGTAGTTTGAGTCGAAAGGCCACAGGGTTAATGATTTCTTTTATAGGGAAAGGTCCATAATAACGGGGAGCCAATTTATTCGGTCTGAGATGTCGGGGCTGTAGTTTCGAGGATAGCCATACCTTATCCCCAATAGTATAAGAAGGCCCTGGTCTTCTTCTTGAATCTGCATAGTGCTTGGTTTGGATTTGTGCCCTTTCTAGATGTTCTTTGGCTTCTCTCTATACATTCATGAGTGTTTCAATCCAGGAATCGACTGATGGAACTGGTGTAGGGTTATGGAAGGACTGAAGGTAAGACCGAAGGATGGAATCCTTGACTACAAAAAAAAGGGCTAGTCCCAACAGCCGAATGGTCCGAATTATTGTAGGCAAATTCAGCCACTGGGATTAAAAGTGACCAATCGGCCTGGACCTTAGTAGAGAAACAACTAAGGTATTGTTCAAGGGTTTGATTAACTTGTTCTGTGGCTCCATTGGTTTGGGGGTGATATCCCAAGGATAGGGCTCGTTGGATTCCTAGTATCCTGCAAAGATGTTTCCAAAACTGAGAGATATACTGTGGTCCTCTGTCCGATATGATCTTGGAAGGAAGTCTATGCAGTCGGAAGATGTGTTCCAGGAAGATTCCAGCAAGTTCTGACGAGGATGGTAATTTATACAGAGGTGTAAAATGAGCCATATGCGTGAACAAGTCAATGGTGACCATGATAGTGGTGTATCCTCTGGATGGCGGTAATTCCACAATAAAGTCTGTAGCAATGATTTTCCAAGGTCTTTTTGGTGGAGTAGGCTGTAATAAGAATCCCGCTGATTTCTGATTGTCATGTTTGTTTTGATTACAGACGGAACAAGATCGAATGTATAGTTGAACATCAGCCTTCATCCTGGGCCACCAGAATTGTCTTTGCATTAGACGGAGGGTGTTGGAAATGCCACGATGACCGGAGTGAAGATTATCATGGCAGAGGTTTCTTATTTTTTGTTGTAGTTTCTGTGTGGGGATGACCAGTTCAGTATTTTTAAACAAGTATCCATCCTTGATTCTCAGATCCAACTGATTCTTTTCTGAAAGACTCTTCCAGAGTTCTGACGTCTGAGTTTGCATACAAATGTCTTCCAGGAGATTTTTTGCTTGAGCTACAAATATTGTATGAGGAAACATCTTGGGATATGCCCGATCTCCCGGGGGCTCGTAGTCTGGACGTCAAGAGAGGGCGTCAGCTATTAGATTTTGTGTTCCGGGAACGTGGCAAATCTGGAACTGGTAGTGGTAAAGAAGAAGGGCCACCGAGCTTGACGGCTATTCCTACATTCCAAGGCCTGCAGTACTTGTAGGTTTCGATGGTCCGCGCGGACCTGGATGGGATGTTTCGCTCCGAGGAGTAGATGGCGCCACTCTGTGAAGGCTTGGTGGATGGCTAACAGTTCCTTTTCCAAGACTGAGTAATGGGTTTCACTAGGAGTTAATGTCCGTGAAAGGTAGGCGATGGGATGTTCCATCCTGTCCCCGAATAGCTGTTTTAGCACGGCTCCAATAGCGTAGCTGGAGGCGTCTGTCTCCACTATGAATGGTCGGTTGACATCAGCCTGAGCCAGGATGGGGGCCTGGGTAAACTCAGTCTTCAACCGTTGGAAGGCTTCCTCTTGAGCTGTGGTCCAAAGGAAGGGAGCATCTTTCTTTAACAGGGCAACAATTGGTTGGACTATCTCGGAAAAGGAAGTGTAACGCTCACCTGATTCCCGTAGAGGCGCCGGTCTTGACTGGGCGTATACCGTATCTTCAAAGGTGATGTGTAACACACGGCTGGCTCTTTGGGCTGGACCTCTGTGCACTGTATGTCTGACTCGAAGGGTAAGATGTCTGCAGATAGAAAATATGGGATTAAGGAACTGGGTTATTGAATGTCTCTCTCTTCTTCCCTTTCTCTTCTCCTGTAGAACCCCAAAGGTTAACGCTCTCACCTTAGGTAAGTGAACGCCGTGCTCTCCATCTGCCTCGGGGCAGGGTGCTGTAACCAGTTTCTTCACTGGATAAGGGGAGCAGGCCTCTTGACTTCAGAGGACTGCTGTCCGTCGTTTACTGCACGAACGGTAAGTTTCGAGTAATTCTAATGTCTTTAAAGTCTTTAGTAATGATGTTTCTTGTTTTGCAGGGTTCCGGCGATGGCGGATGACGGGCTGAAGTGAGTTGAAGATGGAGCCCGTGTGATGAATAGAAGCGCCTGGAAGCACGTAAGTAAGCGCTTGTTGCCTGCTTCACGATGCACTCTAACTGTCTTTTTATTTTGCAGGTACAAGTTCGGAGCGGCTGCAGGGTGCCGGAATACCCACTGGGTTAGATGTGGAAAGGAGTAATGGCACGTGAGTATTAAAGTTCCCCAATGTCTTTAAACACACCTTGTTTTGTCTTTCAGATGCGGGATGCAGCGCCGAAGGCCTCCGGAGCGTGCGAAGAGTTGGTAAGCTTTTGTCTTTCAGATGCCGGAATGCAGTGTGAAGACCTCCGGAGCGCACAAAGAGTAGGTAAGCCTTTGTCTTTCAGATGCCGGAATGCAGCGCAAGGCGTTGGTGACAGCCGATGGACCAGGTAAGTGAAGAGCTGTCACTGAAGACCGTAATGCTAACCTGTTCTTTCTTGTCTTTATAGGTGTTGCTGAAGACTGGATTCAGGATGGTAAGCCTTTTTCCTTAGGCCCAGGATCAGATGCAGAAGACACGATGAGCGTTCTGCTGCAGAGGGTGCAGAATAACGCAAAGCAAGATTCATCCATCGGGTGTGGTTTAAATAGCCTCCGGTAGTGCTTAGGTGTCTCCTTCCACAGCCACGCCTAGGTAAGAAAAGAGTTCCTGCTTTCCAGAAGAGTTCCAGTGTTCTGAATCTAGGGAGTGGCTCTTGCCCCACCCAACAGGAAAAGTAGTTCCAAACAGAAGAGGATCAGAGGCTCAACTGGCAGGCAAGTAAGCAGCATGGTCTGCTGCAGGTAAGTCCACCCAAGCATTATGAGCCCGGCGCTTCCAGCGCTGGGACTGGGCATATTTATGAGCCTGGTGCCACTGGCGCCAGGACTGGGTCCAAAAGGTCCCAATTGGGACTGGTTGGCACTCGGAACCTGGGTTATGGATCTGCTTCCAAGGGAGTTGGGAAAACCCTGACCTTTTGGAAGCAGAGATCATGACAGTGCCCCCCCTCAAGGCCCCTCGCAAACCGGGCTTCTCCGGGGGTTTTGGCTTGTCAGGAAATGTTCGGTGAAATCTTTTGATTAGGCGAGGAGCGTGGACATATTCAGCAGGTTCCCAGGATCTCTCTTGGGGGCCGTAGCCTTTCCAATCAATTAGGTAAAATAGTTTAGATTTGGAGATCTTGGAGTCCAGAATGCTTTTGACTTCAAACTCAAGTTCTCCATCAACTAGGATAGGTTTTGGAGATTTAGTTAGTCGGGTTTGAGGTTGCACGGGTTTTAATAGAGAGACGTGGAAGACCGGATGTATCTTCATGTGCGGGGGCAAGTCCAACTTGACCGCTACTGGGTTTACTATGGTAGTGATGGAATAGGGACCAAGGTATCTTGGGTTGAATGTGCGTGGCCCTTTTAGAGGTAGATATTTGGTGGATAACCAGACTTGATCCCCTACTTGATATTGAGGGGCTTCCTTCCGATGTTGATCTGCTCCTTTCTTGTATTGTTCTTTAGCCCTTTGAAGGTGAGAAACAGCTTCCTTAAAGGCTTGGGTGATTGTAGAATGCAGGTAGTCTACAGCTGGTGTTTCAAGATCTTGGAGGGGATCCAACTCCGAGGTTCGAGGGTGACTGCCGTACAAAAGAAAAAACAGGGTTTTCCCAGTTCCCGAATGGACAGAGTTATTGTAGGCATATTCGGCTATCCAAAGGATGTCTTTCCAAGTTTTTTCAGTTTGTTGCAGCATGCAGCGTAAATACTGTTCCAGAGTTTGATTGGTCCTCTCGGTTTGTCCGTCGGTCTGAGGGTGGTGACTGGTCGATAGTCACACATCAATTTGAGCCGACCGACAGCAACTTCGCCAAAAATGAGAAATAAATTGACTACCTCGATCTGAAATTAGAACCGAAGGAAAACCGTGCAGTCGGACGATGTTTTCGAGAAATTCTCGGGCCAGAGTTGCTGCTGTTGGCAAGCCTTTGAGCGGAATGAAATGCGCCATCTTGGAGAATAAGTCCACGATTGCTAGAATCGTATTGTATCCGGAGCATGGAGGTAGATCGGTGATGAAGTCCATAGAAAGCGTATGCCAAGGGCGAGGTGGGATGTCAATAGGGCGTAAGAGGCCTGCTGGTCTTTCCTTTTGACTCTTGTTTTGGGCGCATACTCCACAGGACATTATAAAGTCTCTGATATCTTTTTTCCAAGACGGCCACCAGAAGTAGCGCTTGATCTTTTCTGAGGTCTTGGCCATACCAGGATGTCCTTCCATTAAAGAATCGTGATAACAAGAGATTACTTTTTTCTGTAAATCTGTGCTGGGTAGGTATAATCGTTCTTGGAAATACAATAAGTTGTCCTTTACTGCAAAGTCCTTTCCCTGCAGATGCCAATTCTGTATGTCTGCTGGAGTTACAAGTTGCCTGGCTTTATCCTTAACTTCCTCTATGGATTCTGTGGCGATTACACCCAGAATTCTTTGTTCGGGAATGATTGGTACAGGTTTAGGGTTGATCAAGTGTTCTTCCACTCCCATCCGAGAAAGGGCATCAGCTTTACCGTTCTTTGTACCAGGTCGATAGGTAATTATGAAGTCAAACTCGGCAAAGAATAATGCCCAACGGAGTTGTCTAGAGGATTGGGCTTTTGCGGTTTTCAAATATTGCAGGTTTCGGTGATCCGTAATCACAGTAACGGTGTGTCGGGCCCCCAGCAGATAATGCTGCCAAGCCTTAAAGGCAGACTTGATAGCCAGAAGTTCCTTGTCAGTAATCGTGTAATTGATTTCAGGAGGCGAGAATTTGCGGGACCAAAATGCCACAGGATGCAACTGATTGGTTACCGGGTCCTTTTGTGATAGAACTGCCCCCATGGCAAGGCTTGAAGCATCAGTTTCCACGATGTAGGAGAGTTCGGGCGAGGGTGTTTTAAGATTGGTGCAGAGATAAATTTAGTCTTCAAATCCTGGAAAGCTTGTTCTGCCTCGTTAGACCATTCAAAACGTTTGTTTTTCTTTAACAAGGCAGTGATGGGCTGGACTATTCGAGAGAATTCGGGGATAAACCTGCGGTAAAAGTTAGCGAAGCCTAACATGCTTTGCACACCTTTTACGGAGGATGGTGATGGCCATTTGAGAACTGCATCGACCTTCTTTGAATCCATACGCACTCCGCCAGGTGATAATATGAATCCCAAGAATTCAACTTCAGTCACGTTGAAAACACATTTTTCCAACTTAGCGAAAAGTTTGTGTTGACGCAATCTTTCGAGGACCATTTTCACGTGTTTCCGATGTTCAGATTCCGATGAAGAATAAACGAGGATGTCGTCAATGTAAACAACAACACACACATCTATGAGCTCTCTGAGGACATCGTTCATAAAATATTGAAAGGCGGCCGGGGCATTGCAAAGTCCGAAGGGCATGACCTGATATTCAAATAGCCCATACTTGGTGCGGAAGGCCGTCTTCCATTCATCGCCCTCTTTTACTCGTACCAAGTGGTAAGCTCCTCTAAGATCCAGCTTTGTATATATGCATGCTTTTCTGACTTTGTCCAGGAGTTCAGGGATGAAAGGTAACGGATATCTATTCTTAACGGTTATCTGGTTCAGGGAGCGATAATCTATACAAGTTCTAAGGTCTCCTTCCTTTTTTGGAACGAAGAACAAAGCTGAAGAAGCAGGGGACTTGGAAGGACGAATAAACCCATTTGCCAGGTATTGATCCAGGTATTGTCGAAGGTGAAGGTTCTCAGGCTCGGTGAGGGCATATATTCTACTACAAGGAGGAGTAGATCCAGGTATCAGGTCTATCTGGCAGTCATAAGACCTATGAGGAGGTAGAGAGTTAGCCTGATCGTTCCGGAAAACATCTTGGTATTCTAGGTATTCGGGAGGTAACTGGGGAGTCTCTGAAGAAATTGCTGCCAGTGCAACACCAGGTGGAGGGTGACAAGTAGAGACACATTCTGGAAACTGGACCGTTCTTGCTCGCCAATCGATCAGAGGATTGTGTTTCTCTAACCAAGGTATTCCTAGAATAATCTGAAACTGAGGGGCCTTGATCACATCGAACACGATCTTCTCATGGTGTCCATCTTGACTTACTAGTGTCACCTCTTGAGTGGTATGCGTTACTGGCCCGGAGGCTATCTCCGTACCATCCACCGTAGTAATGAAGTCCTTTACAGCCTTGGGACAAAGAGTTAGATTCATCCTCAAAAGCATTTCATGATCCACATAATTGCTGATGGCACCGCTGTCGACGTAAGCTTCAATTGCATGTAATCGATCCGGATTATCAGGGCTAATGAGGACCATAGGTATCACGGAACTGGTTTTCACGCTCGGCAAGAGGACCTCTATTCTTGTCGGGCGAGGTCATTTCCCTGCTCAGAGTTTGTAACTTTGGTAACTGCAGCTCCTACTGCCTTCTTGGCAGGTTTCACCGGACAGTCTCGAAGAAAGTGCCCTGAGTTTCCGCAATAGAGGCATAATTGCAACTGTTTTCTCCTTTCCCGCTCCTTTTGTGTTAGAGGACCTTTCAGACCCCCTATTTGCATGGGTTCCCCGGAGTCTACTCCTTTGGAAGGAGTTGGCGGTTTGGAAAATACTCGAGCATCAAACTTGGAACGATCGGCCTTCCTGTTCTGCAGTCTGTGATCTATTTGAACGACTAAGTCTATATAGTCCGAACAATCTTGTGGGGGATTCACTACTTTGGCTAACACATCTTTGAGCTCTCCACGTAGACCTCTATAAAACAGCGTAATCCTTTTGTCCTCAGGCCATTGAGTTTCCACTATCAGTCTGTTGAAAGACGCAATATAAGCCAAAAGGTCTTGATTACCTTGTCGCAACGAAAGAAGCTCATTGTCCAAGGCCTGCCCCTGTGAATGTCTTGCGAACAGTTTTTCCATACTGAGCTGAAAAGCTTGAAAATCATGGAGGACCGGATCATCTTGATTTACTAGAGGGATCGACCAGTCTGCCGCATTGCCACTAAGGTACGAAAGCACGAAAGCTACTTTAGCTTGATCAGTTGGAAAGGCTGCTGGCCGGCATAAGAAATGCAACCGGCACTGATTGATAAATACTGCAAACCTCTTTGGGTCACCAGAAAATCGTTCGGGCGGAGCCAGAGGTACATTCCCAGGTAGGTTGATCTGCGCTGGATTCATAGAGGATGTAGAAGGAAGATTTCCCCCAGATGCGGGTAACGGGGTCTGTCCGGCTTGTGACTTTAGCAATTGTCTAGCGAGATCATCTGTTCGCTCCTTGGAAATAATCAGTTCCCTTCTTAGAGCGTTCGTTTCCTGACGGGCTGCATGCACTTCTGCCCTTAGTTCCCCAAGTAACTGGGCTAGCTGGTCGGTATCCGAGGTTTCCATAGCGCCTGGATGGGAATTTTGTGGTAGGCTTTGCGTTCTGTAACGCTCACCTGATTCCCGTAGAGGCGCCGGTCTTGACTGGGCGTATACCGTATCTTCAAAGGTGATGTGTAACACACGGCTGGCTCTTTGGGCTGGACCTCTGTGCACTGTATGTCTGACTCGAAGGGTAAGATGTCTGCAGATAGAAAATATGGGATTAAGGAACTGGGTTATTGAATGTCTCTCTCTTCTTCCCTTTCTCTTCTCCTGTAGAACCCCAAAGGTTAACGCTCTCACCTTAGGTAAGTGAACGCCGTGCTCTCCATCTGCCTCGGGGCAGGGTGCTGTAACCAGTTTCTTCACTGGATAAGGGGAGCAGGCCTCTTGACTTCAGAGGACTGCTGTCCGTCGTTTACTGCACGAACGGTAAGTTTCGAGTAATTCTAATGTCTTTAAAGTCTTTAGTAATGATGTTTCTTGTTTTGCAGGGTTCCGCGATGGCGGATGACGGGCTGAAGTGAGTTGAAGATGGAGCCCGTGTGATGAATAGAAGCGCCTGGAAGCACGTAAGTAAGCGCTTGTTGCCTGCTTCACGATGCGCTCTAACTGTCTTTTTATTTTGCAGGTACAAGTTCGGAGCGGCTGCAGGGTGCCGGAATACCCACTGGGTTAGATGTGGAAAGGAGTAATGGCACGTGAGTATTAAAGTTCCCCAATGTCTTTAAACGCACCTTGTTTTGTCTTTCAGATGCGGGATGCAGCGCCGAAGGCCTCCGGAGCGTGCAAAGAGTTGGTAAGCTTTTGTCTTTCAGATGCCGGAATGCAGTGTGAAGACCTCCGGAGCGCACGAAGAGTAGGTAAGCCTTTGTCTTTCAGATGCCGGAATGCAGCGCGAGGCGTTGGTGACAGCCGATGGACCAGGTAAGTGAAGAGCTGTCACTGAAGACCGTAATGCTAACCTGTTCTTTCTTGTCTTTATAGGTGTTGCTGAAGACTGGATTCAGGATGGTAAGCCTTTTTCCTTAGGCCCAGGATCAGATGCAGAAGACACGATGAGCGTTCTGCTGCAGAGGATGCAGAATAACGCAAAGCAAGATTCATCCATCGGGTGTGGTTTAAATAGCCTCCTGTAGTGCTTAGGTGTCTCCTTCCGCAGCCACGCCTAGGTAAGAAAAGAGTTCCTGCTTTCCAGAAGAGTTCCAGTGTTCTGAATCTAAGGAGTGGCTCCTGCTCCACCCAACAGGAAAAGTAGTTCCAAACAGAAGAGGATCAGAGGCTCAACTGGCAGGCGCAAGTAAGCAGCATGGTCTGCTGCAGGTAAGTCCACCCAAGCATTATGAGCCCGGTGCTTCCAGCGCTGGGACTGGGCATATTTATGAGCCTGGTGCCACTGGCGCCAGGACTGGGTCCAAAAGGTCCCAATTGGGACTGGTTGGCACTCGGAACCTGGGTTATGGATCTGCTTCCAAGGGAGTTGGGAAAATCCTGACCTTTTGGAAGCAGAGATCATGACAGGAAGATATGAATTTCCTGTAAAAATTTGCCAAGCCCAGGAAGGATTGGATTTGTTTCACAGAGGTGGGGCTCGGCCAGGATAATGTAGCCTTAACCTTGGATTGATCCATACCGATGCCTTCTGGACTAAGGGCAAATCCTAGGTAGTGTATAGTAGAAGCATGGAAGATACACTTCTCGGGCTTTGCCAGGAGCTTGTTTTCGCGTAGCCGCTGTAACACAGCCTTAACATGTTCTTCGTGCTTGGAAGGGTCCTTCGAGAATATTAGGATATCGTCCAGATAGACAATCACGAAAAGGAATAACATGTCTGAGAACACCCAATCCATGAAGCGTTGGAAGAGCCCTGGGGCATTAGCAAGTCCAAAGGGCATGACCAAGTATTCAAAGTGACCAAAGGGTGTTCGAAAGGCTGTTTTCCACTCGTCTCCTGCCCTAATACAGATCAAATGGTAGGCACCCCTGAGGTCCAACTTGGTAAAAACAACTGCGCCCCTTACTGCCTCCAGGATGTCTGAGATCAGGGGTAACGGATAGCGATCCTTAAGGGTGCATTGATTTGGACCTCGACAGTCCAGACACGGTCTGAGTTCCTGGGTGTCTTTCATAGGAACGAAAAACAGTGAGGCCCCTGCTGGGGATTCAGAGGGTCGTATGGTGCCATTTGCAAGATTTATATCCAGGTATTCTCGAAGGGCTTTCTTTTCTGGTTCGGAAAGGATGAACATCCTTCCAAAGGGAATCACAGCGGAAGGTTCCGTTTCTATAACACAGTCATCTGGTCTTTGGGGAGGTAGCGCCTGGACAATCGCAGAGGAGAAAACATCAGAATATTCCTGGTATATCTCGGGAACCTGGGTAATGTTTGAGACTGAAATTGTACCTTGATGGTTCGTAGGAAGTCCCTCTGACGGTGTCGGAACAAGGTCTGAAATTATGCACATACAAAACTCAGAACCCAGGAACAGGGAACCCTCTGCGGGCATTTTGAAGCCAGGGCATTTCCAGAACCACTGGGTAATGAGCCGACTTGATGATGTCAAATCTTATCTTTTCTCGATGGTGATTGATAGCAAGCTCAATTTCCTTGGTCTGAAGGGTGATGGGTTTTGAGGAAAGAGGTCTTCCATCAATTGCTTCTACAGGTTGCATTATAGTCCGGGATTCGTAAGGAATAAGATGTTTAAAAAATCTATGGAATTCTGGGGTAAGCTTCCGCTCTCGATGGCCGGTAGGGCCGGTCTACTTAAAATGGTTGCTCTCCCCCGCCTACTATATAACTTTACAAACGTTCCCTACAATATCCCCCCCTCCTTCTTTAAAAACATAAACAAACTATGCAGACGGTTCCTTTGGCAGGAGGGCAGACACAGGGTGGCGCTGGACACACTCCAAAGACCTTACGAGAGGGGAGGAGTTAAGGTCCCTAATTTCGAATTGTACTACCTGGCGAGCCAGCTAAGGCAAGTGATGCGATGGATGGCCGATGAGACCTCCTCGGACACTCGGCTCCTCCAACCTGCATTACCCTACCTCCTCCTGAGGGACCTACTGTGGGCACAGGGCAGATTCACACAGCCCCTTCCATACTTAATTAGACTTGGTATAAAGCTCTGGAACAGAGCGTGCAAAACTGTGGGGCCAGCTGATCCTTTCTCACCTCAAATCCCTATAGCAGCAATTATGGCTCATCAGCCATGGGGCTTTCACGAATCACGCACCCAATGGGAACCTTACGGAGTGGCCACCCTGGGAGACTTAATGCGGGATGAAGAGATCATGCCCTTTCCTGATCTCGCTGAAACTACGGGATTACCCGCTGGCCAATTTTTGCTCCATGGGGCAGTGATACACGCCATTAGGGTCAGATGGCCGGAGGCTACCACCCCCATGACGGAAAATACGGTCATAGAAACACTATTGAACACAGCCGAGGGCGGCCATGAAACCTCGCGATTGTACGAAACCCTGCTCCAGGGCACGACTAACACCGAGCTTAAATGTAGAGCAAAATGGGAAATCGAATTTGGCTTAGACTTCACGGATGCCGAATGGGAGAAAATAACCCATTACCATAAAAAAGTCTCCAGGAATGCCCGATTGCAACTCATTCAACTGTACATCACTAACAGAGCCTACCTAACACCAGAGGCTATATCTAATTTCAGGGGAGCCGAGGTCCAGCTATGCCCCAAATGTAGGGAGCCGAAGGCGGGTATGACGCATATGTTCTGGGGCTGCCCGGAGATACGCCACTTCTGGACACAGGTTCAGGGGAGGGTGGCGGACGCAGACATCGAGCTAGAGGTGAACTGCCCCGCAGTATGCATCCTGGGCAGATGCAAACGCAACCACAAAAACAAACCTCTGAACAAGCTCAAAGACTTGATCTACATAACTGCGAAGAGGCGCATAGCCATGGGATGGAAGAGCCCTAGGGCCCCGCATGAGGCATTGTGGTGGGGGGACCTGACTAAATGGATAACGGCGGAGACTGGCGCGTGGGAAACGGCAATCCTTGAACAAAGGCTAGACTCCAGCGGAGAACTACAACGCTGGGTGGCCTTGACTGAGCCACTTCTGCATCCTAATAACTCTGACGATGCCTCGGATGGATCGGACTTCCCTAGCCATCAATCTGGCCTATCGTAATGGGACAATAATGTTTACTTGGTCTTGAGTTGGGGGGGTGGGGGAGGGAGGGTTACGTTACTTTCTGATTATTCGTCTGATACTCAAGCGATGTATACTTGTTTTTGTTAATCTGTTAAAACCAATAAATACATTTTAAAAAAAAAAAAAAGGAATAAGATGTTTAAGGACCCATTCTTGGTCTATGTACATCCCCATAGCTCCACCGTCCACCAGTGCCAGGATGGGATATGTTTCCTTCTTGGATGGCGATAAGAAGGCCTGTAAGATTACCAAAGAATTTTGTCCAGGAGAGTTCAAGGATGGAATAGATGTGGAGCAGGCATCTCTCTCCCGAACCTGTGCTCCATTTAGGATCGGGAGCTGGCGTTTCCCGAACGCTGTGGGGGGGCAATTGGGCACTTTCTCACTAAATGTTTATCTGATGCACAATACATGCACAATCCGGTATGGATCCTACACATCCTATCCTGGGAGGATATAGGTCCACGGAATGCCCCTAGCTGCATAGGTTCAGGTTTGTTGCTGGAAGTAGAAATACCTTCGGTGTTCAAGGGTATTCCAATGGGATTCTTCTGGAGTGGTACCTTGTTTTTCTTTTTCTCTGCCCTTCTTTCTTGGATGCGAAAGTCAATCTGTAGGGCGAGGTCCATCAAGGCTTGATAGGAACTTGGGCGTGCCACTCTGGCTAGTTCATCCTTGATGTCTTCGTTTAGCCCTCTTTGGAATAGAGTAAAACAAGCTTCAGAGGACCAATCCGCTTCTTTAGCCAGCTGTTTGAAGCGAGTGACATACGTGAGCATATCCTGGGTACCTTGTTGAAAGTCGAGTAGACGTTCCTGGGCACTGTACACCTGTTCTGGGCAGTCAAACATGGTCTTAAGGGCCTGTGTGAAGCCGTCGTAGTCATCCAGGAGAGCATCCCCAGAGTTAACTAGTGGGGTGGCCCAGGTCAAGGCATTACCGGAAAGATGTGAGATAATAAACCCCACCTTAGCCCTGGGCGTAGAAAAATAATAGGGCTTAAAGGTAAAGTGGACCAAACATGCATCAAGGAATCCACGAAGGCTCTTTGCGGAACCATCATATTTATCAACAACGCCGCTCAGTATTACACTCTCTTTCGTGGCAGATTCACAGGATAACACCAATTGCCTTAAGGCGGCGTTCTCTGCATTTAAATTCTGCACTTCGTTCGTCAACTCTTGCATACCACGCATAAGGTCCTGGATGGCCGCTTCCATGTCCATATCAAAATCAATCAGGTGGAGTCTCAATCTATCACAGGTTTCACTTTTTCTCACCTGTTTTCGCTGCTTGGCGGAATCCTTCGCCGGGGTTTTCTTCCGTGCTGTTCAGGTCTTGTATAAGCCCGCACGGCCGTCTTCGGATTCCAGGATTCGTTCACCTTCTTCGTCCGGGATCAAGAAACTCCAGAAAGACCAGGAAGGAAGGCAACCTTCGGGGGCGGAGCGCGTGGAACGCGGAAGGATAAGGTACAATGAGAGGGGAAGGAAAAGGAGTAAAGAATGGGTTCCGGGAATTTGGGAAGCAACACAGTTCCAGGAGCACGAACTATGACACACTTCAAGCCACAACTAACGGTAGTGTCGAGACGCGCGGAGCCGCAAGGGAGTGGCTCATTTATAGAGCGTGCAGCCTAGGACGTAAAGGTCGATAGACCGCGTTCCGCGTATATGGCCATGTTGGGAGTACTACCACGAGTAACCCCCGACGTGCCAGGGACCAGGAAGACCAGAAAGGACGTGATCGATGGATCATGACACTCGTCAGCAAGAGCTCAGTGCGTGGTTGCTTGGCTGTTCTGGTGGTGGCTGCCTCAAGATCCTCTCCTGGGGCACCTCTTTTTCTGAATAAGTCTGAGAGTTTACTGAATTCCGCCCTGCATTCATCGGGATCACTAATGATTCTTTTGATCCTAAGGAGTTGACCATACGGAAGGTTCCTAAGAGTGTTGGGTGGAAGCTCACACGGTGGAGTACATTGTTTCTGTCAGTGGTCTTGGTGTACAATGTAGATGAGATGATGTTGTTGGTGACCTTTAGGTTAATGTCCAGGAAATGGACATGAGGTGTGCCTATCTCGGCCGTGAATTGGATCCGAGGAGCTATCTAGGGAGCAGGTGCAAGTGGATCTAGGTCACCTGGCCTAAGCCCCGCCTACCTGGCGCCTTCCAGGTTGCCGCTCTTTTCCCCACTTAGCAAGCCCCGCACACCTGGCACCTTCCTGGTTGCCGCTCTTTTCCCTACTTAAGGAGCCCTCCAGCCTATTTTCCTTTGCTGATGGGGAGCAGGTGCACGTGGATCTAGGTTGCCTGGCCTAAGGCCGGTCCAGCTGGCGCCTTCCTGGTTGCCGCTTTTTTCCCTACTTAAGGAACCCTCCAGCCTCCTCATTTGCTGATGGGGAGCAGGTGCCAGTGGATCTAGGTCACCTGGCCTAAGATCTGCCCACTTGGCGCTTTCCAGGTTGCTGCTCTTTTCCCCACTTAGCAAGCCACGCCCACGTGGTGCCTTCCTGGTTGCCGCTCTTTTCCCTACTTAAGCAGCCCTCCAGCCTCTTCATTTGCTGATGGGGAGCAGATGCAAGTGGATCTAGGTCACCTGGCCTAAACCCCGCCCACCTGATGCCTTCCTGGTTCCCTACTTAAGGAGCCCTCCAGCCTCTTCATTTGCTAATGGGGAGCAGGTGCAAGTGGATCTAGGTCACCTGCCCTAAGCCCAGCCCACGCTTTCTCAACTCTCATGCTGGACCTCCTTTGCACCTTGTACTCATGGTGGCCCTGAATCATGCTGTTATCATCTTCATCTTGTATCCTGGCTTGCAACATTATATGTTACTACTGACTTCTGTAATTGTATTCGCTCTCCCCTCTTGCTTTTCCACTCTTTTTGAATGCTTACCCTCTGTTCTCTCCTCCTCTCACTTTCTCCCTTTCCTATCTCCTCCCCTTCTCCCCTTACTTTCTTCGATGTAGTTACTCTATCAGAATTGTCCCTTGACTTAGTATGATAGCAGCCTTGTCTGTCTCTTTCCCCCTCCCCTTACTTGTCCCCCCCCCTAACACTATGTGAAATGTCATCAGGTCTAGTATGATATTCGCTTGTTTTGTGCATCCGCTCCCTTTCTGCACCCTCTACCTCACATTTGGTTTTTCTCCGGCTCTACCAGAAATGTCATCAGCCCTACAGTAGTCGCCTGTCTGTCTCAATTTTCTTCCCACTCTCCCCCTCCCTTCCTTATCTATGTCTTAGCTCTTGCACTATCTGAAATGTCGTCAGGCTGAGTACGATAGTTAATTTCACATCCTTACTGTTCATGGCCTGTAAGAATGGAATTGTATTTTCCCTTGGTCCCTCCTTGCCTTGAAGCGCTTTGAAACACATTGTGTATAGGCGCTATATAAATAAACTATCATGGGGTGGCGCTGTTGAGCAGCCCAAGATGGCTGCCTAGTCCTTCAGCTCCGTGGGGCTCCGGCCGAAATCCGCCATCAACTGCGGTATTACATATCATCACAGCCTTATTCTTCCTCGATCTGCTTATGCGACCTTGCTACAGGCACCACAGCAATCCCGGCCTGAATCGGGCCCGGGAACCCGACGAATCGAGCATCTTGCCAGTTGGCGGTATCACGCCGGGGCCTTTGCGCCCACCCGGCTCCCGCCTCCTCCTCCCTGCCGGATCTCTCAGAGGCGGGCGGTGACTGCTGGGCGCGGGCCCCGATCACCATCTAAGGCTCTCCAGCTTGCGGCCTGCACCGGACCCCCCCTGGGGGGTCCCGACATCGCCTGTGGGTTCCCCACCTGGAGCGCGTCGTCGCGTGGGCGGCAGCTGCGGGGGGCTGTGCCAGAGCGTGCCCACGCTTCTTCTCAACACACCAGCTCAGCGGCGCCCGCCTTGCGCCCCCATGTGGGAGAGTCTCTACTATCGGCTGCGGCCGCCTTTCCTGGGGTGCACCACTGCGCCGGCGATTGCCGTGGGGGGACTGCGCTGGAGCGCGCCCCCACCCCTCTCCCTCACAACAGCGCAGCGCCGCAGCACTCACTCCACACCCCCCCGGGGAGGAACTCTGCCGGGGCACGCCCTTGCTGCTCTCCCTCACGGCAGCGCCGGAGCACCACCACCACTGTGCTGCCGGGCGACTGGGCCGGAGCCTGGTTACCCACCTGATAGCTGCAGCTCACGTCCTGGTCACTGACGCCCAGGTGAGGAGCGGGAGCTCCTCTGGGGGGCCTCCATCTTGCTGCCAGTGAGGCCCGGAGCCTTTAGCTGCGCCCTGGAGGGGGGGGCGCTATATCCAGATCACCTGCGCCTGTGGGGGCCTTGGTGGAACCTGTTTGCTGACATTTTTACGCCTCCTTGCTCGGAGCTCCTGACTATACCAGGGCTCCCCCCCTTGCACGAGGCCCTTGGAACTCAGGGGCCATTTGACCAACTGAGTGTTTGACCTTCTTCAAACCCCCCACTCCCCTGGAGGCACCCCAATAACCAGTATCAAAACAGAGCCCCCGGATAGAGGAGGGAACTGAGAGCCGCTACATCTCTCCACCAGGAGAATTACTCCTCTATGGACTTTTTGTCTTCTCCAGCTGGCCCCTGATCAGTTTCACGCTCTCTACCTTGCGGCGGCCTCCTTGCCCGCACGGCTATCGCAATAGGCACATACCACTACCTCAGGTGCAGAGTCTGCCACCGCTCTTCGATCTGAGCCCCGCACTTCAGCCATACTCTACCAGCTCCGACTGTGCGCGTTGCCTTTTTGGAAATTCTACCGGCAATGCCCAACAAATCCAGAGGGAACTCGAAAGGGGGAGCCATGGACAAATTCACCAAATCTGTCCCACAGATGGAATCCGCCCACACTTCATCCCTACAGGAGGAACCAGATCCGGTCCCTCATCCCTGTGCAACTTCCCCCGATCTAACTACACTCATGGAAACTATGGCTAAAAACTTCGCCTCATTCCACGAGAAACTGGATGACATCAAGGCCAATGTGGCCTCCCTAAAAACACGAGTGGACCAGGCTGCCACTAGAATCACCGACGCTGAGAGCAGAATCAAACGAAGATGACATTCGAGCCTTGCAGAACACGGCCACCTCCTTATCAAGTGACATGCTAAGTGTGACGACTTAGAATCGCGCTCTCGTAGAAATAACCTGCAGATTATTAGGGTTCCCGAAAACGCCCTGAAAGGGCCCAAGGAAGATGCCATTGAAACACTGCTCAGAGATCTCCTCGGCAATCCGCCCTCTCTCCCTACTTTACAGTGGAGCGCGCCCATCGAGCCCTCTCACCGCGCCCCAAACCAGACGACATTCCAAGGCCCATCATCGCCAGAATTCTAAACTACTGCGACAGAGACCTTATCCTCCGCCTGGCACGTGAGAAGGGCGAGTTACGGCTTGAGGCCAACACCATTAGGATTTACCCAGACTTTTCAATAGCTGTACAGCAGGAGAGACGCCAATTCCTCGGGGTCAAGAAGATGCTAAGGGAGCGCAATGTCCCATACGCCATCCTGTTCCCCGCACGACTTAAAATCACACACAGCTGCAAACTATATTTCTTTACTGTGCCTGACGAGGCGGTGAAATTTATTGAAGCACACATCCCTCTTCATAAACCAGATGGTGGACACGCCGATGGAGACTGACGTAACGCATCGTGTCTTAATGGGACCTAATCAACCTATCTAGCAAAACCTCTTTTTCCTCGTTAATGCAAATGTGTAACTCGCAATAATGTACTTCAGGCTCACCATGCTTGGCCCCATCTATAGCCATCTGGCCTCAGGCTCACCGCTGGCACTTTGGACACCGATCTCAGTGCGCTTTCAGAGCTCGGAACTGAACATGACCACTTGGTACTCCCTAGTTCCCATCCTGCTTTCAATGGCCAGCTGGCGTGGGACCGGACACAAGATCCGCTTACCGCAGAACTTTCAACGGACGGCTACCGCTGTCCTACATGATGCTTAAGCAGGCGTCCTCACGGCAACAGCACACCCCGCTGCAATGGCAATGTTAATGTTTGGTTGGGCGATATTGATGGTTGGCCCCAGTTGGGCCATGGCAGGGGCACATCCCCGTTGGATGATGTCCTTCGTCTTCTTCTGTTTGACCAACATTGGGGGGAGGCGGATCTACACTGCAAGTTGGGGGTGGGCAGTGAGGGTGGGGGGGGAATTGTTGGGGATTGGGGAAAATGTTCTGGTAAAAGGCAGAGGCGGATTGGCAGACCGCTTCACATTGGGGCATCTGCATTGGAGAAGGCTTTGTCTCGCAACTGGTATACGACAACAGTCGTGGGATGTACATTAGACTTTTGAGATGCCTATAACTGCGATGTCTAGTGGCCCGCGGGGATTGAGCAGCCGTGTCGGGGCTCCGGAGTTTGTGGCACACGTCAATGGGCATGGGCGCAAACACTACCTATGCAAGAAATGCACCCCATGGGCTCTTTATTTAATTGCATCTTATTTAGATCATTGAAATGCCTGTAACGATAATGTCCTGGAATGTGTTGGGCCTAAGTAATTATACCAAGGGTCACAAGATTGTGGCGTATGCCAGTAGGCACGGCTGCAAAATTCTGCTCCTGCAGGAGACACACTCCACGGGCCCACTGGCTAAAAGTCTAGCGCCAACCTGGGGGCCTCACAGATATTTCACCTCACACTCTACTCGTGCCAGAGGAGTGTTAACATTGATCCATAAATCACTTAAGTTTGTTCTCCACAAGAGTTACATAGACCCTGAGGGGAGATATATTGTGTTGTATTGCGCCATTGCCAATAGTGACTATTTGCTGGTGAATACGTATGGCCCTAATGTTGACTCTCCTGAATTTGTTGATCAGGTAGTGTCCATATTACTAGGGTACGTTGGTCTGGGGTGGGGATATGAACTTCATTCTTGATACCATGATGGATAGGACTAGCACAGTCTCCAGACCCCTGTCAGGCGCAGCGCGTAAACTCCTTTCCCACTGCGCTAAACTCGACATTCATGATGCATGGAGGGCATTACACCCGCAAGCGCAGGAGTTCACCTACTACTCGTCAGTGCACGACAGTTCTTCCAGGATCGATTTGTTCCTAGTATCCAGCCCTGTGCTGGGCAGGGTTGTGGAGACATGCATATTTGCATGCACACTGTCTGATCACTCACCGATCTCTGTATCCCTAGAACTAGGAATTCCGGCTCCCACCATCAACACATGGCGCTTCAAATCGGCCGCTCTGCAAGACATTGGGCCTCATTACGACCCTGGCGGTAAGGGGTTAACGCCAGCGTTAGCTGCGCCGACCCCTTACCGCCAATTCCGAGTTCCCCTAGCGCCATGGAGGTTTTAACACCCGATTTTAGCGGGTGTTAAAATCCATGGCGCTAAGGGACCATGGAGTTAATTACGCCACCGTAATTTACGGTGGCGTAATTAACGCCTTCCCCACTCCCATTATGCCCTATGGGGCAAAAATGGGAATGGGGAAGGGTAAATGGGGATTGGGGACTTACCGCCCCGCCAAGGTCGGAATGGGGCGGTAAGTCCGCCAACCACCATGGTGTAAACGTAGTTTACACCATGGTGGTAAAGTCACGGCCCAGGCGGTAACTTACCGCCTGGGTCGTAATGAGGCCCATTGTGTTTAGGGCGGACATCCTTGCTGACATTCAGTCCTACTTTGAGCACAATTTGCCACAGTCCACCACCCTGGGGGTCCGCTGGGACGCCTTTAAGGCCTTCATCAGGGGGGCGTCCATCTCCAGGGAGTCGGGAGTCCTTAAAACCATAAGAGCTGCCCTATCCCGCACTGAAACTAAATTACGAGACCTGGAGCGAGCTTACCCGGCCTCCACTACCCTGGGGTCCTCTCCCAGATCAGCGAGGAGCCCAAGATCTTCAATGAGCAGGCCAATGGGGAAGTCCAGTACTTCAGCCGCCCACAGGCTGCACGGAAATACATGTGATAGGCCCGGCAAAACACTGGCCGTCTTGGTGAGGGGGGAGTGGGGTCAATCCCAAATTACTTGTGTAAAGGACAGTCAGGGGACGTTACAGTGGTCTGATCAGCATATCCTTGAGGTCTTCACAGGCTTCTACTCTGAATTATACTCTCAGCCCCCCGAACACAGTGACCCCCAGATGCGGGAACTCCTGGAACAGATTCCCACCACCATCGTCTCCCTTGCTACGAGAGAACAGTTAGACTCTCCCGTTACATTGGAAGAGATAGTGGAGGCTATTTCTAGTCTCCCAAAAAGAAAGGCGCCGGGCCCTGACGGGCTGACGGCGGAGTTCTATCAGGAGCATGTGGCTATACTGGCCCCCGAGTTGCTCGTGGTGTTGAACAAATCTCTCCGGTTGGGATCCCTTCCCCCGACATCACGCAATGCGGTTATTACGGTTCTGCTCAAGCCTGGTAAGCCTGCTGATGACTGTGGATCATATCGGCCCCTTTCACTCATGAACTTGGATACAAAAATATTTGCCAAGGTGATAGCTTATCGCTTCCTACCTGTTATGCCATACATGGTGCACGATGACCAGTCAGGTTTTGTGCCCGGGAGATCCACGTCACATAATATCAGGAGGCTTCTTAACGTCCTGGCACGAAAGATGTGAGTGCAGTTGCGGTCACCCTAGATGCCCAGAAGGAGAAGGCCTTTGATATGGTGTCTTGGAAGTACATGTGGTTGGTCCTGGAGACCATGGGCATAGGGGCTAGGATGATTGCATACATCAAACTGCTGTACACCTCCCCGGTTGCCAGGGTCCGTGTCAACTCTCAAACGTCCGCCTTGTTCCCTCTCTTCAGAGGCACCCGTCAGGTATGCCCGTTCTCCCCGATCCTGTTCGCACTGGCCATTGAGCCTATGGAGGACTTTGTCAGGGAGCGCCACTCACGCAAAGGGATACGGCTATGGGGTACCCCCGAAATTATCTCACTCTATGCAGACGACGTACTACTGTTCGTCAGAGAGCCGGACCTCCACCTTGACCCTATTCTGCGTGACATCACCCGTATTGGTACATACTCTGGCTTCACCATCAATTATACCAAATCCAAACTCTTCCCCCTCACGGGCTCCACAACTCAACCTGCCACGGAGTACCCGCTCCGTTGGCCCCCCGACGGGATTAAATACCTGGGAATTCAGGTGTCCCTGACCAAAGGAGCTCTCTTAACAAACAATTACCTGGCCGCGTCTGAACTGACGGAGTCCAAGATAGCGCGCTGGCGCTCTCTCCCATTGTCACTGGCAGGTAGATTATCACTGGTTAAAATTATTTTGCTCCCCAAACTGCTGTACACATTCACAAATGTCCCCATATGGCCCGGCAAGAAGTACTTTGCAGATTTACACAAGCTGTGCGCTCAGTTCCTGTGGCATTCTGGTGCGGTGCAGAAAAAATGGGCTGCCATGACTCTTCCCTACGAGAAAGGCGGGTTTACTGCTCCTGACCTGATGCGGTACTGGATCGCTGCGCAGGCACAGTTTGCCACCTACTGGTACCCTGGGCCCCCCCCCCTCGCCCGCATGTCAAGCTAGAAACCCTTGCTGCCTCTGGCACCAATATAATGACCTTAATTCTACATCAACATTTTGAGCCAGACTCACCTATAGATCCAGTCCGAACCACCATATCGGCCTGGAGGCGGATATTTGCTGCAGGCGTTGAAGAACACCCATACTACAAGTGGCTTCCCGCCTGGCAGTTCCCTGGATTGGAACCCACAAATGACATAGCCTTGGCACGACACTGGCGGTCCCTGGGTTACCTAGCCTTAACTGACTTTTACCCGGATGGGCTATTCATAACACCACAGACTTGGAAACCAGGCCACTTGGGTTCACCGATGGAACTGCTGCAATATTACAGACTCCGTGCTGCATTCCGCGACACGTGGCCTGAGTTTCCCAACGAACCCCCCGACTCCCCTGGGATTTCATACATCGCCAACTCGGGGGGGGGGGCCCGCGGGGTGGTGTCATCACTATACAAACTTCTTCTCACAACTGCCACACCGCAGTTCTCCAGGGTGCAGGATGATTGGGCTTCCGAACTGGAGGTAGAACTTATGGACCAACTATGGGGGAGAATGTGCTCCCACACCAATAGGGTCTCCCTGAATTTTCGATACCGCATTATACAGTATAAACTGCTGAACAGGCTCTACTACACCCCGCGCAGACTCTCCAAGTTCGCCCGCTCCGACCCACGGCTATGTCCTTGCTGTGGTGCGGAGGATGCGGGCCACTTACACATGTTCTGGCACTGCCCGCTGCTAACCCCATTCTGAAAACTTTGTCAGAAATCTGCGATACTGTTATTAACCCTGACCCATTGGGTGTACTATTTGGGGGTTGGGGGGATGAGGGAGCCAGAGGGGCTGCTAAATTCTTAAATGTGTGCTGTATAATTGCAAAAAATGTGTTTTACAAAACAGGAAGTGCTCTGCTCCTCCTACCTTCCGGAAATGGCTGAACTTATTGACCTGGTCTCGGAACTGCGAGGAGGAATACATTAGCACCCCCCCGGCACGATCCCGGCCTAAAAACATTTGGACTGCCTTTAATAGTTATCTTAATGGCCTGGACGCCGTCTCCTCGACAGATAACTCACCGTAATTATTATTACTGCGTGCCTTGACACCTGATGCTCGTGGTGCTGCAATCTCCATGTTGCTACTTCTCACTATTCATTGGTGCCACTGTAATCTGTTAAATATCTAGATTGTCTTTGCATAGCTGCTCGGATGTGTGTGTATGTCATTTGCCTCTGCCAACAAAAATAAAAGTTTAAAAAATAAAAATAAAAAAAAATATCATATCATATCACATCTCATTAATGTGGGTGAGGAAGTCTTGCAGGGTTTCTCGGGTGCCGTGCCAGATGACAAAAATATTGTCAATGTATCGGATCCATTTAACCAGGTAGTTCCACCAAGCAGGGTGGTGTAAACTATGCTGGAATTCAAATCGATGCATAAAGCAGTTGGCGTATGCTGGGGCCATAGTGGAGCCCATGGAGGTTCCAAATGTCTGGATGTAGTACTGCTCTTTGTATTGGAATTCTGAGTAATACATTCTAACAAAATCAGGAGGAATTCTTCTGAAGCGCCTATCTTGTCTACTTGTAAAAGCAACCATTCTACAGCCTCTTGGTATAAGTCATGGGGAATACTGTTATATAGACTGGTGACGTTAATGGAGAACTGTATGTCTTCATCAGTGAGGTTGACGATTTCAAGTGTTTGGATGAAAAGCATGGTGTCTTTCGGATATGTGGGGATAGTCTGGACCAGTGGCTGTAGAAAATGTTCTATGTAGGTGGCCAAAGGTTGCAAAGACCACCTGTAGCAGCAACAATGGGCCTCCCAGGGGTGGGGGGGGTCAACTAGTCTCTTGAGAATCTTGGGTAGCAAGTAGAAAATGGGTACAGATGGATGTGTGGTTGTCAAGAAGGCTTTGGTTTTGGGTGTGATCCATTAAAGCTCTTTGGCTTTGTGCAAAATTATATCTATATTGGATTTCATGTCTGGTATCGGAACGTCCTCGACAGCAGAGTACACATTCCAGTCGCTAAGTTGTCTTATGCATTGGAGGTGGTAATTGCAGGTGTTATGTATGACTGACGCTCTACCCTTATCTGCCGGGCGTATAGTGATGTTGGGGTCTGTGTATAATGATTTGATTTGAGATATGTCTCCTCTGTTGAATTACAGGCTTTTGAGGTCAGTCATATCCATATTTTGAAAGATGTCGATAGATGGGACTGGGATAGGTGGCATAACGTGCTCTTGGGTTAAAATTTAATGTATACGTCTTCCTCTTCTGTATCACTTACGCGTAAACTTGAATAGGTCCACTCTCATAATAAACAAGTTGGAACTATAGGTGCATGGTGTCCCCTCACACCTAGCATTTGTTCAAAGTACATTGTTACACAGTATTGTTAAACTTTTAAGGCCCTTCCTACCTGAGTCACCACTTGAATGCCTGTGCAAAACTATGACTAAACCAGGTGACCTCATCAACATAGTTTGTTGCACGCAAGACTTGAACCTACATTTGCAAAACTCAAAAGTTGTTATTGAGTTTCCCGCTGCTTTTAGGCTTCTGTTCAAGATGGGGGAAAACAGTTACATTTAATCGACTTTTTTGCATAACGTATTTATGCAATGATGTGTGTTTGTCGGAGTGGTTTATTATGATTTCTGTATACCAGCTAGAGCCTGGAAGATATATGTGGTCAAGGGCAGATCATTTTATCTCAGTGTCTTATCCGTAAAAAGTAGAATTCCTTAGAAATGATTCTGTCCACCCTGTACTCTAGAAACAAAATGCCCCACTCATTCTATTGCTCCATAAATAATCATAGTGACCATTCAGAGAGTGCTCAATAAATAATCATAGTGACCATTCATAGAGTGCCTGGATACCATAAAAATGACAGCATCATATATTGCCCATGACAAATAGCATTTTGGTTTACTCGTGACCATTTTTTGTAATGTTGCTTTTCATGACACCATCAGGTATCAAAGCTGTGTGGCACTTCCTGTAACATTTTCTGTGATTTCACACTGATGTCAACACATATGCAAATTACGAACCCTTTCACTTCCTTTGTCACACAGGCCTTCACACATTATAGAGCCTGCCCTGGATATTGATAAGTGCATCGTTTTCTACACACAATTACCTACATCCTTTCCAAGGGGCAGTATCTCACTGACATTGTTGTCGGCTTTCTCAGCAGAAGCATGTTGGATACCCCTTTTGAGGAACTGTTCCCTCAATAGCCTATCCATTGAGAATATTGTACATCCCATGATATTTCTACTCCAAAAAGTATGCATGTTAATAAACTCATTTTATTTATGTACACTGGAAAAACACTGTTGCGCTCCATTATTTTATGCAAAAAATGTATAAAAACTGATCTACACAGATTTGACATTTTGCGAAAACTCTGGAAAAAAAACACTGAAATTTACAAAATATAAGCACTGAAAACCAGAAACCCTAATTATTGATTTGCAAAAAAATTGAGAAAAACAAAAATAACCATTCAAAGCTCTTTGAATCTCTTACATGTGTCAGAAGTATGTACGGACCGTTTGAACTTGGAAATGTATCACTTATGTGATGCGCGGCACATGATAGTACAACTCTACACACTTAGACTAAGTCTTCCATGAATCCACAGGTATACGCTTGATGGGCTAAAAGACAGTACCGTCTGTTGATTGAATGCAAATACTGACAGAGGAGAATTTATTTGTACACTGCTTGAGGCTAACAAAAATTATTTACTATGGGACAATGAGAGTATAAATGACACACGAACATGCCTATATGTCACAAATATGGAATTAATGCAATGAAAAAGACTGGGATCAGGCCACTGGATGCACCTGGGACTACGTGACGACGAATTAAGTGCTCTGAAAACATTGCTATATTGGGGGTTTTTGTAACCACAAATTAGAGAAGCTTCTAACAAATAGGTTTTAAGTACAGACATTCGTATTACAGGATGAGGATTTATGGGTGACAGGACAAAGGAAACGCAACTACGAGTGCCATCAGATAGAAGAACAAGTTACTTCTTACCTTGTAACGTTCTTTCGATGGGATGTTCCTCCGACGTATTCCTTATCTTTGATAATACGTCTCCAGCTTGCTGGCCTCGGAAATGTTTTCTGTAGAGGGCGCTGCGCGTCGACGTCCGCCGAGTCGATGTCCCTCGACGGCCATCGTATCGGCGCCAATGTCACCATGCCCATAAATAGCCACGCGCGGCGTCCGTTGCTCAGTTCGGTTTTGTAGCATAAGAAAAGTCATGCCTCAATTGGTTATTGACCTTGAATCACTCTCAGCTCCAATAGGTTGATGTGTAGTCTGGACTCCAATGGAGACCAACGACCGCTGATGGTCAAGTCGTTGGCATGGGCTCGCCACCCCGTGAGTGAGGCGTCTGTGACTACTGTTATCTCCGGCCATGGTTGCCAAACCAGTTCTCCTTTCAAGATGTTCTCTAGATAGGCCCACCATTGAAGGTCGCGGGCTACCTTGTCCGGGATCAGGAGGAGATCTGTCATTCTCCCTGAGAATTGCGACCACTGAGTACTCAGTGCCCACTGAAGAGATCTCATTCTCAGACGAGCCTCTGGCACAGGGAAGATGCAGGATGCCATGAGGCCTAGCAACCTCATAAAGTCGAAGGCTGGGAGACGTTGGGCATTTTGAAACTTGTTGACCATCTGCAGAATATCTTGAGCCCTCACCTCTGGTGGCGAAGCTTTTCCCAGGGAAGTGTCCAGGACTGCTCCAATGAACTGGAGTCTCTGTGATGGTATCATCTGTGACTTCTTTAAATTGAGGGAGAAGCCCAGTTTGTGAAGGAAGTGGCAGACATAATCTAGCTGGATCTGAGCTTGTTCCGAAGATACAGCCCTGATCAGCCAATCGTCCAGGTACGGGTAGACGTGGATCCCTTCCCTCCTTCGACTTACAGCCACTACCGACTTTACCTTGGTGAAGACCCTCGGGGCATAGGTCAGCCCAAATGGCAGAACTCGAAATTGATAATAAGAGTCGCCAATTGCGAACCTCAGGTATTTCCTGTGTTTGAGATGGATTGGCACATGGAAATAAGCATCCTGAAGGTCCAGAGATACCAGCCAGTCCTGGAGCTGGAGGGCCTGAAGGATCTGAGAGAGAGTTACCATCTTGAACTTGTCCTTCCTGAGGAACTTGTTCAATTCTCGTAAGTCCAGGATGGGTCTCAGTCCTCCGTCCTTCTTTGGTATGAGAAAGTAGGGGGAGTACCAGCCCTTGTTCCTGTCCTCTACAGGTACCGATTCTATGGCACCTTTCTCTAGCAGGTCTATAATTTCCTGCAAGAGGAGCGGATCTGGAACTTTTAGAGAGCTGTGCCCCGGTGGATGACCCTGAGGGAAGTGTGGAAAGGGTAGGCAGTAACCCTGGGCAACTGTCTCCAATGCCCAAGCATCTGACGTTATAGCCTGCCATTCCGTCAGATAGTGAGTTAACCTGCCCCCTACAGGTGTTTTGTGTGGAAAGACCTCAGAGTGGTTTGGGGGTGGCTGATGCAGATGCCGAGGGTAAAGAGGCACCTGCTGCTGCTTTAGTACTTTTGACCCGTCCACCTCGGGTGGATCTCCTTTGGCCTCTTTGAGCTGGTTGTCCTCTGCCTTTCCCAAATGCGAAATAATAGCAAAAGGACTTTCCTCTTCTAGAGGTTCCTGAGGGGCGAAAAGGAGTTTGGCGGATTGCAGCTCCTAACGATTTTGCCACTGCTTTAGATGTCTGCAACTTTTCCAGACTGTCATCAGCCTTTTTTCCGAATAATGAAGAGCCGTCAAAGGGCATATTCAAAAGTCTGGCCTGTACATCTGGAGCAAAGCCAGACTTTCGCAACCACGCATGCCTGCGGATTGTTGTACTTGCCCTGCTGATACTGTCAGCGGAATCGATGCCAGTTTGAAGTGACTCGCACATGGCATCTTTGCCATCTTTAATAATGTTAAGGAAGGCTTCCTTTTCCTCTCCTTCGGGTATGCAGTCAGCCGCTGATGAAGCACACTCCCACAATGTGTGTCTGAACCTGGCGAGTGTACAGGTGGTGTTGATGGACTTCAACGCCATACAACAAGCAGAGAAGACTTTCTTTGCCATAGAATCGTACCTCTTGTCATCTCTATCCTGTGGGACAGTAGGGTAAGCGGTCCTGCTGCTTGATGAAGTTGCCGCTTGGACCACCAGGCTCTCTGGAGTCGGGTGTTTTGATAAGTATTCAGGGTCAGCTGCAGCTACCCTATACTTGGCTGATAATCCTTTGTTGACAGCAGGGATAACTTCAGGAGTTTCCCAATTAGATGCAATCTTTCTTTGTAAGGCTGCATGGAAGGGGACCACAGGATCCTCCTGTAGACCTTGGTCCAATATGTCTGTCAGGTCATCCTGTTGAAAAACAGGCAAAGGCGCAGACCAACCCATAAATCCATAATCCTTGCCATCAGGGTTCTATAGGGTGTTTCGGCATGTTCCCCTGGGTCTGGCTTAACAAATTCCACTTCTGTGGAAGTATCCAGCCCACTTGTCTCATGTAATGACTCCTGTAGGTCTTTCTACCTTCTTTCCTCACCGGTGAAATCCTCTGAAATAGGTAGTGTGGTCCTCTGCAACTTGAAGGTTTCCTAGTCAGAATATTCCCCTTCTTCATAAATTGAAGATAACCCAGGGTACTCTGTCCTCTGAAATGGTGTAAAACCCATTTCTAAGGCAGAAGGAGCCAAACTCGTCAATTTTGGGCGAGAAAAGCCGATGTCGTCGACGCCGATGTGACATGCTTCGAAGGCGCCGAGAACGGCGTCGAGAAAACTGGAAGAGGCCTCGAAGAACTCAAGAGGATCGGGATCCTACTCGAGGATGTCGACGACGGTCTCGGCGTCATGCCGGAGGCTCTTGGAATCACCGTTGGCTGTGGAGTAGCCGTGGTCTTCTCTTTCATCGGCGTCGATGTCGGCGTCGATGATGGCGTCGAGTCGATCGACCGATGCGTCGAAGAACCCTTCGACAACGGCGTCGATGGCGCCGATCCATGCGTCGAAGGGATCTTCGACGACGGCATCGAAGACGATACCTTCTTACCCGATGGCCCGTGGCGCTCTCGGGGGGAATGTTTCGCTGGGTGCAGCGACTCACTGCGTTTTGATTTTTTTCACCCGGGGTATCACCCTCAGCTGTCTTCGAGGGGGTCGAGGCTGCTTTCTCGAAGACGCTTAACATTTTCTTCCTGAATTACTCCCACTCAGCCTGAGAGCTGTGTTTTGTGGAGCAGGAGACCCTTTCTGGGGAAACAGAAGATGACGAGGAAGGGGATCTTCGACATCTCTTCTTCAACGAATGGCGGGAGCTACTTCGAGATCTAGAATGGGAATGTTTTCGACGGCGAGGAGACGAATGCCTCAACTCAGCCGAAGAAACTTTCGAGGAGGTTTTGACTGACTTACCTCTCTCGAGCTTCCCCTCGCGCTCCTTCAAGGTTTTCGCCGTCATGGACATGCAGACCTCACACTCCGAACAATGGTGCTCGGCTCCCAAGCACCACAAGCAGATCCTGTGTGGATCCGTTATCGAAATTCTTTTACTGCAGTCTCGACATTTTTTGAAGCCGGATCGCGGCGTTGTTGATTCTGATGAAGATGCCATCGAGAACGAGTTGTAGAAGGTTTATCTGACTGAACTGAGCAACGATGTTCCGAGGCCCCACGAAGCGCGGAAAAACGGAACTGAGCAACGGACGCCGCGCGTGGCTATTTATGGGCATAGTGACATCGCGCCGATACGGTGGCCGTCGAGGGACATCGACTCAGCAGACGTTGACACGCAGCGCCCTCTACAGAAAAAATGTCCGAGGCCAGCAAGCTGCAGACGTATTATCAAAGATAAGGAATACGTCAGAGGACACAATCCCTTCGAAGGGAACAAATCTGGTGGGGCATAATTGAGGTACAGTAATGTTTGTAAAGTTTAAGTTGGGATAATCTTTGCAATAACTTAATAATATACCCATTCATTCGTGGGAACACTGCAGACAAACAGTGTCACAAAGATCATGCATCAAGGCCATCCGCATTGAAAGCACTGAATGAGTAAGGCACGCAGCCCTGAAGTCACTTTGCTGCATTATGCACACTGGAGGAAAATAGTCTTACAGAATAGAGGCTCTGCAGGTTGAATCCTCTCGCCAACAGGTTTTTCTTCTAATGTGAGCATGAGCTGGCTGTGATGACATTGACTCCAACTGGAGACAATTTCTCCAGCATTGTATCTTTCATAGAGTCACATGCTGTATGAATATTCCCCGTCATCAGGCTGGGAATCCTGGGTAACATAGAGCAGTTTATTTTATAAAACTAAAACTGCAATCACTTTAGTGCTCTGGTAGAGTCATTTGAGTCGTATTGCCCACAGCCAATGGAAAGGCCACCCTTAGCTGCACCCTGGAGTCCATCTTCAGATTATTTACTGCATGCTATGTGTTGGGAGTCCTTAGTACTCTCTTGCTATAATTCTTCGATGTGTTTGACCAGCTGAGATGCACAAGAACATCATCCCTAACAGTGGACTGAGGGCGTTGAAATTCGGGACAGTAACAGGACCTTGGCAAGAAGGACTTGCACACTCTCCTCCGAAGGAGTAGCCATGCAAGAACATGTGTTCAGTTGAGCCCCCCAATATAGCGCTCGCTGAGAGGGGGTTAGACAAGATTTTTTAATGTTGCTCAACTGCTGCACGCAAGTACTTGTCCAACCCCTCCTTGCCATGCTTTGTTCACCCTGATAAGGAGGGCAACCATGCAGAGGTTTTTGGCAAGCATATAATAACAGCCGCCATTCATGAAGGCGGCCAATGCTATGGCTATTCTCTCAAGATATGACCAAGAACTTTGGTTCAAATTGGTTCCCATTCTCGAATTCCTGTCGGAGCATAAAAAGGAGGAGGCTTTCTCTCTGCTTTGTGAGGGCGAAGCTGCTTTGCACCATGCAACATCCGTCTCCATCGTCATTGCAGACACCACCTTCAGACAGCTAGGCAACTGTGCTGTCTCACGAAGTTCAAACAAAGGTAGTACACATACCCTTCAATGGCTTAGATGTGTTTGGTAAGATGGTGGACGAGACCTTGCAAAACAATCAGGGAGGACATGGAAACTGCACATTACCTGGCACGTTGCAACAACACTGCCAGTCCTTCAGTGCTGGAAAGTCAAGTTTCTCTCGAACATCAAGAGACTACCGGTCCTCATACCTGTTCCCGTCGTACAGGACAGAGGCATACTCAACTCCATACACCTATAAATCTAAGTACAAGTCCTACCGCGGAAAATGGGTATCCCCCAGGACTCCTCGCGCACCAGGAGCCAGCCAGCAACTAAACATACCTGTCCTATCTCAGGACCAGCCCCCCCGCTTTCACACCCCAGTGGGCTGGAGGCTTTCCCAATTGCTCGAACAGTGGAAATCCATCACCACAGATGGATGGGTGTTCAGCAGGGCCACACACTGGAATTTGTAAAGAAATCACCCACGATGTACTGCATCTATCCTGCTATTGAACTTAGCTGTGCCCTGAGGCTGTACTGTATTACATCTATCCTGCTAATTCTGAATTTAGCTGTACCCAGTGACTGTATTGTTCTTAATCTGTCTAGTTTTTCCCTCAGTGCTCCGTCACTTGCACCCCCTTCCTCTCTTCCTTCTTTCCCCACCCACCTTCTTTCCTCTTTCCCCTGTTCCACATCTCCAATGGTGCTCTTCGTTTATCCTATCTTCTCCAACTGTTTCTCTATCGACTATCCTAGTCTGCTCACTAACTCTGGTAGGAAGAAGTTCAAAAAGGACATCCTGGTTTCCAACCCAAGCCTCCCTATAACCGATGCCTACACCAGCTGTTCCTCCAGACAGACCCTCATCGACAGATTCTTTGTCGTTCCTTCGCCAGACCAACGGACTCCTCATATGGTCTCTGTGCTCTCTCCTTTCTCTTCCGCTCCCATTAATGGTGGCATCCGTTGGGAGGCCATCATGGCTTCCTTTCTCTCCTCTAAGGTCATCATTAATGTTTACCTTAATTGCACCATCTTGGTCAAAGGCCCTCAGGCCAACCTCCTCCTCTTTGATCGATGCTTCCTGTGCCTTATCAATTTCCTTCCCTCTCCTGCTGTCCCTTCTCTGCCTTCCACGCTCACTTGCCTCATCCATCTGCCAATACCTTGGCACCCTCTTCCTCCTCCTCAGCTACCTTGCCCTCTCCTCCTACCTTCTCCGCCCTCCCTCAGGGTGCTCCTACATGTTAGGGACAATTCTTATAAATGTGCTAATTCCCTTCAACTTAGAGAACCCCAGCAACTTTGATGGATTTTGAGGACTTGATTGTTTTACCTGGTGAGAGTGTGAGCCTTTTTTCCCACTCTCTCACGTATTTTGATGTGTGTTTTACTCTTAAATTCTTTGATTATGGTGTTTTAAGACAGCTCCATAGGCATAATCTTTTCATGTGTGTTACACAGAACCCTCAATGCAGTGACACAGGGAAGCCTTTTAGGCTGTCCCAAGGTTTAAATACCTTCTCTGGGATAAACTACTGTTTCCCAGAGAATGTAAAGTTAAATTGACTTTACTAGTCTTTTTAAATTCCTAGATCCAGCACACACTATCTTACAATATATTGCTGGAGGGTTTCCTAGTATCCCCTATGTCTAGAAACACATGTAGCAGTCAAATGCTACCCTTTCCTATCGAAATGGCTGATGGCAGTGGTTTTACAACGAACTACCATGATTTTTCCTGACCGTGAACACCGGTAGCTAAAAATCACAGGAGCCATGTTTTTCAAGATGGCGCCTAAGCCCCCTTTGTTTAAACAGGTCCCGGCCTTCTTTTTTCACCATTTCTTTTTGGAAAGGTCCTTCTCGAGTTTGTCTCTGCGCGCCAAACCAGGTTTGGTCCCTTTGTTTCTATGCCTTTGATGGGCGTCAGGGCTGAAGACCGCCTCTGGCGCCTGAGTGTCTGGGGTGGGTAGGAAGTGAAGGAGGTGCCCAAAGCTCCCTGTGATTTGTCTCCTAGGAGACCCAAATGCACTCTGGCGTGATTGGTTGGCTGACTGTCCGGCAAGGACAGCCACCCTGCTGGGTGAGTGGCAGCTAAGCTGGAATGAATGGTAGAAAACTGTTTGAAAGGTGATTCTCTTGGACTGAAAGGCAGAGTCGACCACTGGAACAAAAGAACCAAAGGCGAGCTGGAAGAGGACGGCTGCTGCAACTACTGGACTGTTGGTTTACCCGGTGGAGCCCTGCTACAGGCCCGAACCACCAGGTTCACCTCGACAGAGAAGCCCCTTCAAGGACGACTTCTTCCTTTGAGTTGGTGGGACCAATCAACTCGTAAGCCACTTGGATACCATTCTTGGAGCTGGTTAGGATTAACCAGGGAGAAGGGCACCAGCTTGTGTGCTTGAAGAACAGCAACCGGAATCGAAGATTTGCTAATTTGCCAACTTTGTGATCCATCCCCGTGCAGTGCAGGAGTTCCCTGACGCCCTCCCTCTTGTTCCCACGACCGAGGCTCAAGAACAGCGAGATCTGCAGGAACTGCTAGGAACAGAGTCTTCAGCTGCATCATTTTCTTCAATATAAGGTACTGTGAAAACCGACCGAGAGAACTTACCTCTCACCGCAGAAGTTTGTGGAACTTTGGCAACTTGCAGGCCTAGTCAGCTTGTGACTCGACATACAAACCTTTCATCTGTAAACTACTTCTAAGAACCGTGGCAAAGACTTTTCCGTTTTAAATGCCAGAACCGTTTTTACTTATACAAAACACTAGCCCATTGACTTTGGCCTACCTATTGCATTGAATCAACTCTTCTGGTGAACTCAAACTATTTGCACTGTCTTAAAGTAACTGTTATATTTGTTTTATCAACTTATGTCTTTTTGCTCCTACTTAAATGCGATTTTGCTCTGACTTCAAGGGAGCTCAAGTGCTTAGTAATCAGTAATGTAGTATAGTTTTTGTGTGATATTGGTTGCCTCATTTAGTGAATGCTTTATAAATGATTGTGTGATAAATTCAGAAGTCTTTTACCAAGAAACCTTGAGTATAAGTGTCTATCGGAATACTTGTTATTGTAGACCTTTGTGTAACACCCTTACAATCTCACATTCCCTCTTGAGATAAGCCTGGCTGCTCAGCTCGCAACCAAAAACTGTGTGGTACCGACTTATACCAAAGGTTGGTTTGCTTACACCTGTAGACCTAGTTGTGTGTAGTGGTCCTAGAGGGTACTGCATACAAACTTTGCCTAACACTACACCTCTGCAGGGAGTACCTCTGATTTGTACCCCCCAGAAGTCTTTCAAGGATGGCAACCTTCTCCACCTCGTCACTCTTAACACACGCTCAGCTGTCAAACACTCCTCTGACATCTGCCATCTCCTGGAACAATTAAACGTCGATCTCCTTGGTCTCACCGAGACATGGTTCATGTACAGCTCTGTCACGAGCTTTGACACTCTCCTTCCCAATGGCTACAAGATCCTCTCTGTGCAGAGATCCAACCGTTCTGGAGGGGGTGTAGGCTTGATCTTGCCAGAATGGATCCCTGCCTCTATCATTCCTATGCAGGCATACTCCTCCCTCAAATGCCTGGTCTGTAGTATCTCTCTCTCTCTCTCCTGGCCACTCTCTCACAGTTGCCACTATCTACTGGCCACCTGGTCCTCTCCAGATGGGTGGACCTCTTGTCCCTCCTGGCCTCAACCACTCAACTACTTCTTCTTGGTTATTTCAATATCCACCTGGATGTTTCCTGTCCCGCCACTGGACTCTTCTGCGACCCTTGCGACTCTCTCCCTCCCTCTCTATTCTTCCCTCTGGCCCGACTCACTCTGCAGGGCACACTCTTGATGCTATGATCTCCTCAGACCTCCGCCTCTCTAGCTTTCTCACCACTCCTCTCTCCTGGAGTAACCACTTTCTCCTCTCCCCTCATCTCTCTCTCTGCCCCTCAGGCCAGGCCTACCGCCACACTGCCACCCACCTTCTCAGTTATTCGACTCCTTAAACGTGTGTCAGCTGAGGTTTTCGCTGCAACTTTCTCTCCCCCTCTGTCATGATGCCTACCTCTAAGGAGCCAGGCTGGGCCCAGCAACCCCAGAGGCAGACATCATTTTCCCCAGGGAAGTCTCAGCTTGCCCAAGTCATAGTGGACCCCAGTCCTGGCGCCTTAGGCGCCAGGCTCATAGAAGAGGATATGTGTTTAAGTGCTTGGGTGCACACTTACCTGATGCAGACCTTGCTGCTTCATCCAGGCCCTCTTGAGGCCTGAATGGGACCACTTAACCTGTAGGACTACTTCACCACCCGGGTGTGGTCGGGGAAGGATACATACCTGATTGGTGGAAGGATACATACCAGGAACTTCTTCCAAGGCTATTTAAACCCCACCCGAACAGCCACACATGCTTCGCGTTGTTCTGCACCTAGCAGCTGGACGCTCACCGTGTCAGCTCCTGCATCCTGACTTCAGCCACGCCTGCCAGCACCCTGGAACACCTGCAAGGGGAGAAAGGAAGAGAATAGGAGAAGAAAAGCCCTTACCTGCTAAATCTGCATCCCGGAGTCATTTCTCCAACGGCCCTGAAAAGGAAGACATCATTTTAAAGGCATTTCGTTTCGATCGCTGCAGCGCTGCATTTTACTCACCTTTGCAAGGCGCTTCCATCTTCAGCAGCGATCTTCCGGATTCAGCTACGCCCCGGCGCCTAGAGGAAAAAAGACAAGAACAAAGGTGAGAGGGAGAAAAGGAATAAGGAAAGCTCAGTTTCCTTTTAAGTCTTACCTGTTGGATTATTCCCACTGCATTTCGGGTCCTGCCGCTTCCTGGCATCTCCGGACCCCGGCCCCTATGGGGAAAAAAGACAAAGACATTGAATGAGCGAATGCAAAGACATTACCTGAGCGCTCATCCAGAACTGTTTCACTTCGGGTCGGCGCCATATCTCCGGCACTCTGAACCCCGGCCCCTATGGGGAAAAAGACATAAGCATTAGCGCTTGTTGCAATTAGACAACGAACATTATTATTAAGCTTGAACTTTTGAACAGAACTTTTACAGCGCCTTACCTGAACAGTCAAGCTTACCTGAACTCCCATCAATCCTCAATCCAGTGAAGTAACTGGGTTTCAACGCGCCCCTGCATCAGAAGCAGGATGGAGAGCTCATCCTTCCAAACCCTAAGGAGGGTATCCAACGAGCCAGGGAAGCCAGAATAGAGGGGCCCTTCCTGTCCATCTTCAGAGTTCTGCGCCTTCGACGCCGCGCCTCCGTGGGAACCAGGTGAGCGTTACAGAACGCAAAGCCTTACCACAATTTCCCTCCTGGGCGCTATGGAGACTTCCGAGACAGATCAGCTGGCCCATCTTTTATGGGAATTACGGGCAGAAGTGCACTCAGCCCGCCAGGAGACTAATGCTCTCAGAAGGGAACTAATCCTATCCAAGGAAAGAACTGATGATCTGGCCAAAAGGTTATTGCAGGGCCAGGCAGAGCACACTCCTTTACCTGTTTCTGGAGATATTTCTACAACAATGGGTTCGAATAACCCGGTACAAATCAATCTACCTGGACACATGCCTTTGGCCCCGCCGGAACGTTTTGCGGGGATCCCAAGAAATATGCTGTTTTTATGAACCAATGCCGTTTACACTTTTTATGCAGGCCCGGGGCCTTCCCCAACGACCAGACCAAAGTAGCCTTTGTACTATCTTACCTCAGTGGCTGTGCTGCCGATTGGTCTATTCCATTGGTAAATCAGGATGATCCCATTCTCCGGGATTTCCAGGGCTTCCAGGCCAGCATGGAAAGATTGTTCGCTCGGCACTCGCAGGGACAGGCCCTTGACAACGAACTGCTATCCTTACGACAAGGTAATCAGGATCTTTTGTCCTATATCGCCACCTTTAATAGACTAGTTGTGGAAACCGGATGGCCTGAAAATAAAAGGATCACATTGTTTCATCGAGGCCTGCGCGGAGAGCTTAAAGATGTTATAGCTCAGATAGTAGATCCACCCCAGGCCTGCGCAGACTACATAGACTTAGTGGTTCAACTTGATCACAGACTTCAAAATAGAAAAGCAGATCGGCTCAAGTATGAAACCAGAGTACCTATCACGACCCACGTTAACTCCAAGAGTACTGACGTTTCCGAACCTATGCAAATTGGCAGTGTTAAAGGACCATTAACGCAGAAGGAACGAGAGAGAAGGCGACAAATGCAACTTTGTCTGTATTGCGGAACTTCCGGTCACTTTCTTCAAAGTTGTCCAGTTAAACCACCCAAGAAGGTGGTTGGAGCCACTGATAACGAGTTATTGACATCTGGTTCGGGAAACGACCTAGCCCGACAAGCGTAGGGGTCCGCTTGCCGAGCTTGAAAACAAACTCTTTGACCTCGCATTTTGTCATGCCAATGGTGCTTGTGAACCCAAAACAGCCTCAGCAGTTGCATGCTATAAAAGCATACATAGACAGTGGAGCTATTGGAAATTACATAGACCGTGAATTGGCTTCCAGGATTAAGATTCCTCTCCGCCCGAAAGTAACCCAAGATGTAATTACTACAGTTGATGGAACCGAAATAGCCTCAGGGCCTGTAACGCATTCCACAGTTGAAATCACTCTGGTGGGTCAGGACGGACATCGGGACGCAATCGTGTTTGATGTGATCAAGGCCCCACAATTTCAAGTACTTCTTGGAATCCCTTGGTTAGAAACACATAATCCGAGAATAGACTGGCGAGCAAAGAAGATAACTTTTCCTGATTGTGAACCAACCTGTTACCCAAGGAATCCAGCTATGGGTCTAGCCTCTGTAACTTCCACCCCTGTACAGCTACCATCTGAATACCAAGAATTCCAAGACGTTTTTCAGAAAGAGCAGGCTAACACCTTACCTCCCCATCAATCTTACGATTGCCAAATCGACTTGGTACCCAATGCACAACTACCTTGTAGTAGGATTTATGCTCTTACTGAACCTGAGAACCTGCATTTGCGCCAGTATTTGGATCAATACCTGGCCAATGGTTTCATTCGCCCATCAAAGTCACCAGTCTCTTCCGCTTTGTTCTTCGTACCTAAAAAGGAAGGAGACCTTAGGGCCTGTATTGACTACCGCGCCCTAAATCAGATAACGATTAAGAATCGTTACCCTTTGCCCCTGATACCTGAGCTTATCGACCAAGTAAAAGATGCTCGTGTGTACACCAAGCTAGATCTCCGAGGAGTTTACCACCTGGTACGTATAAAAGAGGGCGACGAGTGGAAGACTGCATTCTGCACCAAATTTGGGCTCTTCGAATATCAAGTAATGCCCTTCGGTTTGTGCAACGCACCTGCCGCCTTTCAGTACTTCATGAATGATGTTCTTCGGGAACTTATCGATGTTTGTGTCATCGTTTATATTGACGACATCCTGGTGTATTCCTCCTCAGAATCTGATCACAGAAACCATGTTAGGGCAGTTCTTGAGAAATTGCGCCAGCACAAATTATTTGCCAAGCTCGAAAAATGCGTTTTTCATACCACAGAAGTGGAGTTTCTCGGATTCATCCTGACACCTCAAGGAATCCGAATGGACTCGCGGAAAGTGGACGCCATTCTCAAATGGCCATCTCCTAGCTCTGTGAAGGGAGTGCAAAGCATGCTTGGCTTTGCCAATTTCTATCGAAGGTTCATCCCGGAATTTTCTCGAACTGTTCAACCCATCACAGCTCTCCTAAAGAAAAATAAACGCTTTGAATGGACTCTTGAGGCTGAACAAGCCTTTCAGGATCTGAAAACCAAATTCACCTCTGCACCTATATTGAAGCACCCGCGCCCAGATCTCCCTTACATCGTGGAAACCGATGCATCCAGTTCGGCCATGGGAGCTGTCCTGTCGCAAAGAGACCCAGAAACTAACCAACTACACCCTGTAGCCTTTTGGTCCAGAAAATTCTCTCCACCTGAACTCAATTACGCAATTACCGACAAAGAACTACTGGCTATTAAATCAGCTTTCAAGGCTTGGCGTCACTATCTTCTCGGTGCAAGACACACCATCACCGTAATTACGGACCACAGAAATTTGCAGTATTTAAAGACGGCCAAAGCTCAATCTTCGCGACAACTCCGATGGGCTTTATTCTTTGCGGAATTTGATTTTGTAATTACCTATCGCCCTGGCTGCAAGAATGGTAAGGCAGATGCCTTATCCCGGATAGGCATGGAAGAACCCAATTCGAGTTTAGAACCTGTGCCAATCATACCGGAACAAAGAATTCTGGGCTTGACTTCATTGCAAACCATTGAGGACATCCAAGCTCAAGTAAAACAGCTTTTTGACTCTTCTGCCTTACTGGAATGGAGTCAAAAGGGTCCTCACTACACCGTTAAGGATGATTTACCCTACTTCCAAGAGCGGTTATTTCTGCCAAGTAAAGAATTGCAGGAACTTGTCATTACCCGTCATCATGAATCATTAATGGAAGGACACCCCGGTATCGCGAAAACAGAAGAAAAGATCAAACGCCACTTCTGGTGGCCTTCTTGGAGAAAAGACATAAAGTCATTTGTGTTGTCTTGCGGAATCTGTGCCCAAAATAAGAGTCAAAAGAAAAGGCCAGCCGGCCTACTTCAACCTTTGGACATTCCACCAGCACCTTGGCACACCTTGTCAATGGACTTTATAACTGACCTGCCTCCTTGTGGTGGTTACAACACGATTCTCGTAATAGTGGATCTATTCTCCAAAATGGCCCATTTTATCCCTTTAAAAGGATTGCCGTCAGCTTCCACCTTGGCCAAGGAATTTATGGAAAATATAGTGCGGTTACATGGTTTCCCTTCCATATTAGTCTCAGACCGTGGAAGTCAATTTATCTCCCACTTTTGGAAGAAATGTTGCCAACTAGCACAAATAGACGTGCGGTTATCCACCAGCCACCACCCCCAGACCGACGGACAAACCGAGAGAACCAATCAGACTCTCGAGCAATATCTGCGGTGCATGTTACACCAATCCGAGTTGAATTGGAAGGACATCCTTTGGATTGCAGAATATGCATACAACAATTCAGTGCATTCTGGAACCGGACAGACTCCTTTTTATACCCTGTATGGTCACCATCCTTGGACCTCTGACCTAGATCCACCTCTGACCCTGGAGATGCCTGCAGTAAATCACCTACATTCCACAATAACCCAAGCCTTCAAAGAAGCTACAACCCACTTACAGCAAGCCAAGAAAAAGTATAAAGAAAACGCTGATTTGCACCGAAGTAAAACTCCTCCTTACCAAGTAGGAGATCAGGTATGGCTAGCAACTAAACATCTACCCCTCAAGGGTCAGCGAACTTTTAATCCCAGATTCATTGGGCCTTACCCCATCAAAGCTATTATCAACCCAGTGGCCTTTAAACTCGATTTACCATCCAACATGCGGATTCATCCCGTTTTTCACGCATCTCTTCTAAAACCAGTACAACCTCGAACCAGACTGTCTGAGCCCCGAGGCCCTGTCCAAATTGATGGAGAATTAGAATTCGAAGTGAAAGACATTTTAGATTCCAAGATAGTTAAGTCGAAACTCTTCTATCTTGTTGATTGGAAAGGATATGGACCTCAGGAAAGATCTTGGGAACCCAGTAACTATGTTCACGCACCACGATTAATTCAAAGATTCCATCGAAGATTCCCGCACAAACCAAAACCCCCGGAGGAAAAGACCTTGGGAGGGGCCCTGAGGGGGGGTACTGTCATGATGCCTACCTCTAAGGATCCAGGCTGGGCCCAGCAACCCCAGAGGCAGACATCATTTTCCCCAGGGAAGTCTCAGCTTGCCCAAGTCGGGGCCCTTTGGACTCAGTCCTGGCGCCTTAGGCGCCAGGCTCATAGCGGACCCCAGTCCTGGCGCCTTAGGCGCCAGGCTCATAGAAGAGGATATGTGTTTAAGTGCTTGGGTGCACACTTACCTGATGCAGACCTTGCTGCTTCATCCAGGCCCTCTTGAGGCCTGAATGGGACTACTTAACCTGTAGGACTACTTCACCACCCGGGTGTGGTCGGGGAAGGATACATACCTGATTGGTGGAAGGATACATACCAGGAACTTCTTCCAAGGCTATTTAAACCCCACCCGAACAGCCACACACACACATGCTTCGCGTTGTTCTGCACCTAGCAGCTGGACGCTCACCGTGTCAGCTCCTGCATCCTGACTTCAGCCACGCCTGCCAGCACCCTGGAACACCTGCAAGGGGAGAAAGGAAGAGAATAGGAGAAGAAAAGCCCTTAACTGCTAAATCTGCATCCCGGAGTCATTTCTCCAACGGCCCTGAAAAGGAAGACATCATTTTAAAGGCATTTCATTTCGATCGCTGCAGCGCTGCATTTTACTCACCTTTGCAAGGCGCTTCCATCTTCAGCAGCGATCTTCCGGATTCAGCTACGCCCCGGCGCCTAGAGGAAAAAAGACAAGAACAAAGGTGAGAGGGAGAAAAGGAATAAGGAAAGCTCAGTTTCCTTTTAAGTCTTACCTGTTGGATTATTCCCACTGCATTTCGGGTCCTGCCGCTTCCTGGCATCTCCATACCCCGGCCCCTATGGGGAAAAAAGACAAAGACATTGAATGAGCGAATGCAAAGACATTACCTGAGCGCTCATCCAGAACTGTTTCACTTCGGGTCGGCGCCATATCTCCGGCACTCTGAAACCCGGCCCCTAAGGGGAAAAAGACATAAGCATTAGCGCTTGTTGCAATTAGACAACAAACATTATTATTAAGCTTGAACTTTTGAACAGAACTTTTACAGCGCCTTACCTGAAGAGTCAAGCTTACCTGAACTCCCATCAATCCTCAATCCAGTGAAGTAACTGGGTTTCAACGCGCCCCTGCATCAGAAGCAGGATGGAGAGCTCATCCTTCCAAACCCTAAGGAGGGTATCCAACGAGCCAGGGAAGCCAGAATAGAGGGGCCCTTCCTGTCCATCTTCAGAGTTCTGCGCCTTCGACGCCGCGCCTCCGTGGGAACCAGGTGAGCGTTACACCCTCCTGCACCTTTGGCTGACTCACATCTTGACACAGACCTTTCCATGCTCCACTCTGCTATCTCTGATACTCTCGATGTACTTGCCCCTGTTATGAGGATCTGCATGAAGCCTAAAATCAAGTGCAACTCCTGGTACGATTCAGACTTCATGACCCTAAAACGCAAGTGTAGGGTGGCTGAGAGGAAATGGTTGGCATCTTGTACAGCCTCTGACAAACCGGCCTGTCGCCTGCTCCAAAGGCAATGATATGATATGATAGTTTATTTATTTTGCACTATACACAATGTGTTTCAAAGCGCTTCAAGGCAAGGGAGGAAACAAAGAAAAATACAATGACATTCTTACAGGCCATGAACAATAAGAATCTGTCGGCCTGGGGACATTTCATATAGTGCAAGAGGTAAGACATAGATAAGGATGGGAGGGGGAGAGTGGGAAGGAGATTGAAACAGACAGGCGACTACTATACTAGGCCTGACGACATTTCTGGTAGAGCCAGAGATTAACAAAAGGTGAGGAAGAGGGGTGCCGAAAGGGAGGGGAGGAACAAAACAAGCGACTAACGTACTAGGCCTGATGACATTTCAGATAGTGCTGGGGGTGGGGAGGGGGGAGAGAACAAGCAGGGGAGGGGCGGAGACAAACAAGGTTGTTATCATACTAGGTCAAGGACAATTCTGATAGAGTAAGTGCATAGAAGAAAGTAAGGGGAGGAGATAGGAAAAGAGATAGGAGGAGAGAACAGAGTGAGCAGTGAAAAAGTGGAAAAGCAAGAGGGGAGAGCCAATACAATGGCAGAAGTCAGTAGTAACACATAACGTTGCGAGAGAACACCAAATACAAGCCAGGATTCAAGATGAAAATAGAAACAGCATGATTCAGGGCCACCATGAGTACAAGGAGCAGGGGAAGTCCAGCATGACAGTTGAGAGAGGCTGATGCACCGTGAGTTAATGAAGTCCATAAAAGTCAAATCCAAACATTGGCAAAAGGCGTTGATGGTGAAATTAGAATGTATCAGGACAGACTCCTGCAGAGGTAGGATGTAGGGGGGAGGGTGTCATGATGCCTACCCCCGGGGACCCAGACCAAGTCCATCAACCCCGGAAGCAGGCATCAAGTTATTCATAGCAAGCCCAACAACCCCTGCTAGGGGCTATTTGGGTGCAGTCCTGGCGTCTATGGCACCAGGCTCATATGGAGAGTCAGTCCTGGCACCATAGGTGCCAGGCTCATAGATTAAAACTTACCTGATGCAGACCATGCTGCAAACTTACCTGATGCAGACCATGCTGCAAGAGCTCCAAGCCAAAAGAGGCTTGGAAGGGACTACTTTACCTAGGGACTATTTTTTTACTCGGGTGGGGCTGGGGAGGAATACTTACCTGGGACTACTTTGGAGGCTATTTAAACCACGCCCGAAGAGCAGCACACGCTCTGTGTTATTCTGCATCCAGCAGCGTAACACTCACCGTGCCTGCAAGTCTGCATCCAGTCTTCTGCCACGCCCGCCTCGAGTCTGGAGCTCCTAGAAAAAGGGAGAAAGAAGGAGAAAAGGTTAGAACAAGAGCAATACCTTTGATCCTTACCTGAATTCCCGATCCATTGCGCCTTTGAGCTGGAAGAAAGAAGTTATTTTATGCGCGTCGCCTCGCCTGCTGCAGCGCCGCACTGAACTCACCGGCCTTCGCAGCATCTTCACATTCCACCGCATCCTTCTGCATGTTCCTGCCGCACTCCGGCACCTAAGGGGAAGACAGGAACAGCAAGGTGAGCCAAGGGAATACACAGAGGCAATATTAGTTACACCCCATAAACTTAACTGATTATACCACCGGGGGTACTATTCCTCTTCACGGGTCGGCGCAGCTTCCACTGCATCCTCGCCGAACCCCGGCCCCTAAGGGGAAACAAAAGGACAGCAAAGTGAAATAAAAGGACAAACAAGGGGAAACCTCCTCACCACAATAGACTTACCTGATTATACCGCCGGAGGCATTATTCCCTGAGACTTCATACTTTCAGCGCCTGAATAAGAGAGAAAGCAACAGGTTACATATTGACATTATTTTCTCGAACTGTGTTGGATAATACAAATCCTTACCTGAATATTACCGGTTGCCACGAGGAACTCTTTGCTAGGGCCAAGCTGCAACCTGCAAGGAATCGGACAGAGTGAAAGTCAGACATTTGAACTCTACGAACTACATACTTACGGCGTATTGCCGGGAATCTCAGAGTCAATATTGTTCTGGAACTCACCAATTCCTTCGAGCCAGTGAAGCAACTGGTTATCTATGCGCCCCTGTGCTCAATGCAGGATGGAGAGCTCATCTTTCCAAACCATCAGGTGAGACTATAAGAGGGGACATCAAAGGTGATCAGTGGGGAGAACAGCGGGAGTGGGGGGGGTTAACGCTCAACTCCACGGGTGGTTAATTCACTTTCTCCATTTGCAGAAGAATATTCCTACGGGCCAAACAAACGAAGCTAGGTGGGCCAGTCCAGTCCGTCATCTCGGCACTATGCATCACATTGGTGGAGACCGCAGCTGCCAATGCTCAGATCGACGCCCCTGTGGGAGCCAGGTGTACGTAACAGAGGGTTGGAGGAGGTGGGGGGAAGCAGGGTAGAAGAATCAAGCAAAACAGGCAATTCCTGTGCAAACAGGCAACTCCTGTATGCGAGAAGTGGAGGCACAACGGAATACCGACTCTCTGTCCTCACTAAGAAGAGAGCTCACATCTAAGCCCACGTTTCTGCCACATCAAACAACTTGGCCGAACTCTTTAAAATCTGCAAGGAGCTGGACAATCCTGCCGCAATCTCTTTCTCTCCTGTGCCCTCCCAGACCCTCCATACGGCCCTGGCCCTCACTTCATCTCTAAAACTCAGGACATCCTTTCCACCCTCTCATCTTCTGCTACTCCCCCCACGCTCTCATCTCCCTGCGGCCACCCCCCCTCCCTTCTCTGCCTTTCCTCTCTTCTCCCCTGATGAGGTTTCTACACAAGTCTGATCCATGAAAACCTCATCTAAACAGGTTCATCCCTGTTCTTCCAAAACCATCAAGGACCACATTGACACCCTTGCCCCAGACTTGGCTGACTTCTGCAACCACTCCTTCACCTCTGGTACCTTCCCCCCATCCTGAAGCATTCTCTTGTACACCCTCTTCTCATGAAGCCCTCCGCTGACCCCTCAGTTCCGGCTAATTATTGCCACATCTCCATCACCCCTTTCCTGGGCAAATTCCTGGAAAAGCTAGCCATCTCCCAGCTCAATCTTCACACTGATGCTGTTGGCTGTCTCCATGACCATCAGTCTGGTTTCAGTGCAGCCAGAAGCACCGAAACTGTGCTCCTGAACATCCGTGAAGACCTGCTATCTAACTAGATTCTAATCTTCCCTCTGTCCTCATCCTACTTGATCTCTCCTCTGCTTTTGACACAGTTAACCATGCCATCCTGCTCAACCGGCTCCGTAATAATCTGGGTATCACTGTTCAGGCTCTGGCCTGGTTAAACTCTTTCCTCTCTGATCGACCCTTCCACGTCCAACTTGGGTCCTTCCTCTCCTATATCTCTCTCCGTCTGAGATGTTCTTCAGGGGTCTAACCTCTCTCCCTGGTTGTTCAACCAATACCTGGAACCTCTCGCCCAACGCATTGCTGCTTTGTGCTCCAACTTCCAGTGCTATACGATGACACCCAGCTCGCTTTCAGGCATCCCACTGCCACCTTTTCTCCTTCTCTAATCCCTGACTTCCTCTCCGCAATTCAAGAGTGATGCTCACCAGTGATCTCTCCTGGAATACCAGCAAGACAAAGATCCTCCTCATTGGCACACTTGCACCTTTCATTCCCCTCACTCTCTGGCTGGCCTCCCACAGCCCTCCTGATGTTCCCATCTGCGAGGCGAAGAACCTCAGGGTTCTCTTTGATTCCAAACTCTCCTTCTCTCCCACATTTCCGACATCTCTAAGAAGTCAAACTACCTACTGCACCTCCTCAGATGTATTCTCCCTTTCTTCCAGAAGTTCACTGTTTCTAAAGCTCTGGTACTCTCTAGGCTTGACTACTGCAACAGCTTCTTTTTAGAATCTGCCTGCCTCTACTCTCCGCCCTCTGCAACTCATCCAGAACAGGACTCTGATACTTGTCCTTGGCCTCAGGCCCAGGGATCGTATCTCTCCATCACTGAAGTCCCCCCATTGGCTCCCAGTGGCTGCAAGGATCAAATTCAAGATCCTTTGCATTGTCCACAAGGCCGTCTGGGGTCTGGGACCAAAATATCTCAAGCTTTCTCTTCTGAAGCATCTTCCTACTCCTGCCCTTCGCTCCTCCACCTCCAACGCACTGAGGGTCAGGCAATTTTCCAAGCAAAGAGCTGGGGGCAGATTGCTCTCTTCGGTGGGTGCCCCCCTCTGCAACAGTCTCCCTGCCTCTCTGAAACTTCAGCAGAACCATCTCCGGTTCCAGAAGCACCTTAAGACCTTCCTCTTTGCTTCTGACCTCTCTCTTCCACTCCTGTCTGTTACTGCACTGGTTAACTGGCTACCCCCTGAGCCATGGGGCCAGGTCCCTGCCCTCACAGCTGCACACCTGCACTGCCACCTGACAGCCCCCCGAACTGCACTTTCTAGCACTTGCTGTTCTGCATTTAACCTTGCATTTTCCACCTCATGGCCGCACTTCTTTCTTATTGTTTAGCTTTCTATGTCCTGCACTTGCTCCTCCCACAGCACTTCTCCATTTTTCTCTCCCCTGCGCGATCTCAATATCACTGTGCCTGGTAAGATCGTTGTCTTGTTCCCTTTTCCCTTCCCCTGCCTCATCGCGCTTTGAAACAATTGTGTATGTGCGTGCTATAAATAAAATATCATATCACGATTTTTCCCTTGCAAAAGTTAGAAATGCAGGTGACCCTACTACTACAGGAAGTGCAATTGGTCCTGGCGAAGGGAGCCATCAAATGCACCCCATCAGGTCAGCAGAGACAAATGTAGTGTACTCCAGGTACCTTCTAGTCAAACAGGAAGATGGAGGCCCATCTTTAACCTCTTGGTACCCAACACATTTCTGAAGGCCCAAACCTTCAGGATGGTGAATCTACAGCACATCTTATCTCAGCTTCAAGAAGGGGATTTTCTGGCATCCTTGGACTTGGGGGATGCATATTTTCACATCCCTATTCATCAAAACACTACAACTGCCTGCTCTTCGCAGTGGTAGGTCGCAACTTCCAATTCAAGGTGCTGCCCTTTGGGCTTCGGTCCGCCCCGAAGGTGTTTGCCAAATGCCTGGCCCTGGTGGTTGCACGAAATACCCACAATTGTCCCCTGAAGCCAATTAGGGGAATACCACTGCACTCTTATGGGAAAAACTCCCGAAGAAATTTTAATAATAATTGAAACAAGAATAAACATTAAAAAAATTCTATAAGTATAACACACATCTAATTTCAATAAATATTTATTAACCAAAAAACATTTGATAACAGACCTTAAATTCAGTAAAAAATTGCTTGTCGAGGAAATTTGATTAATGTAACATAATATAATAATCTGCTCATATAAGGCACTGCAGTATATGAGACACACTTTTTCTCAAGTGTTCCTACAGAAAAGGATGATACCCCTCACTAGAGGGTTACGAAATTTGAAATATTGTCTATTTCTTGTTTAGATTTATCCTTTTAGCCAGGGATATCTTTACCAGTTGCACTAGAAATTGTATTTACATTGTTACATCATTTATCAATTTAGGGAACTCTAGTGTGTCCCTCTGTGAGGAAACGTGTGTGGAGAAACCCAGATGGGGTTTGCAGGGACTGACTCATGGAGTAATGGCACCTCAAAAGGGGGGAGCCGTTGAGCGGAGGGAATATCACGACATACAGGCACAGCGACAACAACACAAACTTCCCTTACCTCGTGGCGACGCCGGGGCGGATGTCGGAGAGTGCGGCTCACCGCCGATGCCGGAGGCTGCGGAGAGGAGACGCAGTCAGCTGAGTGAATTCCTCTCACCGCCGGAGCGCAGGGAAAGGCAGCGATGCCAGCGAAGAGAATCCGTTTTAGGAGGTGGAACGGGATACCACACTGGAATGGAGGAACACAGCACCAGAGGAGTCACGTGCGGGGCAGCCGGCCTCACAGGGCCCAAGGAGCAAGGGCAGGGGATGCAGCAGGAGCACCACTTTAGACCACCGGGGTGTTTTGAAAAACCAAATTTTGGCGGCAGTCTTTAAAGGAGACGGGACATCATCCAGACAGCCAATAAAAAGCCTGTTAGTAAGGGGCAACGGTGATTGGTGGGGAAGTGAGGCAGGATCAGAAAACAGAAGCCTGTGAATTCACCCGCTCAATGTTGTTGTTGTTTCTAGAACGTTGAAGAGACAGGAGCTAGAAAGAACGACTGGTGGGCCCATCCGGACACCAAGGACTAACAGAAGATTCAGGAAGGAAGCCTTCTGCCGTAGACAAAGGAACACGGACAGTGAATGAACTGTCAAGAGCTCAAGAGAACTTTTCATTTGTTGATCATATTTCTGTGAAGAATAAACTTTAATTTCTGCAGCATTTCGTGCTCCTGAGTCATAATTCCACAAGTGGCGATGAAGGTGGGATTTTTGACAGTGCAATGGAGTCATTGATCAAAACCTTGTCAGAAGGCCAACAATAACTGCAGCAATTACTCCAGCTGCAAACACAGCAAGCAGCCGCTGACCGTCAAGCTTTCTAACAGGCCATACAAATACAGAGCACTTTATAAACAACGGCACAGGACAAGCAGCATGAGAACCTCACCAGGCTCACTGATGCCGTTGCCAGCTCCAGGAACCAACCCATGGTACAATCGGCATTGCTCAAAAGTACAAGAAGGGGGAAGATCCTGCCTTCTTTTTCACCAGTTTTGAGAGGATTGCGAGGAATGCGCAATGGCCGCCTGAGCGATGGGGACAGTATGTCGCTCTCTTGTTATCTGAGGAGAGGCAGGGGGGCTACCAGGCCGTGAACCCCAAAGTAGTACACCACACAGGTAGATCAAGGCTGCAGTGTTAGATCGCTTAGGGTTGGATGAAGAGGCCTATCGGATCCAGTTAAGAGACACCAAACTAAAAAACGGAGAAAGCCCAAGGCAGTTATATTATCGCATCAAAGACCTGGTGGAGAAATTGATGCAAAAGCCGACCCCGGAAAACCAGCCCTTGCTGGACAAGATCATTCTGGAGCAGTTCATTGAAGCCCTTCGAGGCCCTATGCAAAGGCGGATCAGACAGCACCACCGACCTATGCTGGTTGAAGCCGTGGACATAGTGTCAGTTTACGAGAAGGCTGGTTATAACCGGTTTCCAACAACCAGGGCTACGGAAGGATGACATTACCCGGTACAGACCATAGCCTCACTAAGGGGGTAAAGGCTACCTTCCTGAGATGGAGACAACCAGAGGAAGGCACGCAAGAAAGCTCGAAGAGAGAAGACCAGAACATGAGGAGAAATCGTCTATTACCCCGGGGTATCGGCAACCACAGTTCTTCGAATGCAGTGATTGGGGCCACATAGCCCGATTCTGCCCGAGAAGGAAGACCCCTGAAACCATGGAAATTGGCTATCTGAAACCGTATCCTGAAGAACGCATTGCTTGGAAACCAGAAGATCATGAAGACTCCCTCAGTCTGGAGACCTTAACCGACTCCACCCTTTGTGTAGCCCGGGAAAGAGCAACCAGTGAGAAGGACCCGGACATGACTAAGGGACTAGGATTCCTGTTCCGCCAGGGGCTGTTGTATAGGAAGTATAAAGCAGAAGATGGAATAATCGGGGAACAACTGGTATTACCAAAACCACATTGTATGGTAATAATGCAGCTTGCCCATAACCACCCCTGTGGAGGCCACATGGCTTCCTTAAAAATACAACAGAACATCCTAAAAAGGCTCTACTGGCCAAGTATTTATGGAGAATTGGCTGGCTTCTGTAAGGGATGTCCTACTTGGGATTGGGATGCCACAGGCCCATACATTGTGGACATACGGGTGGATGGCAGGCCGACAAGGGCGCTCCTGGACAGCGGCAGCCGGCAGACAACCATCTCCCCAACTGTGATAGCTCACCTAACTTATCTAATATAACAATACCGATAAAGTGTATTCATGGGGATGTAAAGTCTTATCCAGTGAAGGAGACACTGATAGAAGTAGGCAATAAAACCACTCTATTGAGGGCTGCCGTCTTACCCGCTCTACCAACCCCGATGGTCATAGGTACAGACCTACCACACTTTGACAAAGTAATGAAAAGCCCCGATGAGAAAAAGGGTCTACCCGCCGGAATTGAGGCCTCGAAGACAATGAACTACCCAAGGAAACCACCAGGGCAGCAAAGATGGAACCGACAGGCTAGGTGCCAGGCTAGCTACATGACTCGGCCCATAGATTGGAAACCAGAAGATCATGAAGACTCCCTCAGACTGGAGACCTTAACCGACTCCACCCTTTGTGTAGCCCGGGAAAGAGCAACCAGTGAGAAGGACCCGGACATGTCTAAGGGACTAGGATTCCTGTTCCGCCAGGGGCTGTTGTATAGGAAGTATAAAGCAGAAGATGGAATAATCGGGGAACAACTGGTATTACCAAAACCACATTGTATGGTAATAATGCAGCTTGCCCATAACCACCCCTGTGGAGGCCACCTGGCTTCCTTAAAAATACAACAGAACATCCTAAAAAGGCTCTACTGGCCAAGTATTTATGGAGAATTGGCTCGCTTCTGTAAGGGATGTCCTACTTGCTAGCTAACCAGCGGAGTCCTACCTACAAAAGCCCTGTTGCAGTGGATACCACTTATTGCTATTCTATTCCAACAGATAGGCATGGATATTGTCTGACCCATAGAACCAACATCCAGAGGATACAAATACCTGCTGGTGATCGTTGATTACGCCATGGGGTATCCAGAGGCCTTCCCATTGAAGGGAACCTCAGCACAACAACTATGTGACCAACTTATTCCATTCTTTGCAAGAGAGGGGATAAACTCAGAAGTCATAACGGGTCAAGAAACAAACTTTATGTCCACTCTCCTTCATCAGGTTTGTGGAAGACTGCAAATCCAACAGCTAAGAACATCTGTGTATCATCCACAGACGGATGGCCTTGTCGAAAGGTACAATCAAACAATCAAAGAAAAGATACGCAGAGTAACCGGACCGGAGGGGAAGAACTGGGACCGAGTGGTGCAGTTGGTCTTGATGGTGTTGAGAGATACACTGCAGTCTTCTACAGGGTTTTCCCCCTTCGAACTCTTATTCGGGAGACAACCACGGAGCATATTAGATCTAGTCAAGGAGGAATGGGAAGCCTCGGACGAAATTTCCTTAACCGTATATTGAAGAACTCAAAGACCATCTGGCGACGCTACAATCTATGGCTGAAACGAATCTCAACCAGGCGCAGTTAAAACAAGAAAAGGCCTACAAAAAGGGGAGCTGAATTAGAACATTCAAACCAGGGGACCAGGTACTGGTTCTCCTACCCACCAGCGCTAACAAGCTACTGGCCAGATGGAGGGGTCCCTACGAGGTCAAGGAGGTACTTAGTCCAGTAACATATTGGGTACACCAACCCGACCGAGCCACACCAAACAAGATATACCATGTAAAACTGCTAAAGGCATGGACCAAGCCGCTCCTAGCAGCCAGGGCAGAGACTTGCGAAACAGAACCAGAACAAACAGTAAATAGGGAGAAAGCAAGTCTGGAAGACATACAATGGCCAAATGCCCTAACACCCAATATGAAGTCGGAAGTCGGAATTGTTGACCAGACTGTCCCCCTTTGGTGAAACCTTCTCCTCTCTGCCGGGGAGAACCAACCTAATCGAACATGGAATCGAAACAGAACCCGGACAGACCGTCCGGCTAAGACCATATTGCATTCCAGAAGCTAGACGACAAGTGATCAAAACCGAGGTGGGAGACATGCTACGAATGGATATCATTGAACCCTCAACCAGCGCACGGTCTTCCCCGATAGTGCTGGTTACAAAACGGGACGGTACCGTTCGGTTTTGCATGGACTACAGACAGTTGAATTCTATTTCCCAATATGAGGCATACCCTATGCCCCGAATGCACGAACTGCTAGAAAGACTACGATCCACACATTACCTAAGCACATTGGACTTAACAAAGGGCTATTGGCAGATCCCCTTAAGAGCCACGGACTGGAATAAAACCGCCTTCACAACTCCACAGGGGCTATACCATGTCAAGGTCTTACCATTTGGTCTACACAGTACTCCCGCAACCTTCCAAAGACTGATGGATGTTGTCTTACAACCTCATGATGAATATGTAGCAGCCTACCTGGACAACATTGTGGTAAGCATGGAACGACCATCTACACTACTTGGAACGGGTAGTAACGGAGTTACATAAGGCTGGACTCCACATAAATCCTCAGAAAACCAAGATGGGGGCTCACGAAACTAAATACCTAGGACACCTGGTCAGGAGAGGCCTCCTACGACCCCAAGTCTCCAAGGTAGAAGCCATTCACAAAATCCCGACAACCAAGAAACAGATCAGGGCGTTTTTGGGTTTCATCAGCTATTATCGGTGATTAATTTTGGATTTTTCCACAATTGCTGCCCCCTTAAAAAAAAACCCTCAGGCACTGGAGGCTATCGAAATCCTCAAATGGAGGATCACGTCGGATCCCATACTATGCTGCCCGGATTTCCAGAAACACTTTTTTCTACAAATAGATGCATCAGACCACGGACTCGGGCCCATGCTCTCGCAGGAACATGAGGGGTGGGTCCCTTCAACCAGTATGTTTCATAGGCAGAAAACTCATACCTCACGAGATTGCATATTCTACTGTCGAAAAAGAGTGTTTGGCCATCAAATGGGCAGTGGAATCCCTCAAATATTACCTGTTGGGATTTACGTTATATACCGACCATGCACCCTTGCAGTGGCTCGCTAGGCAAAAAGACACCAACCAGCGAGTACTCCGGTGGTTCCTTTCCCTTCAACCATACAAATTCCTCCCTCTGCACCGGCCAGCCGGATTCCAACTGGGGTCGCTGATTATCTGTCCAGGTCCTCTCCCTTGCCCGATCGGCCATGGACTATGGTGCGGAAACATGTATGGAGAAACCTGGATGGGGTTTGCAGGGACGGACTCATGGAGTGACGGTACCTGAAAAGGGGGGAGCCGTTGAGCGGAGGGAACATCACGACATACAGGCACTGCCACAACAACACAAAAGTCCCTTACCTCGTGGCGACGTCAGGGCGGATGTCGGAGAGTGCGGCTCACTGCCGATGCCGGAGGCTGGGGAGAGGAGACGCAGTCAGCTAAGCAAATTCCTATCACCGCCGGAGCGGGAGCGCAGGGAAAGGCGCGATGCCGGCAAAGAGAACCCGTCTTATGAGGTGGAACGGAGGAACACAGCACCAGAGGAGTCACGTGTGGGGCGGCCTCACGGGGCCCGAGGAGCCCCGTGAGGGGCCCGAGGAGCAAGGGCAGGGGAAGCAGCAGGAGTGCCACTTTAGACCACTGGGGTGTTTTGAAAAAACAAATTTTGGCCGCAGCTTTTAAAGGAGGCGGGGCATCATCCAGACAGCCAATAAAAAGCCTGTTAGAAAGGGGCAACAGGGATTGGTGGGGAAGTGAGGCAGGACCAGAAAACAAAAACCAGCGAATTCACCCACTCAATGTTGTTGTTTCTAGAACGTTGAAGAGACCGGAGCTAGAAGGAACGACTGGTGGGCCTATCCGGACACCAAGGACTAATAGAAGACTCAGGAAGGAAGTCTTCTACCGTAGACAAAGGAACATGGACAGTGAAGGAACTGTCAAGAGCTCAAGAGAACTTTTCATTTGTTGATCATTATACTGTGAAGAATAAACTTTAATTTCTGCAGCATTTCACGCTCCTGAGTCATAATTCCACACCCTCCAATCCTGTTTTGTAACCTGGTGGTTACATACCATCATCACTTAGGTGCACACTTCTCACTGTACCTAGACGACTGGCGGCTGCGGGCAGAGTCCCTTGCCCTAGCAGCCTGCCATACTGCAAAAACTATCCAATGCCTACAGTCTCTAGGGTTCTCTGTGAACTTTCAAAAATGCTGTCTAACCCCATCTCGGCAAGTGCTCAATTTGGGGGCTCAACCGGACACACGTTTTTGCATGGCTACTCCTTCAGAGGAGGTGTGCGAGCCCTTCTTGCCAAGGTCCTATTATTGCTCCGGCTGGCGACTACCTCCGTCTGCCTCCCGAAGTCCCTGTTATGGATGATGTCCTTGTGCTTTCCTCTGCTTCAACACTGCAGGGTAAGCATGCAGCTGCTCCATCAGTTTCTCAGTGCACGCTGGTGGTCTACCTCTGGGTCCTACGAGGACAAGATCGCTTTGATGAGGCAATTCACAGATGCTCTACTCTGGTGGTCAATCTGTGCTCATCTAGTCCAGGGCGCTCCATTTTGCCTTCCCCCACATCAGCTCACTGTCATGACGGATGCCGTCCTGAAGGGATGGGGCTTGCACACAAATGGGATCTGCATGCCAGGGGTATCTGGACATGCAAAGAGAAAAGACTTTATACCAATCTTTTGGAGTTACACCAATGCTCAAGATAAGAGTTCAAAGTGGGACTATTTTACTCCCTATTTATTAAAGTTGGGAGTACATTTTTTGGGGCGTAGAAAGGTAAGTCCCATTCTCAATGGGAGTATTTTATAAGTGATGTGAGGAGCCAGGAATGAGACGCGGACACAGAAAGGTCATAGTTTTGGCTATACACTTTTATTCAAAATAAAAGGGAGTTGGATAATGCCTTGCTGACCCTATTCTAAGAGGTGTTTCCCTACCTCAACCAAAATTAAAAGTCTGTCCTTTGTCGGATGTCCAAAGCAAACACATCCTGTGTCTGAAATTCTATCCTAGCCCCCACATTCTAAAAGTAGGTGTTAAGGGTACTGTCTCTGGGCTTGAAAGTGCACAAATGTTCAGTCTCAAAAGAAAGATGTAACTCCAACACAAAAGTTCACCATGGATAAAGTTCACAGTTCCAGAGGAGGATGACTCCCTTCTCCTGACTTCCTGGCTGACACTGAAAATGCACTGGTTACCTGCCCGTCCTCTGATCTCGGTCCCAGTTCCCCTTCCCAGACAGTCGCACTCCTGCACTGCCTTCCTGGCAACTCCCGCTCTCGGGGACTGTTTTTCTGTATCCCTACAGCCCCACTACCACTTGACACCTGATGTCTGCACTTACCCTTGCACTTGCCACCTGCTGGCCGTACTTTTACTTATTGTTTAGTTAATTTCTTATCCCATGTACTGCATTGTCCTCTCCCCCTTCCCCCGCACTTCTCCTCCTTCTCGTTCCCATGCACTTGCGCGATCTGAATGACACCCGCCTAGTAGGATTGCTGTCTGTCTTCCCTCTGTTCCCCCTCCCTTGCCTTGTCACGCCTTGAAACACTTGTGTATAGGCATGTTATAAATGCCATATCATATCATATCCTGGTTTTCTATTAAATATACTTTAAACTCTTAAGTATATGAGTCTTCCTTGGACTTTTCTTGTCAATAGAAAAAACTAATTGTCTGCAAAACAACTTGGATGCAAGTCCCCACTTTGTAGGATACCTGGTATACTCCCCTGACAGGTTTTTCTCCACTTGAACATAACTTCACTCACAAGCTTGGCTTTACCTGGTGTACTCTTCTTCCAGGACTTTCTTATACGATTCACTTTACACACTTGCCAACTTGACTTTTCCTGGTTTACTCTTATGCCAGGGCATTCTCATGTTATTCACAATCCCAAGGGCATGGATCTTCCTTGGGATTCTTTCACACAATTGACTTTACCCGGTGTACTCCCCTGCCTGGACTTTCTTGCACAGTTTCTTTTAGAATCTTCATTTAATACTCCAAAGGGGTATGCGTCTTCCCTGGAGCTTTCCCAGCCTCTCACAATTTGTATCAATATACTTGGTGCAAGCTCCAGACTCGCAATACACCCCTGTCCCAGCTTGGTTCACTCTCTTGCCCAACCTTGGATCTTCTCGATTTCCTTTCAGGGTCTCTGACCCTCTTCTTAATGGCTTCTCAACAACGTGTGGGTCGCACTCTGGTATAATACTTTCAGAGTCCTGTGAGAAACCTGAGGGTATCCTCAATCCTACTCTCTCTGGATCCTCTTCTCAGGTGGCCAGGGAAAGGCCATCACTTTCGGATTCTGACTTTGGGGGTGGTATAAGGAAAGCATTGTATCAACAGTAGCACAGACACAAGTGACCACAGTTCAAGGATGTTTATTGAACTTAACAAGGGTATGATAAACGCCTATCTAATCCTAAATCTACAGATCGGAGCAAGCTACGACCATCAAATAATAATGCAGTCCTAGTGGTGTCTTGTCAAAATAAAAGGGTCTATACTAAAACACGTATTGCTAATCCTTACCTCTAAATACAAATAGTGTGGTGTAGTGTTTATGAAAAAGAAAGAAGTGTTCACAAAAAGTATATGTCAAGATGTTCAGGCCATTGGCCTCCCTTTCCCACGTTTTCAGCACGGGACAAGGCAGTTCACTCGAGTGTAGCACAATCTCTGCCTTCTTTAACACGAGAATACAGTTCACTCATTAGAATCAGGGTCTTCTGTGCCCAAGTCGCTTTGCCTATCAAAGCCTCTTCATGCAGAGTGTCTGATACGACAAAACAAATGAAAAGTTATTTTCCTCTTACAAGTACTCAATTCAGTTGATTCACTATTCACCCTGGATTGCCCGCAGCCGGGCTCAGATCCTCCTTCACAATGTTCATAGAATATTCTTTCTCGTGTGACTCACGGTTCACCCTGGATCCCCCTACGCCAGGCTCAGAGCCCCTTCTTAATACAATGCGTCTTCCTCACCCGGGTTCTGACCAATTTCAGTAAGCATCAACTATCGAAGACTTTTGAATGTGCGCAGGGTTTGGCTTGACCCATTGTAGGGCCACTTCGATTCCTTTTTACATTTGCCACCTTGCAGTTGGATACCCAACAGCAACCTTCGAATAGGCACCCATGTGGCACTGGACCACTCTGTTTACGGTATCTGTCTTGGCTTCAAAGGTTTAGTCACTCATGTGCTGTTTAATTATATTTGCGTCGCTTGTTACATACACTTCACACACTGTTCTCGTCAGTTTTCTCTATACAATGTTACCAATTGCAACCCTGGCTTTAACACAGACACGTCTGGTATCAGTCTCCCCAACTCACCGGCTTTGCTGACTTTACTGGTGCTGCTTTTTTATAGGAGCCAAGAACAATACCACAGTGGCAAACTATCTTCTCCACCTTGGCTATCGACTCGGGAGATCCCCGGGTACCTCTGACACACTGCAGGTTTCTTCCGCCTTGATTCCAGGTCTTACGTTTCGTATTCTTGAAGGCTCATGAAAGTAACTGTCTTTCTCTGAAAAGGTCAAGGGCACTTCCCTCCTTGTAACCCTCTTCGGTTTTGCCGTCTTTCTCTTTGTATTAAACTGCCCTCTAGGAAGTGCTGCTTCCTTGTGTGCTTTGCCTTGCTCCAAATGTGCTTGTGTGCTCCGCATTTTATCTGTGTGGGGAAGTTGATGGAAGTCAGGTGTGTAATGATCAGCAATTGCTTGACTCTGCCTGACCATTGTATTGGGACATGTCAAGAATATGACTCGGGTGTTAGTCCATTTTCTTTCACAGTGAGCTGTCTGTGAGAAAATGTTCATGTTGAAAAAAGGGGGGAGGTTGAGTTCTTAAGTATCCTACCTGGTAGAATGGGGAAAGGTGTTACAGGGAAGGGGATACTGCTTTTTCTTCTGGTGTCTCACTTACACTCCCCGAAGACCCCTCATCCAGGTAATCCTCCTGCACTGGTCCACCCCCAGGAACTGGATCCAAAAGCGATGGCTGTGTCCTGGCCACCTGGATGACAGATCCCCAGGGACTAGCGGGTGAGACACCTTCAGGTTTCTCACAGTGAAGAAGCGAGGGAGGTTCACCGGGGTGGAGGGTCCTTGGGGATTGGGAGCAGGGTACCCATAGGAGAGACATGGTGTCCTCCTTTTCCCTGTGAAGGCCAACCTAACCCCTCCCCTGTCCCACCTTTATGGTTCACTCTCCTGCCCAACGTTGGGTCTTCTCGCTTTCCTTTCAGGGATAGGACATATGGGCTACTGTAAGAATTTATTTTCCATAGTCTGAATGGGAAAAAACTTTGCGACGGCTGGATGGATAGTTCACCAAATTTGCAGCAGGTATCAGGGGCTTGGGTCAGAAAGCGTGCTTTTTGTGTGTTTGGTGGAAATCGGACCAGTACTTTTGTTGCAAAGAACTGAAATGTACATCCCAAAAAATTAGTGATATCTGGGTCCGCTCCGCTGACCCATTTCCCCGTTTGTTCCGCGGACCGAAGTCTCATTGGCCTGCGGTACGCCGTGCTGTCGGTGAACATTGGACGCGGCCGGTGGTTGGCTGGAGGGAAGCGTGCTGTGCATCAAAGTTTTTGGGAAATGCCGCCATGGTTTATTGGAGGACAGTGTTGTGGTGTGTGTGCCAAGCCCCTAATGCATTGTGTTCATGGCTGGGCCTCTTGTATGTAACTGTGTGGCCACTAAAAGTAGTCATATCTGCCTCCGCTCAAGTATCCCTTTTCCCTGTTCGCAGCACGGTGAACAATGTGATTGCACTGCAGTGTACAGTGATGTGTTGTGCATGAATAGTTTTTGATAATGCCGGCATGTTGTTTCCGAGGGCAGTGCGGCAGCGAAAAGGCTTGAAAAACATAGTTTATGGCATCTGGTGGTGGGAAGAAGGGATGGAAAGGGTGGGGGAGTGAGAAGTGCTGCAAGTGATACATCTCATTAGAAGAAGACGGTGGTGTGCCAGCGGTATCCGCGCATAGTGCGCCAATTCGCGGTTATCTCAACAGGCAAAAATCTTGTGTGGTCATTGCAGGCAGCCTTCGTTATGGCATGCCAGCTGCAGCGGCAATGTCTTTCTGTGATGAATGGTGACAGGCACATTTGCAGAAGGGGAGTACATTCCACAAGACATTTAACATTTACAGATAGGGTGTACTATGGTGTGCTGTGTGTGGTAAGTTTGTAGCCCCTTTAATGCACTGGACAGAAAAGTAGGTCCACTGATTGAAAAGGTATGTCCACTGTTTGAAAGTCGGTGCCACATTGTCACTTTGTGTGTGTTGTTTGGCTGCATTGTACATATTGTTGGTTGCATGTGTGTGATGATTGATAGAACACCGTACAGTTGTCAGTGTATGGGTGGAGATGCTGCAGTGATCAGTCGTGTAATGTGCCCACTGGGTGCACTAATGGAATAATGTAAATATGGAAGAGGTTACGGTGCAACTGGTTCTTACATGTGCTTGTGTAGTGTGCATTGCGTGGATTAGTAAGTGTTGCAGTGCACTATGCAGTACTGCTTCTGTGCATACAATACAGTGTGGAGAGCAGGACCAATGTTGTGATGATTGTGTTGTTTGGTTGGCATTATTACAATGGTTTCTGAATGGAAGTGGGTAGCGGTGCCAAACCCTGTGGTATGTTTGTGCATTACGGTAAGTGGAACATGTGTGCATGCATTCCTGCTTTAGGGTGCGGAGATTGGGTAGAAGTGCTGGTGCCTATGTTGCCTTTCCGATTTGTGCAACATGCCTACGTGTTCGCCTGTATAACTTTGTTATGTTGTGGTGGGTGTGGGCAAGGCCTAGACTGTTGGGTGCATGGCCGAAGGCCGTAGGCCATAAGCCATGCACCCAGCAGGCTAGGCCTTCATGACAGCCACCACAATGTAATGCAGTCATGCACTTGTCCGTCTGCATGCATGTCAGGTTGGTGACTAGTACACAATGGTTGTGGAGGACATTGTAGACTTGGTAGAGCAGTAGAGGTGAGCTGCTGTACGTACATTAGGATACAGTGCACATCATTGCCCCTGTTGCACAATAGGAGGCCACATGTCACCATTTGCATTTTGCTATGGTTAGGCTCTTAGAAGACCCTTGCTTTAGGAAGTGCTGTAAGATATGGCAGCCGGAAAGGATGTGCTCAGCAGCACACATGTAAAACATGGCCAATGCACGCAGCCTCCTGCATACAGTTCACCACACCTGCACCCAACAGCCTAGGCCTTTATAACAGCCACCACAACCTATTGCAGCCATGCAGTTGTCACTCTGCATGCATTTGAAGTTGGTGACTTTTACACAATGGTTGTGGAGGACATTGTGCACTTGGTCGACCAGCAGAAGAGAGCTGCTATGTGTGAATTACCATATGGTGTACATCACTGCCCCGGTTGCACAATAGGGCGCCACATGCCACCATGCACATTTCAAATGGTTTGCCCCTTATAAGTCCCTTGCTTTACGGAGTGCTTCAAGAGATTGCAGCATGAAAGGAGGTGTTCAGCAGCACACATGTAACGTATGGTTAATATATACGGCCTCCTTCATACTGTTCAGCACACCCAACGGACCGTTATGCAGCCATGGATGCAAATATGTGCCCAGTGTGAAAGCTGGTAGGCTGAATTACAGATGGGGAGATCAGTGTACATGACATGAGCATTTAATCATAGCCTGTACTATGGCATGCTCAATTGAAGATGGGGAGTACAGTGCACATGGCATGAGCATTTAAACATAGCGTGTACGATAGTGCCTGCATGCATTTGAAGTTGGTGACTTTTACACAATGGTTGTGGAGGACATTGTAGACTTGGTACAGCAACAGAAGTGAGCTGGTATGCATACATTAGCATACAGTGTACATCATTGCCCCTGTTGAACAAAAGGGAGCCACATGCCACCATGAGCATTTCCTATGGTTTGGCCCTTATAATCCCCTTGCTTTTGGGAGTGCTGTAAGATTTTGCAGCATGAAAGGCTATGCTCAACAGCACACATGTAAACTATGGCTAACATTCTCAGGCTTCTACATACCGTTCAGCACACCTAATGCAACATTATGAAGCCATGCGTGCATATATGTGCCCAGGGTGGAAGCTGGCAGGCTGAATTGTTGATGGGGAGTGCAGTGCACACGACATGAACATTTAACCATAGCCTGTACTATGTTGTGCTTTCTGTGGGGGGCGCCTAGCACCTTGCATGCATGGCTGGAGTGGAAAGCGAAAAAAAAGAGTCCTCCTGCTTTACTGGGGCGCAGCCCTCCCGGTACTTCGGGAAGTGTACATGCCACATTCTGCGTTTCTCACCATGCTGGCCAATGAAAATGGGACTATGGCCTTTATCCAATCAGGTGCTCAAGATGTGCGTCCCAGGCAAGAGCACCAATAGGGAGAAAGACTCCTCCTGCTTCACTGGGGCACGGCCCTCGCAGTACTTGGGGTCAGGCATGTGCCACATTCTGCGCTTCTCACCATGGTGGCCAATGGAAATGGGACTGTGGGGAATGTCCAATCAGGTGCTCAGGGTGTGCGTCACAGGAAAGGGTGGCAATCATTTTTCCCATTAGTTTGTGTAGTGCGGCTGGCAAACATGGCAGGACGCACAGTTTTCGTCATGGGTGATGCCTTTGTGGAAGATCTGTTCGTGTATGCCCTCCAAGAAGGCTTTTGTGGCAATTTCAGTTTGGAGGGAGTGGACGGTTTGTGGTGCAGTGTCGAAGCGTGCTGTTCCGGCAGGGTGCTTGTAGAATGTTGATGCAAGGGCTCTTCGGCAACTGTACATGTTGTGGTTGTGCACTTTCGAGCCTTCTTTTTGGGTTCCATGCCTTGTTCACGGGTGTACCGTCAACTGAAGAAGATGATGAAAGGTGCTTTTCTCATGTATACTCCCGAGAATTGTGTGGAAATATTCCAATGATTCCTGTCGCCAGCCAGAGGTCAGAAGGGGTCTCATCAACGGAAGCATGTGTGACTTCTTGAGAGCTGCTGGGATGTTCTCCTGTGAGAATGAGAACATTGGTACGCAATATATAAACCTTTTCAAAGGAAATGGCATGTCTTTGTCGAACAGTGGCAATGACATTTCGTTTCACAATCTACAGGCTGCACTGAAGACCCTATTGTAAGAATGAGAGCTGATGTGGAAAACACAAACTTACTTATAAAAACTGCAAAAAAAGGTGTTTCTATGGATGCACCGTTAAAAAAAAAAAGGCTATTTTAAGAGCCGCCACAACTAATGACGTCCCCTACCCTGCTTGAAAGCTATTCCCCCTCTCCTGGATGCACACAGCATGAAAGGTCTGCAAATATTGCGATAGTTGCACAGTGGCACGTGTTGGATATGCCCATTTTGCAGATGACGGCCATAGAAATGGGCCTGTAGAGGCTAAGGGTTTGGTCACTAACGTTTCTGGGTGTGGGGTGTGCGCACTGACTGTGATACACAGTGTATTTGTTGACAGAAATGCAGAGGGTGCGGTTATGGCTGTGTGTTTCACAAGCCACAGTGTGCAGGTTTTAGGGGAGTTTGAAATACATTGACTGAAAGTGAATGGAAAACACTGTGCAGTGGCTGCTCATTTTGGAATCTATCATGTGGATGCATAGTGTTATGGAGTACCTACAATAAAGTCACTGATTTTGGTTTGTCTGTGTGACACTTTGGTGACACGCAATCATGCCGATATTATTGTTGTTCATTGTGGAGGGAAAATTGCACAGCATGTTACACGAGTTTCGGTGCCGTTTGCAATGAAGGAGGCAATTTCCCAGGTCATGCGTTTGTTTCCGATCTCTTGCATAACCTTCTATCGCATTATGCGGACACTGATGTGGCTGCGTCATTTTTTATTTGGTCCGCAAATAGAGAAAGCACGGTATATTGCGAAGAAGTGTATTTGTGCCTTTGTATGACATGTGCCATTGGTGTACTTCACACATCGGAACATGATGTTTCACAGCACAGTTTCCCCAGGTATAACATTCATCTTACTATGCTTGCCATCCTGATTTCTGCACACCCCATCCAAATTGCCTTGGTGCCCTTCTTGGAAGTAGTGGACATTTTTTTGTAGTAAGCGTTGCGCAATGACACTCTTCAAAACGCTGTGTACCACGTAAAGAAACCTCTTCTACAGTGACCCCCTTTCTAACTGATTCAACTACAGTGTTTTGCACAATCACACGCCTCCCGCCCTGATTCCGTTCATTGTCAGTTCCATTGTTCATCTCTAAAAGGTGCTTTCTTTATTTCCTTTTTTTCCTTTCCCAGTTCATTTCCATTTATTATGGTCTTTTGACACACGCCACAGAAGGAACGTCCGGAAAGGCCCGGTACAGAAGGGGCATCACCTGCATGGATACCATAGGGGACGTGCCGAGAGACAGAATTATTGGGTGGCCCTCACCTACATAGGCGCCAATCATTGTCATGCTCCCGGAAGGACCCTTCCCACGCACTTCCAAGTGCCTTCCCTCTGTAGAGAAGCGTATTGCAGTATATGCACAATACAGTTCCCTTTGCTGGGTAAGGGTATGTAGCGCGGTATATGGTCTGCAAGGATGTTTTAGAGCTCTGCTGCCCTACAGGAGTGCCACTCTTGTTTCCTGCTGTACATGAAATTACCCTATGTAATTGTTGGAAGGGCGGTAGACTGCCCACTGGTCCCTTGTCCTTTCATTTCAGTTGTCGTCACATGGAGTACAAACACTTCATGCTACACCATTTGTCTTAGGAGTAGCATTCACGGAGATGCATACATTCTGCAACAAAAGAATGTTTACAACAACGCGAAACACAGCTTCATTACGTGGAGCAGGAAGCCAATTATTATGTGCAACCCATGCAGCTACAGTACTTTTCTAACCACCACTAACATCGTTTGCGTTCTGCACATTCTGCTGTTTGCTTACTTGCCTTACATGTACTAGTATGTGCGTGACCAAGCCACACCAGCTTTGCCATTTTGCAAACTCACTAGAAACTATCCCACCTGCAGTTACATGATTTCTTCAACTGTACGACACGCAGGCAACCTCTTGACACTTTCCGTCACACTGCTCAGTGCAGACACGATGTGTCTGTTTCACGGGTCATCGAAAGGAAAGCAGCACATCAATCAAATTAATGCGAAATTTAACACAACCACGTTACACTGCAGGTTGCAGTTCCTTGTTTACCAGTGGGCGTCATACAGTCAGGCGTGCTTTTTCCACACATTGGTAGGTTTGCAGAACCACCTACGTAGTTGTCAGGAGTACTTGAAATGTGGTAGCTTCTGCATAAATCCATAGGGCTGGCGACAGGGGCGGTGTTACCAGCACAGAGTGGATGACCTATGCATGGGTATAGGTGTGGAACGGATACACATGCGCTTCCACAACTATTTAGAAGCGCATTAGAAGATGCGGACATGCGACCACTAATGGAGTCCTACGGATACTGGCAATGTGACTGCACATACGCCAATCCAGGTGCAGTCTCCTTAGGAAATGTCCATTATTGCTAATCTGTAGTCATCTGGGCCAGTACTGTGCGGCACAGATCCACCATGCATTGTTAACACAAAAAGAGAAACTACTCAAACATTCACCAACATTTACCATGTACATCTATAATTGCTAAGATACATCAACACTATTCGGAAAAGGAAGGGTTAGCGCAAATGGATACATACACCAGACAATTTGGCCTTTCCACACGTTTATCATGAGGGCAGCCAAGGAATCAGTAACAAATCGTTGTCAACGGGACGTTATGGTTCTGTTGCAGTACCAAACAGCTACCATCTTTACAGAAAACACTATGCTAAAGCAACGTTCTTGTTACAGTGCCCTACTAAAAACCTATGAAATTCAATAACAAAAACATTGTTAAAGGGACGTTATGGTTAAGTTGCACTAGTAAAAACCTATGCAATTCAATTGACAAACGTTGTTACAGGGACTTTATGGTTACAGGTAAAACCAAAAAAAAAAAAAAAAAAATCCCCAGTTATGGTAAGCTAACCAACCATAACTCGCGCTACCAGTGTGCACTGCAAGGATTAACACCCATGACATCAAAGATGCCATCACAAATCTCATTGATGAAATTGCATGTGTGGCTGCCCCTTTTTTGTTCTCTGGCATAAGTTGGCCAGGTGCTTTTCTTCACTAACAGTCACCGAAGTAACAATTCAAAAGGTTCTATCTTTGTGTACGGCACCCTTCTCATATGTTCTTGCAATACTTTCCTCAGGGTTCACTCACATCATATGATACATATACATTTAAGGGAAGAAGAAAGCGTAAAACGCAGCAATCATTTCTGTGTATGAAGGTAATCAGTTATATTATGAACACTTTGTGGTAATACTGCTCCTTGTTTGCTTACTGTAATTTCCCTGTATATGCTCATATTTGTGTGCATTGTGGTGTCTTTGTTTTCTGTGCAGTAGTGCAATTATGAAGGTAAGGCAATGGTAGCTACCTCTTACATGTTTCACAGTACCCGAAACTCTAAAACGAAAGCATTCATGATTTCACTATGTAACATCGGAACATTTTCAAGATTACACTTCTATGGGGCATGGTGCAAACAATGGATATGTGTCGTGTCCACATGAGTTGGTTCATGTACTGCAAGGAAGTCTGTAATACAATGGTGTGTATAGCAATGCATTGCGCAATGAACTACTTATCTCATGATAGTTCTTCCAATGATCTTTCATAGTTTTCTGGCACCATTACAATAACAATCCCTTGTGGAGGCTTTCCATGAAAACTAATTGCACATGTGATGTCATCAATGAGATTTGTGATGACATCTCTGATGTCATGGTTGTTAGTCCTTGCAGTGCACACTGGTGGTGCAAGTTATAGTTGCTTAGTTTACCATAACTGGCGAATTTCATGGGTTTTTCGGTTTTACCTCTAGCCATAACGTCCCTGTAACAACGTTTGTCAATTGAATTGCATAGGTTTTTACTAGTGCATCAGACCACGGACTCGGGCCCATGCTCTCGCAGGAACATGAGGGGTGGGTCCCTTCAACCAGTATGTTTCATAGGCAGAAAACTCGTACCTCACGAGATTGCATATTCTACTGTCGAAAAAGAGTGTTTGGCCATCAAATGGGCAGTGGAATCCCTCAAATATTACCTGTTGGGATTTACGTTATATACCGACCATGCACCCTTGCAGTGGCTCGCTAGGCAAAAAGACACCAACCAGCGAGTACTCCGGTGGTTCCTTTCCCTTCAACCATACAAATTCCTCCCTCTGCACCGGCCAGCCGGATTCCAACTGGGGTCGCTGATTATCTGTCCAGGTTCTCTCCCTTGCCCGATCGGCCATGGACTATGGTGCGGAAACATGTATGGAGAAACCTGGATGGGGTTTGCAGGGACGGACTCATGGAGTGACGGTACCTGAAAAGGGGGGAGCCGTTGAGCGGAGGGAACATCACGACATACAGGCACTGCCACAACAACACAAAAGTCCCTTACCTCGTGGCGACGTCAGGGCGGATGTCGGAGAGTGCGGCTCATTGCCGATGCCGGAGGCTGGGGAGAGGAGACGCAGTCAGCTAAGCAAATTCCTATCACCGCCGGAGCGGGAGCGCAGGGAAAGGCGCGATGCCGGCAAAGAGAACCCGTCTTATGAGGTGGAACGGAGGAACACAGCACCAGAGGAGTCACGTGTGGGGCGGCCTCACGGGGCCCGAGGAGCCCCGTGAGGGGCCCGAGGAGCAAGGGCAGGGGAAGCAGCAGGAGTGCCACTTTAGACCACCGGGGTGTTTTGAAAAAACAAATTTTGGCCGCAGCTTTTAAAGGAGGCGGGGCATCATCCAGACAGCCAATAAAAAGCCTGTTAGAAAGGGGCAACAGGGATTGGTGGGGAAGTGAGGCAGGACCAGAAAACAAAAACCAGCGAATTCACCCACTCAATGTTGTTGTTTCTAGAACGTTGAAGAGACCGGAGCTAGAAGGAACGACTGGTGGGCCTATCCGGACACCAAGGACTAATAGAAGACTCAGGAAGGAAGTCTTCTACCGTAGACAAAGGAACATGGACAGTGAAAGAACTGTCAAGAGCTCAAGAGAACTTTTCATTTGTTGATCATTATACTGTGAAGAATAAACTTTAATTTCTGCAGCATTTCACGCTCCTGAGTCATAATTCCACACCCTCCAATCCTGTTTTGTAACCTGGGGTTACATACCATCATCACTTAGGTGCACACTTCTCACTGTACCTAGACGACTGGCGGCTGCGGGCAGAGTCCCTTGCCCTAGCAGCCTGCCATACTGCAAAAACTATCCAATGCCTACAGTCTCTAGGGTTCTCTGTGAACTTTCAAAAATCCTGTCTAACCCCATCTCGGCAAGTGCTCAATTTGGGGGCTCAAACGGACACACGTTTTTGCATGGCTACTCCTTCAGAGGAGGTGTGCGAGCCCTTCTTGCCAAGGTCCTATTATTGCTCCGGCTGGCGACTACCTCCGTCTGCCTCCCGAAGTCCCTGTTATGGATGATGTCCTTGTGCTTTCCTCTGCTTCAACACTGCAGGGTAAGCATGCAGCTGCTCCATCAGTTTCTCAGTGCACGCTGGTGGTCTACCTCTGGGTCCTACGAGGACAAGATCCCTTTGATGAGGCAATTCACAGATGCTCTACTCTGGTGGTCAATCTGTGCTCATCTAGTCCAGGGCGCTCCATTTTGCCTTCCCCCACATCAGCTCACTGTCATGACGGATGCCGTCCTGAAGGGATGGGGCTTGCACACAAATGGGATCTGCATGCCAGGGGTATCTGGACATGCAAAGAGAAAAGACTTTATACCAATCTTTTGGAGTTACACCAATGCTCAAGATAAGAGTTCAAAGTGGGACTATTTTACTCCCTATTTATTAAAGTTGGGAGTACATTTTTTGGGGCGTAGAAAGGTAAGTCCCATTCTCAATGGGAGTATTTTATAAGTGATGTGAGGAGCCAGGAATGAGACGCGGACACAGAAAGGTCATAGTTTTGGCTATACACTTTTATTCAAAATAAAAGGGAGTTGGATAATGCCTTGCTGACCCTATTCTAAGAGGTGTTTCCCTACCTCAACCAAAATTAAAAGTCTGTCCTTTGCCGGATGTCCAAAGCAAACACATCCTGTGTCTGAAATTCTATCCTAGCCCCCACATTCTAAAAGTAGGTGTTAAGGGTACTGTCTCTGGGCTTGAAAGTGCACAAATGTTCAGTCTCAAAAGAAAGATGTAACTCCAACACAAAAGTTCACCATGGATAAAGTTCACAGTTCCAGAGGAGGATGACTCCCTTCTCCTGACTTCCTGGCTGACACTGAAACTGCACTGGTTACCTGCCCGTCCTCTGATCTCGGTCCCAGTTCCCCTTCCCCGACAGTCTCACTCCTGCACTGCCTTCCTGGCAAATCCCGCTCTCGGGGACTGTTTTTCTGTATCCCTACAGCCCCACTACCACTTGACACCTGATGTCTGCACTTACCCTTGCACTTGCCACCTGCTGGCCGTACTTTTACTTATTGTTTAGTTAATTTCTTATCCCATGTACTGCATTGTCCTCTCCCCCTTCCCCCGCACTTCTCCTCCTTCTCGTTCCCATGCACTTGCGCGATCTGAATGACACCCGCCTAGTAGGATTGCTGTCTGTCTTCCCTCTGTTCCCCCTCCCTTGCCTTGTCACGCCTTGAAACACTTGTGTATAGGCATGTTATAAATGCCATATCATATCATATCCTGGTTTTCTATTAAATATACTTTAAACTCTTAAGTATATGAGTCTTCCTTGGACTTTTCTTGTCAATAGAAAAAACTAATTGTCTGCAAAACAACTTGGATGCAAGTCCCCACTTTGTAGGATACCTGGTATACTCCCCTGACAGGTTTTTCTCCACTTGAACATAACTTCACTCACAAGCTTGGCTTTACCTGGTGTACTCTTCTTCCAGGACTTTCTTATACGATTCACTTTACACACTTGCCAACTTGACTTTTCCTGGTTTACTCTTATGCCAGGGCATTCTCATGTTATTCACAATCCCAAGGGCATGGATCTTCCTTGGGATTCTTTCACACAATTGACTTTACCCTGTGTACTCCCCTGCCTGGACTTTCTTGCACAGTTTCTTTTAGAATCTTCATTTAATACTCCAAAGGGGTATGCGTCTTCCCTGGAGCTTTCCCAGCCTCTCACAATTTGTATCAATATACTTGGTGCAAGCTCCAGACTCGCAATACACCCCTGTCCCAGCTTGGTTCACTCTCTTGCCCAACCTTGGATCTTCTCGATTTCCTTTCAGGGTCTCTGACCCTCTTCTTAATGGCTTCTCAACAACGTGTGGGTCGCACTCTGGTATAATACTTTCAGAGTCCTGTGAGAAACCTGAGGGTATCCTCAATCCTACTCTCTCTGGATCCTCTTCTCAGGTGGCCAGGGAAAGGCCATCACTTTCGGATTCTGACTTTGGGGGTGGTGTAAGGAAAGCATTGTATCAACAGTAGCACAGACACAAGTGACCACAGTTCAAGGATGTTTATTGAACTTAACAAGGGTATGATAAACGCCTATCTAATCCTAAATCTACAGATCGGAGCAAGCTACGACCATCAAATAATAATGCAGTCCTAGTGGTGTCTTGTCAAAATAAAAGGGTCTATACTAAAACACGTATTGCTAATCCTTACCTCTAAATACAAATAGTGTGGTGTAGTGTTTATGAAAAAGAAAGAAGTGTTCACAAAAAGTATATGTCAAGATGTTCAGGCCATTGGCCTCCCTTTCCCACGTTTTCAGCACGGGACAAGGCAGTTCACTCGAGTGTAGCACAATCTCTGCCTTCTTTAACACGAGAATACAGTTCACTCATTAGAATCAGGGTCTTCTGTGCCCAAGTCGCTTTGCCTATCAAAGCCTCTTCATGCAGAGTGTCTGATACGACAAAACAAATGAAAAGTTATTTTCCTCTTACAAGTACTCAATTCAGTTGATTCACTATTCACCCTGGATTGCCCGCAGCCGGGCTCAGATCCTCCTTCACAATGTTCATAGAATATTCTTTCTCGTGTGACTCACGGTTCACCCTGGATCCCCCTAAGCCAGGCTCAGAGCCCCTTCTTAATACAATGCGTCTTCCTCACCCGGGTTCTGACCAATTTCAGTAAGCATCAACTATCGAAGACTTTTGAATGTGCGCAGGGTTTGGCTTGACCCATTGTAGGGCCACTTCGATTCCTTTTTACATTTGCCACCTTGCAGTTGGATACCCAACAGCAACCTTCGAATAGGCACCCATGTGGCACTGGACCACTCTGTTTACGGTATCTGTCTTGGCTTCAAAGGTTTAGTCACTCATGTGCTGTTTAATTATATTTGCGTCGCTTGTTACATACACTTCACACACTGTTCTCTTCAGTTTTCTCTATACAATGTTACCAATTGCAACCCTGGCTTTAACACAGACACGTCTGGTATCAGTCTCCCCAACTCACCGGCTTTGCTGACTTTACTGGTGCTGCTTTTTTATAGGAGCCAAGAACAATACCACAGTGGCAAACTATCTTCTCCACCTTGGCTATCGACTCGGGAGATCCCCGGGTACCTCTGACACACTGCAGGTTTCTTCCGCCTTGATTCCAGGTCTTACGTTTCGTATTCTTGAAGGCTCATGAAAGTAACTGTCTTTCTCTGAAAAGGTCAAGGGCACTTCCCTCCTTGTAACCCTCTTCGGTTTTGCCGTCTTTCTCTTTGTATTAAACTGCCCTCTAGGAAGTGCTGCTTCCTTGTGTGCTTTGCCTTGCTCCAAATGTGCTTGTGTGCTCCGCATTTTATCTGTGTGGGGAAGTTGATGGAAGTCAGGTGTGTAATGATCAGCAATTGCTTGACTCTGCCTGACCATTGTATTGGGACATGTCAAGAATATGACTCGGGTGTTAGTCCATTTTCTTTCACAGTGAGCTGTCTGTGAGAAAATGTTCATGTTGAAAAAAGGGGGGAGGTTGAGTTCTTAAGTATCCTACCTGGTAGAATGGGGAAAGGTGTTACAGGGAAGGGGATACTGCTTTATCTTCTGGTGTCTCACTTACACTCCCCGAAGACCTCCTGCACTGGTCCACCCCCAGGAACTGGATCCAAAAGCGATGGCTGTGTCCTGGCCACCTGGATGACAGATCCCCAGGGACTAGCGGGTGAGACACCTTCAGGTTTCTCACAGTGAAGAAGCGAGGGAGGTTCACCGGGGTGGAGGGTCCTTGGGGATTGGGAGCAGGGTACCCATAGGAGAGACATGGTGTCCTCCTTTTCCCTGTGAAGGCCAACCTAACCCCTCCCCCGTCCCACCTTTATGGTTCACTCTCCTGCCCAACCTTGGGTCTTCTCGCTTTCCTTTCAGGGATATGACATATGGGCTACTGTAAGAATTTATTTTCCATAGTCTGAATGGGAAAAAACTTTGCGACGGCTGGATGGATAGTTCACCAAATTTGCAGCAGGTATCAGGGGCTTGGGTCAGAAAGCGTGCTTTTTGTGTGTTTGGTGGAAATCGGACCAGTACTTTTGTTGCAAAGAACTGAAATGTACATCCCAAAAAATTAGTGATATCTGGGTCCGCTCCGCTGACCCATTTCCCCGTTTGTTCCGCGGACCGAAGTCTCATTGGCCTGCGGTACGCCGTGCTGTCGGTGAACATTGGACGCGGCCGGTGGTTGGCTGGAGGGAAGCGTGCTGTGCATCAAAGTTTTTGGGAAATGCCGCCATGGTTTATTGGAGGACAGTGTTGTGGTGTGTGTGCCAAGCCCCTAATGCATTGTGTTCATGGCTGGGCCTCTTGTATGTAACTGTGTGGCCACTAAAAGTAGTCATATCTGCCTCCGCTCAAGTATCCCTTTTCCCTGTTCGCAGCACGGTGAACAATGTGATTGCACTGCAGTGTACAGTGATGTGTTGTGCATGAATAGTTTTTGATAATGCCGGCATGTTGTTTCCGAGGGCAGTGCGGCAGCGAAAAGGCTTGAAAAACATAGTTTATGGCATCTGGTGGTGGGAAGAAGGGATGGAAAGGGTGGGGGAGTGAGAAGTGCTGCAAGTGATACATCTCATTAGAAGAAGACGGTGGTGTGCCAGCGGTATCCGCGCATAGTGCGCCAATTCGCGGTTATCTCAACAGGCAAAAATCTTGTGTGGTCATTGCAGGCAGCCTTCGTTATGGCATGCCAGCTGCAGCGGCAATGTCTTTCTGTGATGAATGGTGACAGGCACATTTGCAGAAGGGGAGTACATTCCACAAGACATTTAACATTTACAGATAGGGTGTACTATGGTGTGCTGTGTGTGGTAAGTTTGTAGCCCCTTTAATGCACTGGACAGAAAAGTAGGTCCACTGATTGAAAAGGTATGTCCACTGTTTGAAAGTCGGTGCCACATTGTCACTTTGTGTGTGTTGTTTGGCTGCATTGTACATATTGTTGGTTGCATGTGTGTGATGATTGATAGAACACCGTACAGTTGTCAGTGTATGGGTGGAGATGCTGCAGTGATCAGTCGTGTAATGTGCCCACTGGGTGCACTAATGGAATAATGTAAATATGGAAGAGGTTACGGTGCAACTGGTTCTTACATGTGCTTGTGTAGTGTGCATTGCGTGGATTAGTAAGTGTTGCAGTGCACTATGCAGTACTGCTTCTGTGCATACAATACAGTGTGGAGAGCAGGACCAATGTTGTGATGATTGTGTTGTTTGGTTGGCATTATTACAATGGTTTCTGAATGGAAGTGGGTAGCGGTGCCAAACCCTGTGGTATGTTTGTGCATTACGGTAAGTGGAACATGTGTGCATGCATTCCTGCTTTAGGGTGCGGAGATTGGGTAGAAGTGCTGGTGCCTATGTTGCCTTTCCGATTTGTGCAACATGCCTACGTGTTCGCCTGTATAACTTTGTTATGTTGTGGTGGGTGTGGGCAAGGCCTAGACTGTTGGGTGCATGGCCGAAGGCCGTAGGCCATAAGCCATGCACCCAGCAGGCTAGGCCTTCATGACAGCCACCACAATGTAATGCAGTCATGCACTTGTCCGTCTGCATGCATGTCAGGTTGGTGACTAGTACACAATGGTTGTGGAGGACATTGTAGACTTGGTAGAGCAGTAGAGGTGAGCTGCTGTACGTACATTAGGATACAGTGCACATCATTGCCCCTGTTGCACAATAGGAGGCCCCATGTCACCATTTGCATTTTGCTATGGTTAGGCTCTTAGAAGACCCTTGCTTTAGGAAGTGCTGTAAGATATGGCAGCCGGAAAGGATGTGCTCAGCAGCACACATGTAAAACATGGCCAATGCACGCAGCCTCCTGCATACAGTTCACCACACCTGCACCCAACAGCCTAGGCCTTTATAACAGCCACCACAACCTATTGCAGCCATGCAGTTGTCACTCTGCATGCATTTGAAGTTGGTGACTTTTACACAATGGTTGTGGAGGACATTGTGCACTTGGTCGACCAGCAGAAGAGAGCTGCTATGTGTGAATTACCATATGGTGTACATCACTGCCCCGGTTGCACAATAGGGCGCCACATGCCACCATGCACATTTCAAATGGTTTGCCCCTTATAAGTCCCTTGCTTTACGGAGTGCTTCAAGAGATTGCAGCATGAAAGGAGGTGTTCAGCAGCACACATGTAACGTATGGTTAATATATACGGCCTCCTTCATACTGTTCAGCACACCCAACGGACCGTTATGCAGCCATGGATGCAAATATGTGCCCAGTGTGAAAGCTGGTAGGCTGAATTACAGATGGTGAGATCAGTGTACATGACATGAGCATTTAATCATAGCCTGTACTATGGCATGCTCAATTGAAGATGGGGAGTACAGTGCACATGGCATGAGCATTTAAACATAGCGTGTACGATAGTGTCTGCATGCATTTGAAGTTGGTGACTTTTACACAATGGTTGTGGAGGACATTGTAGACTTGGTACAGCAACAGAAGTGAGCTGGTATGCATACATTAGCATACAGTGTACATCATTGCCCCTGTTGAACAAAAGGGAGCCACATGCCACCATGAGCATTTCCTATGGTTTGGCCCTTATAATCCCCTTGCTTTTGGGAGTACTGTAAGATATTGCAGCATGAAAGGCTATGCTCAACAGCACACATGTAAACTATGGCTAACATTCTCAGGCTTCTACATACCGTTCAGCACACCTAATGCAACATTATGAAGCCATGCGTGCATATATGTGCCCAGGGTGGAAGCTGGCAGGCTGAATTGTTGATGGGGAGTGCAGTGCACACGACATGAACATTTAACCATAGCCTGTACTATGTTGTGCTTTCTGTGGGGGGCGCCTAGCACCTTGCATGCATGGCTGGAGTGGAAAGCGAAAAAAAAGAGTCCTTCTGCTTTACTGGGGCGCAGCCCTCCCGTTACTTCGGGAAGTGTACATGCCACATTCTGCGTTTCTCACCATGCTGGCCAATGAAAATGGGACTATGGCCTTTATCCAATCAGGTGCTCAAGATGTGCGTCACAGGCAAGAGCACCAATAGGGAGAAAGACTCCTCCTGCTTCACTGGGGCACGGCCCTCGCAGTACTTGGGGTCAGGCATGTGCCACATTCTGCGCTTCTCACCATGGTGGCCAATAGAAATGGGACTGTGGGGAATGTCCAATCAGGTGCTCAGGGTGTGCGTCACAGGAAAGGGTGGCAATCATTTTTCCCATTAGTTTGTGTAGTGCAGCTGGCAAACATGGCAGGACGCACAGTTTTCGTCATGGGTGATGCCTTTGTGGAAGATCTGTTCGTGTATGCCCTCCAAGAAGGCTTTTGTGGCAATTTCAGTTTGGAGGGAGTGGACGGTTTGTGGTGCAGTGTCGAAGCGTGCTGTTCCGGCAGGGTGCTTGTAGAATGTTGATGCAAGGGCTCTTCGGCAACTGTACATGTTGTGGTTGTGCACTTTCGAGCCTTCTTTTTGGGTTCCATGCCTTGTTCACGGGTGTAACGTCAACTGAAGAAGATGATGAAAGGTGCTTTTCTCATGTATACTCCCGAGAATTGTGTGGAAATATTCCAATGATTCCTGTCGCCAGCCAGAGGTCAGAAGGGGTCTCATCAACGGAAGCATGTGTGACTTCTTGAGAGCTGCTGGGATGTTCTCCTGTGAGAATGAGAACATTGGTACGCAATATATAAACCTTTTCAAAGGAAATGGCATGTCTTTGTCGAACAGTGGCAATGACATTTCGTTTCACAATCTACAGGCTGCACTGAAGACCCTATTGTAAGAATGAGAGCTGATGTGGAAAACACAAACTTACTTATAAAAACTGCAAAAAAAGGTGTTTCTATGGATGCACCGTTAAAAAAAAAAAGGCTATTTTAAGAGCCGCCACAACTAATGACGCCCTGCTTGAAAGCTATTCCCCCTCTCCTGGATGCACACAGCATGAAAGGTCTGCAAATATTGCGATAGTTGCACAGTGGCACGTGTTGGATATGCCCATTTTGCAGATGACGGCCATAGAAATGGGCCTGTGGAGGCTACGGGTTTGGTCACTAACGTTTCTGGGTGTGGGGTGTGCGCACTGACTGTGATACACAGTGTATTTGTTGACAGAAATGCAGAGGGTGCGGTTATGGCTGTGTGTTTCACAAGCCACAGTGTGCAGGTTTTAGGGGAGTTTGAAATACATTGACTGAAAGTGAATGGAAAACACTGTGCAGTGGCTGCTCATTTTGGAATCTATCATGTGGATGCATAGTGTTATGGAGTACCTACAATAAAGTCACTGATTTTGGTTTGTCTGTGTGACACTTTGGTGACACGCAATCATGCCGATATTATTGTTGTTCATTGTGGAGGGAAAATTGAACAGCATGTTACATGAGTTTCGGTGCCGTTTGCAATGAAGGAGGCAATTGCCCAGGTCATGCGTTTGTTTCCGATCTCTTGCATAACCTTCTATCGCATTATGCGGACACTGATGTGGCTGCGTCATTTTTTATTTGGTCCGCAAATAGAGAAAGCACGGTATATTGCGAAGAAGTGTATTTGTGCCTTTGTATGACATGTGCCATTGGTGTACTTCACACATCGGAACATGATGTTTCACAGCACAGTTTCCCCAGGTATAACATTCATCTTACTATGCTTGCCATCCTGATTTCTGCACACCCCATCCAAATTGCTTTGGTGCCCTTCTTGGAAGTAGTGGACATTTTTTTGTAGTAAGCGTTGCGCAATGACACTCTTCAAAACGCTGTGTACCACGTAAAGAAACCTCTTCTACAGTGACCCCCTTTCTAACTGATTCAACTACAGTGTTTTGCGCAGTCACACGCCTCCCGCCCTGATTCCGTTCATTGTCAGTTCCATTGTTCATCTCTAAAAGGTGCTTTATTTATTTCCTTTTTTTCCTTTCCCAGTTCATTTCCATTTATTATGGTCTTTTGACACACGCCACAGAAGGAACGTCCGGAAAGGCCCGGTACAGAAGGGGCATCACCTGCATGGATACCATAGGGGACGTGCCGAGAGACAGAATTATTGGGTGGCCCTCACCTACATAGGCGCCAATCATTGTCATGCTCCCGGAAGGACCCTTCCCATGCACTTCCAAGTGCCTTCCCTCTGTAGAGAAGCGTATTGCAGTATATGCACAATACAGTTCCCTTTGCTGGGTTTGGGTATGTAGCGCGGTATATGGTCTGCAAGGATGTTTTAGAGCTCTGCTGCCCTACAGGAGTGCCACTCTTGTTTCCTGCTGTACATGAAATTACCCTATGTAATTGTTGGAAGGGCGGTAGACTGCCCACTGGTCCCTTGTCCTTTCATTTCAGTTGTCGTCACATGGAGTACAAACACTTCATGCTACACCATTTGTCTTAGGAGTAGCATTCACGGAGATGCATACATTCTGCAACAAAAGAATGTTTACAACAACGCGAAACACAGCTTCATTACGTGGAGCAGGAAGCCAATTATTATGTGCAACCCATGCAGCTACAGTACTTTTCTAACCACCACTAACATTGTTTGCGTTCTGCACATTCTGCTGTTTGCTTACTTGCCTTACATGTACTAGTATGTGCGTGACCAAGCCACACCAGCTTTGCCATTTTGCAAACTCACTAGAAACTATCCCACCTGCAGTTACATGATTTCTTCAACTGTACGACACGCAGGCAACCTCTTGACACTTTCCGTCACACTGCTCAGTGCAGACACGATGTGTCTGTTTCACGGGTCATCGAAAGGAAAGCAGCACATCAATCAAATTAATGCGAAATTTAACACAACCACGTTACACTGCAGGTTGCAGTTCCTTGTTTACCAGTGGGCGTCATACAGTCAGGCGTGCTTTTTCCACACATTGGTAGGTTTGCAGAACCACCTACGTAGTTGTCAGGAGTACTTGAAATGTGGTAGCTTCTGCATAAATCCATAGGGCTGGCGACAGGGGCGGTGTTACCAGCACAGAGTGGATGACCTATGCATGGGTATAGGTGTGGAACGGATACACATGCGCTTCCACAACTATTTAGAAGCGCATTAGAAGATGCGGACATGCGACCACTAATGGAGTCCTACGGATACTGGCAATGTGACTGCACATACGCCAATCCAGGTGCAGTCTCCTTAGGAAATGTCCATTATTGCTAATCTGTAGTCATCTGGGCCAGTACTGTGCGGCACAGATCCACCATGCATTGTTAACACAAAAAGAGAAACTACTCAAACATTCACCAACATTTACCATGTACATCTATAATTGCTAAGATACATCAACACTATTCGGAAAAGGAAGGGTTAGCGCAAATGGATACATACACCAGACAATTTGGCCTTTCCACACGTTTATCATGAGGGCAGCCAAGGAATCAGTAACAAATCGTTGTCAACGGGACGTTATGGTTCTGTTGCAGTACCAAACAGCTACCATCTTTACAGAAAACACTATGCTAAAGCAACGTTCTTGTTACAGTGCCCTACTAAAAACCTATGAAATTCAATAACAAAAACATTGTTAAAGGGACGTTATGGTTAAGTTGCACTAGTAAAAACCTATGCAATTCAATTGACAAACGTTGTTACAGGGACTTTATGGTTACAGGTAAAACCAAAAAAAAAATCCCCAGTTATGGTAAGCTAACCAACCATAACTCGCGCTACCAGTGTGCACTGCAAGGATTAACACCCATGACATCAAAGATGCCATCACAAATCTCATTGATGAAATTGCATGTGTGGCTGCCCCTTTTTTGTTCTCTGGCATAAGTTGGCCAGGTGCTTTTCTTCACTAACAGTCACCGAAGTAACAATTCAAAAGGTTCTATCTTTGTGTACGGCACCCTTCTCATATGTTCTTGCAATACTTTCCTCAGGGTTCACTCACATCATATGATACATATACATTTAAGGGAAGAAGAAAGCGTAAAACGCAGCAATCATTTCTGTGTATGAAGGTAATCAGTTACATTATGAACACTTTGTGGTAATACTGCTCCTTGTTTGCTTACTGTAATTTCCCTGTATATGCTCATATTTGTGTGCATTGTGGTGTCTTTGTTTTCTGTGCAGTAGTGCAATTATGTAGGTAAGGCAATGGTAGCTACCTCTTACATGTTTCACAGTACCCGAAACTCTAAAACGAAAGCATTCATGATTTCACTATGTAACATCGGAACATTTTCAAGATTACACTTCTATGGGGCATGGTGCAAACAATGGATATGTGTCGTGTCCACATGAGTTGGTTCATGTACTGCAAGGAAGTCTGTAATACAATGGTGTGTATAGCAATGCATTGCGCAATGAACTACTTATCTCATGATAGTTCTTCCAATGATCTTTCATAGTTTTCTGGCACCATTACAATAACAATCCCTTGTGGAGGCTTTCCATGAAAACTAATTGCACATGTGATGTCATCAATGAGATTTGTGATGACATCTCTGATGTCATGGTTGTTAGTCCTTGCAGTGCACACTGGTGGTGCAAGTTATAGTTGCTTAGTTTACCATAACTGGCGAATTTCATGGGTTTTTCGGTTTTACCTTTAGCCATAACGTCCCTGTAACAACGTTTGTTAATTGAATTGCATAGGTTTTTACTAGTGCAACTTAACCATAACGTCCCTTTAACAATGTTTTTGTTAGTATATATATATATTTATATATATATATATTCAGTGAAAAAACTTTGTTAAAAGGGACGTTATGGTTAAGTTGCGCTACTAAAAACCTATCAAATTCAGTAAAAGAAACTTTGTTAAAGGAATGTTATGGTTCAAAGTAAAACCGAAAAACCCCTGAAATTCGGCAGTTATGGTAAGATAAGCAACCATAACTCGCGCCACCGTGCACTGCTAACACTAACACCCAGGACATCAAAGATGACATCAGAAATGTCATTGATGACATCACATGTGCATTTACTTTTCATGAAAACTCTGTAGGAGGGATTCTTATAATGTTGACCAAAAAGTGTGAAGGATCATTTGAATAAATATCATGAGCTAATTAGTGCATTAAGCAATGCATTGATATAAATAGCCTTCTATTATGAAGGTCTATCCGGTATACTAAGCAACTCATGCAGAAACTTAAGCAGTGTGTGCAGTATACATGATGAAGGTGCAATATTCATAATCTAACATGTAAGAAGTAGCTAATAAAACCCACTTAATACTTAATTACACTTAATACAGACAAAACACAAAGAGACAACAACACGTACAAATATTAGTATACACAGGGACAGAGAAGTAAGCAAAAAAGCAGAAGTAGTAGCAGAAAGAGTTCATAACCTAACTGATTATCTGTATGCAAAGAAATTATTGCTCTGTTTCAAAGGTGCTACTTACTGTATGTATGTGTATCAAATGATGTCAGTGAACCCTAAGGAAAGGAGTGTGAGTACAATGTATACAAATATGAGCATATACAGGGAAGGTATAGTAATAAAAATAAAACTATGAGAAAGTGCTGATAACTCTAATGATTAGCTTCATGCACAGAAAGGATTGCTCTCTTTCAAGCCTGTGTCTTCCGCTATATATATGTTTCATATGATATGACTTGACCCTAAGTCTACAAATATAGTACCTTTTCAATTTTTACTTCCTGACTGTTACTGAAGAAAACTATGTGGCTGAGATATGTCAGTAAAGGAAAAAAAGGGAGAGCCAGCCATGTGATGTCATCAGTGATGTCATCAATGACATTTGTGATGTCATCTTTGATGTCCTGGGTGTTAGTGTTAGCAGTTCACGGTGGCGCAAGTTATGGTTGCTTATCTTACCATAACTGCCGAACTTCAGCGGTTTTTCGGTTTTACATTGAACCATAACGTCCCTTTAACAAAGTTTTTTTACTGAATTTGATAGGTTTTTAGTAGCGCAACTTAACCATAACGTTCCTTTTAACAAAGTTTTTTCACTGAATTTCATATGTTTTTAGTAGCACAACTTAACCATAATATCCCTGACTTTATATACATGTAACATAGAACATACTGAACCCCTAGGTAGTGATTTCGATGTCCGCGGACTACCGCCATGTCCGCGGACATATCGAAAATCTGAGCGTGGTGAATGTAAATTTAAATAGTGTGTCCCATTTCCCCTTTGAGGTTGGCTCTGAAAAGAGCCGTTTTTCTTTTGGTTTTTTTGCAGCTACTTGACAGACACCTGTTATTTTGTATTTTTTTATTTTTATTTTTCTTACTTTACTCCTAAAATCTTCACATAACCTTCTCCAAATCAACCCTTACATTCCAAAACAGAATGGCATTTCCCATAAAAGATAAGGAAATGCCATCTTCCGTAAAATAAACAGCATTACTGGAATCAATATTCTCATTATTACAGAAGAACATACCAGCTCTAAGCATGAAAGCACACATGCCTCGGTTGATTACACACCTAGTATGGTTTTGCTGAGGACAAAAAACTGAACTATTGTCCCATATTGCCCTAGGTACTAATCCAGAAAAAATTACTTTGGCATTTGGAAGGATGTTCATTACTGCTTGAACCAAGTGTTCCAAATCAGCCAACAAAGTAGGGGTACTGACATAGCCCAAATGGAAAGCACCATAGTGCAAAACTACCACATGGGGACTGTTGATCCTGCCCATATCTTCACAAACGTGTACAATTCCCTGTACATTACACACCACCTCCACTCATTTAACATCAAAATTCTTTGCAACATGCCTGTATTGAGCATACTGTTGTAAACCATGCACAAACATATCTCCGAGCACCAACACCCTGACTTTCTCCACTTCTGCCATCTTCACTACACACAGTCTCTTTGAACACAAATCCACAACCTCAACATCTGATTGGCTGATCCCTACAGACCTCTTTCCATTCTGGATTTGCTGGAAAACCCCGGATGTAGCACGCCCTGTCCGCAGACCGCATAATTCTTAGACAGCCCTTCTTCCATTTCCACTTCATTCTCTGTGCCATTGCCTCATTGGATACAGCTAAGCAGGCACACAATACGGAGAACGTCCTCAGAACACCCCCATTTTGTTTATTTTCGAACATTTCAGGACACCGCGAGTGTTCTTAGAACACATTCAACTTGCCAGCGAACAATACGGACAACGTCCTCAGAACACCCCCATTTTCTTTATGTACGAACATTTCATAACACCGCGAGTGTTCTTAGAACACTTTCAGCTTGACAACGAACAATACAGACAACGTCTTCAGGACACCCCCTGCGAACATTCCAGGACCCCACGAGTCTTCTTAGAACACTTTCAACTTGACACCGAATCCATTCTGTTTATTTACGAACATTTCAGAACAGCCGTGTTGTCCGCAGAAAAATCGAACACAACAAAATTGTCTAGCACATTAAAAAACAGAACATTGAACCTATCTCATACTCGCCCACCCTCCCCAAACACTCTTACACACCAACACACTCCACTAAATACAATTTTGAATCCAAGTTGCTCCGCGCTGTCCACGGTCGTCCGCGAATGCAAGATGGCAGACGCCACAGAAAATCTGACGCGCTTCACGCACCATTCTGTCCAATCAGCGAACATGTCGCATGTCCGCGGACATCACGCAAGCCGCTCGGTCAATCAGGGCACTGTCCGCAGAGCGAACCAGGAAGTCTGTCCGCGGAGCGAATGGAGATATCACTCATTTTTTTGCATTACATTTTGGTCATTTTAAAAAAAACTACTGGACGGATTTACACCAAATTTGCAAAAGCACACTTACAGGACCAAGCCCCCACTCCTGCCGCAAATTTGGTGTAAATCCGCCAGCGGTGTGGGCTGTAGGCGTGCGCAAAGCTTTTTCCCATTATGTCTATGGGAAAAAACAAACGTTTTGGGACCCCCCTATAACTTTGCCCCCCCTGGACCAAACCTCTCCGAACTTTGCAAAAAAATTCAGAATGGGCCATATACTTTTTTGCAAAGTTGGTGAGGATTCGTCCAGAGGGAGCGAAGTTATAAGCCACCCAAAAAATGCTCTTCCTATGGAAACACCAACTTAACCATAACTACATGGACGCTACTGCGTCCATGTAATATATATATATATATATATATATATATATATATATATATATATGTATTACAGGGCCTGCGGTAGCGGCCCTGTAGTTATGGTTAAGTCGCTCAAACCATAGGAAGAGCACTTTTTGGCCGACTTATAACTTTGCGCCCCCTGGACAAATCCTCACAAAACCTTGCAAAAAGTATATGGCCCCAGCAGATTAATCATGCAAAGTTTGGTGAGGTTTCATCAAGGGGGGGCAAAGTTATAGGGGGGTCCCAAAATGTATGCTTTTTCCCTTAGACGCAATGGAAAAAAATGTTTGCTCATGCCTACAGCCCAAACCACTGGATGGATTTTCACCAAATGTGCGCAGGAGCGGCGTCTTGGCCCGAAAGAGTGCTTTGTAGATTTGGTGTAAATCCGTCCAGTAGTTATTATTTAAATGACCAAAAAGTAGGCCAAAGAAAATGTGTGATATCTGGGTTCCATCCGCGGACTCACTTCCCTGTTCGGACGGGCATCCGATTGGCTCAGAGGCTGACGTGAGGTCCGCGGACATCAGACGTGTCCGCTGATTGGTCAATAAAAAACGTGAGGTGCGTCAGGTTTTTTGAAGCGCCCACCATGTTGAATTTGCAGACAGTGCCCTTAGCCCGCAAACATTGCGGTAAAATCATATTAAAAAATACAACATTGGACTTCCCAAACTAATGTAACAATCTCTAGGGAGGTGAGGGGTGATGAGGATGGGATGGGATATGGCCTTAAAAAGCCAAGAAACAGGTGTTTGTCTTAGAGGGGGGGTCTCAACATTTCTAGATGGCTTATAACTTTGTTGCTGTTTGACGAATGTGGACAAAGGTTTTCAGAAAGATTAAGAGACCCAACCTTGAATATTTGTGCAAAGTCTGAGTGGATTTTGTCAAGTGGGGTCTAAGTTATATGACTATTTTATGTATGTGCATTTGGACACTTTTGTAAAAATAAAACATGGGTGGATTTCCAGCAAACTTGTGTAAGGACCATTGGCAAGGACCTGAAAGCATGGTTTTGCAAATGTGTCAGTGTGTTATTTTTTGTCAAGTGTCATAATGTAGGTACAAAAAATAGTGATATACCTTTGGTGACTGAGGTATAGCCTACGGCCATGGGCAGTGGCCAGATTGTCCTGGTCATAGCATAAGGTCATGATCTGGACAATCTGGCCATGACCATGAGGGACGACCAATGGGGATAAAGTGGCCATGTCCACCAGGAACCGGCTATGTGGTAAAGCTTTTCGAAACTGGGATAAGTTTGAAAGGGGAAAAATAACATTTGCTTGTGGTAATACGGTCATAGGGTTCTCTCTTCACCTTCTGCAGCCCGCCATGGAAAGGGAAGAAGGGATCTATATGGAGCCCCGCCTTCCCTTTCCATGGTGGCCAACTTGGAAAAGGATTTTTCTTCCTACAGTCGGACGCCGCGCGCGTTCTGGTTTAGGAAGACAAATCCTCTTTTTTTTTTTAGCTCCTTCAGGTTATCGCTATGGCAACCCGGGGTGCTAATGGCCTTCATCCCCCATTGAAGTTGTATCTGAAGTAGTCCAGTGTTCTGGTAGATGTTGCGGAAGAATCTCTTAAGATCAAGCTCCGTTTAGAAGGATTTGGGCATACAAGATACACCACTTATATCTGTAGCTTCATCTCCTGGACCACACACAAGGGATGAGTTTATCAGGCATATACCATAGGAATACTGACCACACGGTAAGAAGAGTGACCCATTTCAATGAAATGGCCACTTTCTGTTGTAAAATTAAGCATTAATATGCTCTAGAAAATAATAACAATCAATTCTGGAACTACATACATTCTAAACCACTTGTCTCTTGTCATTCCTTTGACAGAGAACAGTAGGACACCTTCGGTTCAACCTATTTTTTCCGTCCTGATGAAGGCCAACCACTTGACAGCTCTATTGAACGGCTGATATTTTGGCTGAAACACAGTCGTGTCCACTACCTATTTTTTGTCACCAGTTTGTATCATCAGCACTGTCAATCGTGTACTCTGATGTACTTTATATACATGTTATTTGTACAGTGATTCCCCTAGATATTGTAAGGGACAATACATGTTCATCGATATTTAACTCCAGTCAACATGACTGGACTGGATTTTTATGTATTATGTACAGAATTTTATAAATAATGTGTGTCCTGTTCTGAAAAATAAATTGGAAGATTATATACTTTTATGCATTTAAAGCTTTGGGGTGAAATGTTATCTTTTGACCCACACAGCACTCTAGAATAATGTTTTTCTTCATGTAGTGGTAATATGATGAATGTATGTAAGTTCAGCCGCCCTGATCGTTGTGTTATTATATAGTCTGTTACCAAAGCATGGCAAGTACATAGTTTACAGAATTAACAAAATGAACTGCGCTTACAACTACTAATTTCAGCACCATTTCAAGGCAAGCAAAGAAATGCATCTGTACTTTGACAACAGTGCTATCTGTACATTTTGCTAAATAAATGAAAGCAACAGGACATTATTTCTGCAACATTCTGCAATGGCACTCATGTAGCAAGCATCTATGTGTGGGAAAGTTAATAAAATTACACGCACTAACATTCTTCTTTCTAATCTGTAAATTTTTCTGTGCTTCTACCTTTTTCTCACCCTGCTAGACCTTGCACTACTCCATTTCCAATGCAAGTACTGCAACAACAACTCACGCACTTGAAACAGTACAGCCCCGTAGGGCATACTTATCACTGCACCACTGGCTCCCCTACCAACAAAGCTGTTGCTCCAAAGTCCCCATTCCTATGGAGTGCTGTACAATTGCACACACATACTGAGTAACATTTTCCAACACCTGACTTTCTAGGACAACATGCCCTGTAATATCCTAGTGACACTGGGAAGCTTGCTACCAAGCAAGTGTTAAGAATCTAGTAGCAACCTGTATGCACCAACAGTAGTGTTACAAGTGTATTCGTAATCACATAGAATGTTACTAACTCTTCCTCCCAACAAATCCTCCTACAAAGTAAAATAATGTGTTCTCCTAGTGCAATTATTATGCCATTAACAAACATATCCATTAACTTCCTTCTTTGGCAATTACAGCGAGGAACAGCCTCCTAAAAGACAGAAACGTCTCTACTGGAAGATAAAACCCAGAAGAAACCTACTCTTCACATCCAACAAAGTGCAGTACTGTAGTAGAATTCTTCCTGTTACTCAGACAGTGCAGCGTAGTTGTATCGTACCCTACAAAATTCTATCCAAGTAAACAGCATTTGCTTCACTCTTACTCATTGCACCTAAGCAGGTCCACTCTTTGTATTCTCACCTGAATACCAGTATCTTAACACCTACTAGTTTTGTGAAAACATTGTAATGTCCTTACCTATTCATGCACAGTACACTGTCATACACACTGAAGCAAACCTTTCCCACATCAACACACACAGATACCAGTAGACCCTTCCCAGCCAGAAGTATCAGCCGATTGCACAATTACACACCCCTCTATTTATATCTACCCTGATATTCAGACAATCATGCACAGTGCCTGCAAATACATTGCATAACTTTGAAACTCGTAGTTTCCTTTCGTCTCCAACAGACAACAGAGAATGCCTACCAAAAAGTAACTCTGTAGAAAACAACGCAAATACAGAGCAGATAAAACTAAAAGCATGCAAAATAGTAATCTGCCTCTAGCATAGTGTGTACGAAATGTTCAAACAAAACCGCTAATACAGTCACTGAGCAAAACTGAACCAGCTAGCAGGAAAAAAAGTGTTTCCCTCTTCCAAAATGTAAAAATAAAAAGAAATGCATTAAGAAGGATACAACTGCCAGTAGTGCTAGCACTGCTTCTACCAATGTTAATGTAGCCACAGGTAAGCATTCCAAAAAATGTATTTTACAAAAAATTTTCCACCGTAGAGTCCTTCAGAACCTTATAAAAACAGGAGAGAATTCACGCTCAACCCTTAAAACTTACAGCAGAAGACTGATCCTGGAGGCTGTCATTGGCAGTGCAATGCTCCTCAAAAGAAAATTGTTCATATTAATTTTAAATAGAATGAAACCACTAACAAAATGAATTACTAAACTACAGAAAGGACTTCGCGACATGCGCAATATAAACATAAGATATCTTTGCAAACTTCTGTGCAGGTGAGTGGATTCACACAACCAGCACAGAGCCATATTTCAATGAAAAGGCATACAAACAAGAGCAGACAACCCCAATTGCCAAACATAGCATTGGCCGAGGGTATGAAATGGTAGACAACACCATTATGGCAGAAGAAACGCTCATTGAATGAATGTCCCTAACCAACTTACAATCAACTCTCCATTCCACAGAACCAATCCGTCCCGTGTACAAATGTCCCTGCACCTCAATGTGTAACATGCAAAAACAATCCTTCACATCTTTACAGCAATTCCTCAATCAGTATGTGAAAGTGAAAGAGAAAATGAGAATGAAAATGTTTCAAACCATGGACTCCTGTCCAGTGTGCAAATACAAAGGATTGTGGGGACATTCATTAGCCTGCATTTCCGGGCCTGCCTGCAGAAGCACCTTCCACCTCATCAAAATGTTAGCGACACACCATTGCACTATATGGAATCTTCTCCAGAGACTGTACTATGGGAAAAGTCCTGCTTTAGAACTAGAGCAATTAAATCACATTTGCCTGCATGGCACAGCCAAATAACTACTGGAAGAAATAGACCACATCCAAAGCAAATATTTTGGAAGTGAAGAGCACTTACAAAATGCAGTAATTTTAGAAAGGAGTAGCGGGCAGGCACCATCATCAGGCTCCTACCAAACGAGAGGCAGATACCATCAGATCCCCACAAGATACTAGAAACAACGAGGCAAGAGGGGATCTGGCCAGGGCATGGCCCAGGCCAAGAAAAGATGACTCCAGGACGACGCGCCTCCCACATCGCACCCCGGTGGGAGAACGCATAACACATAACGACATTGGGACACTATCACATCACACAGATGGGTGTTACAGGTGTTAAAAGGGGGCCACACCATAGACTTCGTACAGCAACCTCCATTGCGACCTGGTCGAACAAGGAACACACACTTATTGGAACAACTGTAGGCAGGGCTTGACAAGTTAATGCGAAAAGCTGCAATAGAGTGGGTCCCGCATCGACAAGAAGGCAAGGGCTTTTATTTGCATTCTTTCTGATAAAGAAAAAGAATGGGCAGTGGCACCAAATATTGGATCTAAGAGCCCTCAACAAATGAGTGCGTCACCTCAAGTTTAAAATGACGTCCTTCCAGCTGGTCCTCCCATGGTTCACCAAGGGTGATTGTCTGTCCACATTAGGCCTAGAAGACGCCTACCTTTATGTTCCCATCCAACCCTCTCACAGGAAATTCATCCGGTTCTCAGTGGGCAACAACATTTCCAATTCAAGGTGCTCCCCTTGGGGCTCAAGTCAGCACTGAGAGTCTTCACAAAATGTCTAGCACCAGTAGCCACCCACCCCAGGTAGTCGGGAGTACACGTTTTTGCATACCTAGACGACTGGCTCATAAAAGGCGTTTCCCTGAGAGCAGCGTCGGAGGCAGTGGTAAGGACAGTTCTACTTCAAAATCTAGGGTTTTCGATCAACAAGTGCAGGTCCTCTCCCATACCAGCACAAACATCCATCTTCCTGGGGGCAGCTCTGGGTACTCGAGTCCCATGGGTATGTGCATCTCCAAACAGGGTGGCAACAATGCAGGGCCTCATCACATGGTTTCAAAACAAGACACGCTCCACTGTAAAACAATACAAATCCCTCCTGGGCATGATGTCCTCCTGTATCTTCCTTGTACCCAATTGCAGACTAAAGATGCGACCGCTTCAGTAGGAGCTGGACAAACAATGGATCCCATACAGAGGATCATGGGAGGACATTGTGCACCTCACACCGATATTTCACAAGGCCTTAAGATGGAGGGCCAAGGACACCAATCTTCTACGGGGCATGCTTTTCCAAAAGCACTTTACGCGCTATTTCAGACACACCTCTCATGGGTCACTCATTTCCAGGACTTGTCATGGGTTTAGGAGATATTTAACCAGTCTTGGCTTAAAAAACATATGTTCTTTTTCGGCTACATATTCCAAAAATGGCCACCATGTGCGGGGGAAATTGGGCATCTTCCCCTCAATTGTGGCTGTAAGTTTTTCCATTCCGAGTAACTCCCAAGTCTTCACCCACCAATAAGCTATGTGAGGGCCCTCTACCTCTTTCCAAAAACGGGCTTGTATGAGTCGAGCTGCCATGAGCAGTTGAGTAATCAATTCAGCTCTAGGACCCGACAACGGATAGGACCCATCTTCCGGAGCATCGCGCAGCAGCATTATTTGCGGATCCATGGGCAGAAGGGCCCCACAGATTTCCCTGATCCTTGATCTTATTTACAACCAAAAGGATTGTATGATAGGGCAATACCACCACAGTTGGCTCAGATCGCCCCTCTTCCCACAGCCATGCCAACACATGTCTGGGTAGTCTGGGTTCATTGCGTGCAGCTTTTGCGGAGAGAAGTACCAGTGAAAACAGAGTTTAAGAGCTCCCTCTCTTACCCCAGTACATCTCGAAGATCTATGGGCCCTACCCCATATCCTCTGCCAGGATTGTTAAGAAATAGTGATTGCCAATTCCCTCTCCCACGCCAACATATAGGGGAGTTTCTCGTCCTCCGGAACATTCTCCACGAGACGGTAACAAGTAGCTATTCTGTGAGAATGTTGGTCTTCCAAGACCGTTAATTCCAATCCTGTGGGGGACCTTGTGGCTGCTCGTATCGTGTTCGGATTAGTTACCCAATGACGTAGCTGTATATACCTGAATATTTCAGTTCCTGGGAGTTTAAATTTCTCTTTGCATTGGTCGAAGGTCAGGGGCAGATTATCAGCATAAAGGTCTTGCAATCTCATTGGTTTCTAAGTTGACCAGAGACGATAAGAGTTAGGTTGAAGCCCTGGAGTGGAGGCCGGATTCTGCGTGATGGGGGAAAGTGGGCCAAGACCCGATGTAAAACCTCTTTGTGTGCAGGCTCTATCCAAACATCGGAGTGTGGCTACCGTGGTGGGGAGAAGGGATGCCTGATAGTTGCGCGCCTCTTGTGGGAGAAACAGCAAATAACTCAGGGGAGCCCGTATATTTAGTTGTTCAATGTCATGCCATTTAGGGGACTCTATTAGGTTGGTTCAGCTCAACATAGCTGCTATTTGGGGTGCTCGAAAATAGCGCAGGATGAAGGTAAGCCCCAAGCCTCCTAACGTTCTTTCGCACGTGAGAAGCTTACGCTGAAGTCTTGGTGTTTTCCTCTGACATATAACACAGCCTATTTCTTTTTGCAGTTCAAGAAGATCTCGCTCTGGGATCAGCACCGTGAGGGCATGGAATGTGTACAAAAGTCTCAGGAGTATGACCATTTTAAATGCGCTAATGCATCCGAGCCAGGATATCTCCTGCGAGATCCATCCTTCCAAGCATTCCTTAGAGTCCTTTAAGAGATTGGGGATATTGGCCTTCAGCAGCCCCGCATAAATTGGGGTCAAGCGCACCCCCAGGTACGTGATGTGTGTGTTCTTCCAGTGAAAGGGATATATATTCTGCAGGGTGGTTAAGGTGTCAAGGGATTCTGACAGATTCAGACCCATTGACTTAGTTGTATTTATTGTAAATCCCAAAACCGATGCAAATTGAGCAAGTAAGTCCATGAGCGCTGGAAGTGAACTACGAGCCTCTCTCAGAAAACAAAGCACATTGTCCGCATATAACACAACTTTGTGACTTTGCCCTCTGACTTCAAACCCCTGGATCTTCGGGTGAAGACGAATCTGCTGGGCTATGGGCTCCATCGCTAACGCAAATACCAATGGAGATAGTGAACAGCCCTGCCTAGTCACCTTACCCAAGGCTATCGGGGCCGCCCACTGTGAGTTAACTCGTACTCGAGTTGAAGGGATCTGGAAGTTTGACAGGATTAGTCTAGAGAACTCTGGACCAAAGCCAAAGACCTTTAACACCAAATTCAGGTATTCCCAAGACATGCTATCAAACGCCCTGTGGGCGTCTAGAGACAGTAACAAGAGGGTAACCGGGATTGTGGGGGCCAAGGCCACCAGATCTATTGCTCGACGAATGTTGTCATGTGCAGATCGACCCTGAATAAACCCAGTCTGATCCCTATTTATTATTAATGGCAAAACCTTGCCTAAACGCCTGGCTATAATTTTGCTGTAAAGCTTTGCATCCGTATTGAGCAAAGCTATGGGGCGATAGGATGTGAATTCTGTTGGGTCTTCCCCAGGCATCAAAATTAGGGTTGTGGTCGATTCTGCCATTGGCTGCATAACAGAACCTGTTTCCCATAAGAAATTGAATAGCTTTGAGAGGTAGGGTGTGAGTTCTTCACTTAAGGTGTTATAGAATTTGTTCGTAAACCCGTCTGGGCCCGGGGCTTTACCAAGGGGAAGGGATTTGATTGCAATTTCAACTTCCTGCGTGGTTATTGGGTCTTGTAGAGGATCACCTAGGGTTTGTGGAACTTCCGGGAGTTGCGCATTTGTTATAAAGTCTCTGGAGGTTTGCAAGTCCCCTGCATGCAGGGCCGCCTGCTCCCTAAACAATTTTTCAATAATCTGGAGTTTGCCGTCCTCTGAGGAGACATATCTGCCTTTACCATCTCGTAGGGTATCTATACTATTTCGCTTTGTTTGTTTTTCAATTTAGCTGCCAGCAATTTGTTGGCTTTGTTCCCCCTTGTGTAAAAATATTGCTTTGTGAGCATCATATGGCGAGCTGCCCTCGCCGTATGGTGTGCCTCCAAAGCTTTCTTAGCTATTCGCAGATCTCTCAAAGAGCGCCGCAAACCCTTTTCTTTATGTATTGCTTTGAGCCTTTGGGTTTCTCCCTGTCGTTGAGCCTGCAATAGCCTCCTAACCCCCCCACCCTGTGAGGCTTGCTCAATCAGGTGCCCCTTAATTACTGCCTTACTGGCTTCCCATATTGTGTCCCAACTCATATTTCCAGTATCGTTCTCATTTAAGTAGAGTTCCATAGCCTCCCTTATATGAGTTTGAATTGACAGGTCCTCTAATAGGAAATAGTTTAGTCGCCAAGGGGGCTTCCGGGAGGGGGTTTGCCTGAAGAGAGGACATTGTTAGTCTCACTGGGGCATGGTCTGAAAGGGCCTCTGGAAGTATTTCTGCATCTATCACCGAAGAGATTAGTGAATCTGAGATTAAACACATGTCTAACCTGGAGAACCCCTTGTGAACCGCTGAGAAATAGGTATAGTCCCGCTCTTCCTGATGGCAATAACGCCATACCTCAATGCGTGAGTTTTCCCGCAGTGTGGTAAGGGCTCGAAAATTACTCTTGTCATTGGCCCTAGGGGGCAATGTTTTATCCATTAAGGGATTGATCACTGCATTAAAATCTCCGCCCAAAATTATTTCGCTATCTGCCTGTTCAGACAGAGCTTTAGATAATTTTGCAAAGAACACATCTTGCTTAGCATTCTGTGCATATAGGGAAACCAGAGTGATTCTGCGCCCTTCTAGCGTGGCCACTACCAATAGAAACATCTTCCCCTGTCCACATGCCCCTCCATATTAGTGCTTGGTGCCTCTTCCCTCATTTCCCTCCCTACCTTACGTTCTATCCTCTCCTTCAAAAAAACAAGAAAAAAAGGTTCCTTTAGGAACCACCTTTCACAGTTAAAAAAAATAGAACTAAAAAAGAAAAAACGTATAGACTTCATCTCTGGATTATGGGCATCAAAACCAAACAGGTTTCAAACCAAAATCAATCTTTATCCCACCACCACATACCATACCAGGTGAATTTGATACCATGAGAAATTGGTTACCAAGGCCTACCTCGAAGGTCTAAAAAGGAAGAACTATTACCAAGACAACATAGCCAAGGAAGAAAGGACGGTACTAACAGCTCTAAATAGAGACAAACAATTACTAACAAATTCACCGACAAGGACAGTGGGATCGTCCTCATGAACACAGCTGACTACGAGGGTGACTCTTCACTGATTTCTTCCTAAAACCTTTTGTGGGTCAGATGGATTCCTACATTAAGGATGCAACTGACACAATACATATTTTGCAAAAGGTCAGACTATCTGTCCGGTCCCGCTTCCTTCTGGCACGTTCTTCCGCAACCAGAATAAATCATCACACTCTGCTACACCGTCTAAACAATGGGAGGGCTGCTTTTTCTCATCCTTCCAATGCCCAACCCCTGTTTTTCCCAAATACGACTTCCCAGCTTCCGTTTACGCGGGTTGTCATGGGGACTTTGGCATCCACTGCATGCACGGTACAGAGTGTGACGTGTCGGGGGAGGAGTTCGGTTTCAATGCTTCCCTTGAAATACTTCCAGACTTCCGCAAAGCCCCGCTTCTGATTTTGAAAAAACCCTTTACTTTGTCTCGTTTTTTTTAATCCACGTCCTGTTTTTGTCCTTTTATCTACTGTCTTTGCCGATATTCAGACCCAGAACGCTAACCAATTGATCCTTGCCTGCCCCTACCTGTTTTGTCTGCTCCTGTGTACCGAACCCGGTCTGCTTCACTTCTTCTTTTCCGCCTGCCGCTCTGACTATATACCAACTGCTCTTCCCTTACGAACTTGGAACGTTTACTGGATTGCCTCCCGCCTGCTGTTTTCCTAATGAACTCGGAATGTTTACTGGATTGCCTCCCGCCTGCTGTTTTCCTTACAAACTCAGAACGTTTACTGGATTGCCTTTTGCCTGCTGTTTTTGGATCATTTCACAACTCCACAATGCCGAACCCGGAACTCTTTTGACCATTCGCCAGGAACCCACAGGAACCTGCATTCTAACTGCCAACACTGCACCAGGGTGTTCCCACGAAGCGCTTGAACTAGAGACTGTCCACCACTGGCGCTTAGGTCATTAGGCATCCTCGTGCCGGCGGTGTAGACCTGTGACTAGAGACTTGTGCTATTCGCCTAGGCGTCCACATGCCGTTGTGTACAGTATAGGCTGTAACACACAGGTGCCTCCGTTGGTCCTGAAAAGGCTCTCAGGTTCGCCTTGGTAAGTCCACTTCTGAGTAAACCCTTTGCTTCCTTGTTGTTTTCCTGTTTCTGGTTTCTTCATGATGTACTCTGTCTTCCCATAGAATATCATTTGCACCTACCATCTGGAAATAGGAATTATACTGGCCAGTTACAAGGCTTCTCCATTAATAATGGTCAGTGTCTTGTGGTTATTTTGTTCACTGGATATACTGGAAACAAACTGTTAAGTAACCTGCTGTTGTTCCTTTACAGGGCATGGTCTTTCGTGTGGTGTTCCATACTCTTTCAGCTAATTGACTCCTCTGTACTTCACCTTGTGTGTCCAGAGGGGTACATTGGTAGGAAGAACTCGTCGTCTACACTTCGAGTTCAACTGCCACGGATTCTGACACTATCAAGCAACTGTATCCTAGTAACCATGGACGTAGAAGCCCTATATACCACCATCCTGCAACAAGAAGGATTAGAGGCTTTAAAATTGTGTTTAGATAAGAGAACAGATACTGTATCTACTCCCACTGCATTCATTCTGGAATGTGTGAGATTGGAAATGTCTGAGAACGTCTTCCTCTTTAAAGATCAGCTTTATAAGCAAACAAAGGGAGTTAGCATGGGGACTACTTTTGCCCGCGATGTTGCCAATCTTTACATGGCACAGTACGAGGCAGATCATATAACCTCCAACTCCAACCCCTACAAGGACAAGATAGCCCTCTGGCGTCGATATATCAATGACAACCTTTTAATATGGGTTGGGACCCACGATGACTTGGCCATTTTCCATCAATGGCTCAACAAACGGAACGGTCACATACGGTTTACCATGCAGTGAGATCATCATGCGATTAACTTCTTACACCTACATATCGGTTCAGGATACAGTACAACGTCCTTTCATCATGGGACGTTTTTTCGAAGGGTTTTGTACCGCAAAATTTTTCATGAAAAAACCCATTGAATATTTGGGCGGGGGTTAGAAAAGTATATATATATGTGTTGTGGGTGTTTGGGAATAGATAAAAAAAATTAAAGAGAATAGGGGATTTGGGGGGTTCCCCCCAAAAATAATTGTAAAAAAATTCAATGGGTTTTTTTGTTAAAAGATTCACGTTGAACAAACCTCGAAAAAACATCCTGCGATGAAATAACATGGAACCCAGGAGACACCCTGAAGACAGAACTCTACCGTAAACCCACAGACCGAAATAGCTTGTTGCATTTCACAAGCTATCATCTGCAAGGACTAAAATATAATCTACCATACTGACAATTCCTGAGGATCAGGTGGAATTGCTTCAACAGGATGAAATATGAATTACACGCCAATAATCTACAAGCAAGGCTCCTAAGCAGAGGATACCCCAAGAAGTCCATCAGGGATGCCAGGAAGAGAGCTGCTAATACAGATAGAAACACATGCCTAACCGCCAAGACAAAAACACCCTTGGACCGACTAGTTTGTGTCACTACGTACAGCCCACTGAGTAACATGATCAAAAGCGCGGTAAATAAAAATTGGCACTTGATCAAGAACAAATGTAGTCTGGACAAAAACCAATCTTTGCTATTAAGAAAAATCGAAATCTGAAGGGCACCCTGGTACACGCGTACATTGACTCCACAGATAAACCAAACACACTGTGGGACCTGCCTCTGGTAAAGGGACAATATAAGTGTGGACACTGTATTGCATGTGACTTTACAGATACAAAGAAAACATTTGCCCACAAAAACATCCATTGGGAACTAACAACTCACACAAACTGTGACAGCAAATATGTTATTTATATCATAGAATGCCCGTGCAAGCTTCTATATGTGGGCAAAACTATCAGAGCAGGCAAACAAAGAATATCGGAACACAGATCCTACATCAAGAACAAGGTACCGGCAAGCCCTTAGTTGAGCACTACATCAAATTGGGACATTCCAATAATGACATCAAATGGTTTGTGTTAAAGCAAATGACCCCGCAAAGACTATGGGGGATATGAACAAGGCCTTGACCCAGCTGGAGCAAAGATGGATGCACAAACTCAACACAGTGAAAGATGGCCTAAATATCACTGTCAAATGGAAACATTTTTGGCACTCCTGAAAATACATTTTTTCCCCACCATCATTATATTGAGGCACTGGGAAAATTGTGCTACATCCAATATCAAGCCACAGAAAGTGGGCCCATGGATGGGTAGAACCAGACTATATCCCCACTGAGATGAGGAATCTTTGCCAGTCAGACTGTTCCACATCAGGAATACACTACAGTCAAGAGAAAATGTGCCCTGGATTAAACAAGGTATTCGTCTATGTTTAGCTGGATGGAATTTGGAATTCTTCTCCCATAGATATGGCGTATGACACATCCTTAATGTGTACAATTTTGTCTCCCTATATGACTTGCCCAACAGACTGTATTTACGTAACCATACAGCAGGGGAGGCCGTTTTACTGTAACAAAATTATATGGAATATCAACAATATATATGTACACCAGTGGAGTGTCCACATTTTGGATTATGCCAGTGTGTAGTGTTTATATTGATTTTTTCCACTTCCACTGTATTTTCAACACAAAAGGATTGGTTGTACCACCACAAATGGACAGCTTTTTGCACTAAGTATATTTTTTCATATTTTTTGAAGTATTGTCACAACTCCATTTAGGCCACACTGAGACATGTTGTGTGAACTCTGGCAGAATGCCCCGCTCTCACAAATGGCGCCCAAGTCGATCGCCATTTAAATCAGGCTACAGACCCGGAAACATCGCCCCCGGAATGCAGTACAAACCGCATTAATATACAAAAATATGTCCAGGATGCTCGCTGCCAACACAGGCCCTGAGCACTAATCCAACCACACATATTGGTCGGTACTGATCGCACCGCCCATACAGCATTTGCGCAAGGCAGACGCCGTCCCACGTTGCCAGTGCAACGCGAGTAGGGCTCACTGCATTTCGTTGCAGCCGCAAGGAGCGACCATAAAGAGATTCCAATATGGCTGCTCCTCGTATATATGCCGTCGTCACCAAGGCAACGGTGCACAGCATCGCAGACATGACTGCAGCGCGTCACTTCCCATTGAGTGGGAGCGTCTCGCTGCATTGATTTTTCTCATAGCACAACCAGCTCCTATAGGAAAGAGAGCATTGTAGACCCTTTGAATGTTGTGCATATTTACGCCACTTTGAACATAACTAATCCCCACCCGTTTAAAATAGTACTTTGAACCCCGGGCTTCACTTCTCCGTGCACCTCGGTGCACAATTCCAGGTCTGAGCACGCCATCAATCACCATAGCTCTCAACTCACCCGCTTTTGGCGGGTGTCACCCGCCTTGCAAAGGGCTGACTCACCCGCCCAGCCTCCTGCACGCCCATTCACTCCAATGGGCGTCTCACCCGCCAAAAACAAAATCGGGTGATTTCACCCGCCTTTGCGAGACAAATGGTTGAGAGCTATGAATCACAATAGATAACTAACAACATAAGCTCACAAACGCCACACTAAACTCGGCCCCACGTTCACCCAGTGTACTAAGGCATGTAGCTAGCACATTGATTTGTTAATATTTTTTGTGCTCCGTTACTTCACCCAAACGTGGCACCAGCATGGCTTACTCGAGCCCTGCCCTTTTGTACACCAATCCAGCACAGTAACAAGGACCATAGTGAGTAGCGTTTCTGTACAATGGCCCCTTAATGACCATCAACACTACCTCATTCAACGTAGCTTTATTGCTTTAGGGGGCTCAGAAATCTTTTTTTCTGATCCCCCAATATTGGATACAAACCCCGGTGGAACACATCACTCTGAGGACATGGATCCACATGTCTACTAAGAAGATTTTAGGATCTCAAGCCCAGGGAACGCCTCCAATTGGTAAGACTAACCTGGTTACCATTGTGCATATCACATATGTATAGGATTTGGATCAAAGACCCACCACTACACTAAAAGTACTTTGGGCCTTTCTCTTTCTCTTCCTCATGTTACCCCACAGGCATTCGGGCATACAAGATACACCACATATATTTGTGGCTTCATCTCCTGGACCACACACAGGGGATGAGTTTACAAGCCTATATCGTAGGAATACTGACCACACGGTAAGAAGAGTAACCTATTTCATTAAATGGCCACTTTCTGTTGTAAAATTAAGCATTAATATGCTCTAGCAAATAATGACAATCAATTCTGTCATACTGACATACATTCTAAACCACGCGTCTCTTGTCATTCCTTTGACAGAGAACAGTAGGACACCTCCTGTTCAACCTGTTTTTTCCGTCCTGATGAAGGCCAACCACTTGCCAGCTCTACTGAACAGCTGATATTTTGGCCGGAACACAGTAGTGTTGACTACCTATTATTTGTCACCAGTTTGTTTTATCAGCACTGTCAATCGTGTACTGTGATGCACTTTATATACATGTTATTTGTACAGTGATTTCCCTAGATATTGTAAGGGACAATACATGTTAATCAATATTTAACTCCAGTCAAGATGAGTGGACTGGATTTTTTTGTATTATGTACAGAATTTTATAAATAATGTGTGTCCTGTTTTGAAAAACGAATCTGAAGATTATATACTTTTATGCATTAAAAGCTTTTGGGTGAAATGTTATCTTTTGACCCACACACAACTCTAGAATAATGTTTTTCTTCATGTAGGGGTAATATGATGAATGTATGTAATGTCAGCCACCTTGATCATTGTGTTATTATATAGTCTTAAACCAACCTGGCTAGATCAGGGCCGAGCCAGGAGCCCTATTTTTTCTATATGCTTTGGTAACATATATGCAGTTTTCATTTTCTGTGTGCATCCTGGGCATTCTACAACAGGTGTGTTAGTTGGAGAAGTGGTTATAAAAGTGACAGAAGGAAAGAAGAAAATAACAGTTTCCACATTAGAATGGGTGATATGGGCAAGCATGCATGTCGTGGTGATATATTGAAGTTTCACATAGCATCTGGCACTTGACCTTGCTGTACAAATGTTCCCAATGTGGTTTTCTTTTTGTTATCTCAAAGAAATGACAGAGTGCTGCTCAAATTTAAACATGTGGTTTGCAACAGTCATGCAAGTGGGCATTAAAAGAAAACTTGGAAAGCACATAGCATTGTAAGTAACTTCTACTTGATGTCAGGAGATGGGACAAATTAGACTATGGGCCTCATTATGAGTACGACCTTCATAAGGGCATGGCTGCCTCCATACTGGGTTCTAGTACCGGGTTCTGTGAATGAGGAATTACTGGGTTATTCCGACCTTGGAGTACCCGGTAATTCCTCATGCACAAAACCATTCCCCATTCCCATTTGAGCCTCCATAGGGCTCAATGGGAATGGGGATGGAGCTAATAATGGGCCCATTAATAACTGGCCTGTTATTAGCTCCTTGGTCCCCTTGTGGGACCTGGAAAGGACGTCTGGTTTTACCAGATGTCTGTTCCGGGTCCCGCTAGGGGACCTCGTAATTAGACATCCCGTAATGAACGGTGCTGGTCCCGTACCGGCACCCTTCATTACGGGAGCGCAAGCCTCGTAATGAGGCCCTATGAGTAGGTTATGCAGGGTAAGTGGCAGGCAGCCTGTTCATATGCATTTCGAAAAGAGTTGCAAATGTCCTCTACAAAATATATGCATACCTGTAGTTTGTGTTGATGGATGCAGATGTAGATGAATCTGGAAGCAGACATTTTGGAGAGTTTTTCAGTACTTTTTGATGGAGGTGCTTTGGAATTATAGGAGACCTGTACTCTGAGTGTTCAACAGTACATCTAAAGTGTTGAACTGTGATGACAGAGTTAGATGCAGTGTTCTTGGATATGATTGGTGGATGGTTGTGGGACTGCTTAACAGTAGCCAATGAGGGAGTGCTGCAAAAAATGAAGTGGAAAGGGAGGAAGGGCCTCCCTATGTTACGGGGTCCACAGACAGCGTGGTCGCCCGTGGACAGGGCGTGCCACATCCGGGTCCTTCCAGGATGCCTGGCATGGAAAGGGAACTTTTGGGATTAGCCAATCAGGTGTTCAGGTTACAGGAAGAGAGGGAAACACTTCTTTTCATTGCTGTGTTGGTTGTGTAGTGAAGATGGCTGGTGTTCCAGAGAAGCATAGGGTTACTGTATGGATAGTGGGAGATTCCTTTGTATGTGATCTGGAGAGGTATGCAGAGGGAAGATGTGTTTCTGTTGATCTTGGTTTTCAAGACCTGCAGGCTTTGTGGTACAGTGTGCCTGGCTGCAATTTGCAAGGAGTGCTTGCACTTTGCAGAGACATGGCTAGTTTCAGTACTCCTGATGTTGTGGTGGTGCACTGTGGAGGAGAGCATTTGGGTTACATCAGTGCTCCAAGTTTGCTCAGTGCACTGAAGGAGTTGGCACAAGGATTCAAGCTGCTTGTTCCTACTGCAAAGGTGTTTTAATTTCCCAAATAACAAATAGAGCACTATGGAACAACCCCAATGTCCTTTGTCCCCAGCAAAATGCTGGAAGGTGCCTCATTAACAGAGGCATTTGTGCATTTTTGCAACGTGCTGGGATGTTCTTTTCCATAATCAGATGGAATTTCGTTGTCCACCTTTGGAAATGCTATTTTCTTACGTAATCTAAGGGATGCTTTGCAGAGGTTGATTTAAGTCAGTAAGGAGAAAAAGAAGAGAACCCCCCCCCCCAAAAATACAAAACAAAAGGTGTTTGTTTACAAGTACCTTTAAAAAACAGGCTCTTTTCAGAGCCACCACTATAGAGGAAATCTCCTACACTGGGTTAAATTTATCTCCCCACCCCCTTCAATTGGATGATTTATCCGTGGATACTGTGGTAGTCCGCGGATTGCAGATGCCACATCCAGGGCTTTTGAGGATGTCAGGCATGGAAATGGCACTGTGGAGGCCAGGGGATTGGCCAATAAGGTTTGCTGGGTGTGGTGTGCAAGGAGAGAGTGTGGCAAAGGGTCTGTGTGGTGACAGGAGTGCAGATGGCTATGGCTATGGCTGTGTCTTTCAGGAGGCAGAGTGTCTGGATTTTGGGGGACTTGTGGATACATTGGTTGCAGGTGTATACAGAGCACTGTGGAGTGGCTGCACATCTTGTATTTCATTATGTGGATGTGCACTGGTATGGAGTGTGCGTCATGAAGTAGGTGGATTTGGTTCTCCTTTGTGCCACTTTGGTGACGTGCCATCATCCAGCTATTATTATTGTTCATTGTGGAGGGCACAGGTTAGGCCATGTACCAGAATCTCACTGCAGTTTGCAATGAAAAAGGCACTTGGGAAAGTCATGGACATGTTTCCAAACTCCAGAGTAATTTTTTCTCGCATTGCCCAGAAACAGATGTGGCTGCGCTCTTCTTCATTTGGTCTGCAAATGGAGAAAGTGAGGCACAATGTCAACAAGGCTGTTTGCACATTTTGTAGTTGTTGGCATGCCGTCCTTCCACAATAAAAACATTACATTTCGTAGAACCAATATTTTTCACAAAATTGCAAACAGTCTCTAGATTGCCTGGGGCATGCTCCAGGACCTCTGCGACAGTGAAGTTTCACTGTAAAACAGCTGGGATTGCTAAAAAAATACCTTTTTAGGTATCCGGGGGCCCAGACAGTGTCCGCGAATAAGGACCGATGCGCAGTGTGGTTGGTCACATGGTGACATCGCGGATGAGAAGGCTGTCCGCAGGACACCTATTGCGCGGGATGCGATGAGCGCATGTGCCTAGGTGTCCATAGGACACGGGCGGGATCCCCGAACTAATTAAAAGTGTGACACGTGCAGCGGACCTTGCAGACAGGTGCAGTGTTCAGAGGGCACAGGGGATCAAATGCGCATGCACCCAGGTGTCCGTAGGACGGGGTGGGATCCCTGACCTAATTAAAAGTACCCCACAAGTTTACAGACCTTTTAGACAGGCGCTGTGTTCAGAGGGCACATGGGATTAAATGCACATGTGCCCATGTGTCCGCAGGACAGGGGCGGGATCCCCAAACTAATTAAAATTGTGACACAACTTTACGGAATTTGCGGACAGTTGCAGTGTTTGAAGAGCCCAGGGGATCGAATGTGCATGCACCCAGGGGTCCGCACAACAGGGTGTGGGTCCCCGAATCAAATAAAGGTACGTCATGACTTTGTGGACATGATCCGGACAGGCGGCGTGTCCGCAGGACACCTCCATCTTGATTGTGGACAACCCGGACAGATGCAGTGTCCGTAGGACACCTCCATTTTGATTACGGACAGCCCGGACAGTCATGGCTCCACGGACTCCCAACAGGGCTTTCTTTTGTAAAGCACACAGCAACAGTAAACATGTAGAACTTTATTAACACACACTAAAAACATTGCATTAGGAAAGGGAAGGGTTAGCGGAATGGGAAACATATACAGGGGAATTTGGGTATTGCACAGGCTGGTCATGAGGGGAGAAAGGGATTGAGGTCTCATTATAGCATCTTTGACTACAGGGAATTTGTGGGGATGGTTAGCTGGGACAGGGGGAAGGTGTACAGGTACACGTGGGGCAGTGGTACTTAATATTGTCCATCATGTGTCTTTCTACAAATGTCTTTAACTCTGCAAACTTGTTGTTTAACTGATCAATGTTTGCACAGAGGATTCTTAGTTCATTTTCCCCATTTCCACTTTGGGTGTTTCTGTGCCCATCCTCTTGTACATTGGCTGGTGCTTCTGGCTCGTTTACTTCATTTGCAGTATGCAGTGTTAAAAAAGAAGCATGTTTCAGTTACATGTGAAGCAATGTGCATTAATGTTCCTACTTCAAAAATGGTATTGTGTACCATTGGCGTTGCTATCGTCACTCATTTCATCATGAGGGAAATTCTCCTCAGGCCACTCCAAGGTGCTTGTTGTTTCGGTGTAAAAAAATATGGCTTTTTACTAGTCATGAACACAGAACAAACAACACCGTTACAGGAAGAAATGTAGTGTACTTACTACTTTTCTGTGTGGTTGTCCTCTTAGAACGTTGCACTTCTTTCTGGCAGTTGCTCATCCCTGTGTATGCAAAGCAGCACTGAGGTAATATTGATGGATGCACATTTTTCCGCTTGGTGCATTCCATTATGTTGCACAACCTATGAAATATCACTGCTGCTTTTAAAAGTACAGAGTTTGTTGACCTAGTCAATTGTTCCTTCTAATGCATATATGTGTTGCCCTTCTAACATCTTCTGTTTGTTTGCTACACGGTACAACAATGTAAGAAAACTCTGAGCTTTTGGGCAGTGAGCATGCTTACCGACGTCCGTGGACAGTCGCATTGTCTGCGGACACTGTGGCTACCATGTTGGGCCAGGGGGGTCAGTATGTTGTATGGCACATGTACACAAATGAAGGGTATCCTGGTAAAAACCAGTGTAATTCAGTGAAAAAACGTTGTTAAAGGGACATTATGGTTAAGTTGCGCTAATAAAAACGTAGCAAATTCAGTGAAAAATCTTTGTTAAAGGGATGTTATGGTTAAATTGCACTAATAAAAACCTGACAAAACCAGTGGAAAAAGTGTGTTAAAGGGATATTATTTTTACAAGTAAAATCGAGAAAAAAAAACAGAAATTGGCCAGATATGGTAAGCTAAGCCACCATAACTTGCGCCACCACCATGCACTCCTAAGAATAACACCCATGACATCAAAGATTACATCACAAATGTCATTGATGACATCACTGATGACATCACATGTGCATTTACTTTTCATGAAAAGTCCCTACAAGGGGTTGTGAATGTAAAGTTGGTAAAAAAAAGTGTCAGGGGCGATTGGGAGACGTATCATGAACTACATACTTCATTAAGCAATGTACTGCTATAAACAACATTCAATTGTAGTGTTCTTTCCAGTACAGGAACCTACTCATACAGAAACATAGGCATTGGCTGGCTGCAGCATACACCATAGAGGTGCAATATTTGTAATTTTGCATTGTTGGATACTGAAATCATGAATGCCTCTGTATCAGGCTTTTCCGTACTGTGAAACATGTAATAATTAGCTAATCATGCATCACTTACTCCATACTTGTACTACTAAACACAAAACATAAAGAGACCACAATGCATACAAATATGGGGCATATACAGGGATAGGAAAGTAAGCAAAAAAGAGGCCCTATCATTAGAAACTGTATATAACCTAAATGATTGTCTTCATGCACAGAAATGATAGCTGTGTTTCAGGTCTGCTTCTTGCCCTATGTATATGCATCATATGATGCGCCTGAAAACTAAGAACAATTGAGAAGGGCAACTTTTACAAATATAGTACTTTTTGAATTTTCAGTTTCTGACTATCAGTGAAGAAACCCACCTGGCCTAAATATGTCGGTGAATAAAAAAGAAAGGTCCAGACATGTGATGTCATCAGTGATGTCATCATGGATGTTATTCTTAGCCGTACATGGTGGTGGCGCGAGTTATGGTTGCTTTTAGCTTACCATAATTGGCGAATTTATAATATCCCTTTAACACAAATTTTCCACCGGTTTTGATAGGTTTTTATTAGTGCAACTTAATGATAACGTCCCTTTAACAAAGTTTTTTCACTGAATATATATATATATATATATATATATATGTGCATTCTTATTTCTGCTCACTCACTATGTTCCAGGAACACTGCTTAGCTTTGCTAATTTGTGACTGCATCATGCCTAACCCCAGGAAGACCTCACACTTCATGTCTTTAGCAGTTTGTGAGAGGCAGGTGTCTGTCTCGGACGACTGCAGGATATGCCTGTATTGTTTGGGAGAGGCACAAGATCTGCAGGATTGCGGGTCATGCCAATTTATGCACCCAAAAGCTCAATGGCAGCATGCAGCAAAGTTATTCACCTTTTGCCACAGGGATGACAAGGGACCTCCTTCAAAGTCTCGAGGCATAGACTGGAGAAAGGAAGACAAACACTCTCCGGTCCAGAAGGACATGAAGCAGCAGTGAAAGTGATCCCACTCCTCAAGCTACCCTTTGACAAAGAAGAATGATGATTCGAAGAAGAGGAAAGAACTCAATCAAGGAATCGGCTCCCCAGATACCGTTTCACTCCCAATCTTCCACTCTGGAGGAATGCAAGGATTTCCAGCTCAAAATGGTGGACATGTTCACCAATACTCAAGTGCAAATACCTTCACATGACCCACTGTGCTTTGGAAAACCGGCAGGGATTCCTTGCAAGACCAATACTGCGTGCCTACATACTTGCCCCCAGCTCCAATGGACATGGTTCTGACGTGGTACTGTGCTTCTCCCCCTCAGGCATCAATCTCTTAGCACCAGTTTACTTCACCTTAGTGCTGCCAACTCTGATTCCCTTCAGGAGTATGCCCTGCTCCCGATTAGCAGGTTTGTCAAAGATGTCCATTGTCTTTTTTGAAGAGGAGAGTGATCCTTTCACATTCGGGATGAAACTCAATTATTACAGAGGGACCGGAGATTTCCCTGACGTTCTATGACATAGGGGAGGACTTTCTGGATGTGGCCACAAACCTGCAGGAGGGCAGAGGCCTCGAAACCTTGCCACAGATGGACATCCTTCTGTTACTGACTCTGGGTAAAACTTGTGCTTTTTTTTAGAAGATGATGGCAAAGTTGGTAGAAACGCTAGGATTATCAGCAACCACCAGGCCGGAGGTTCTGTTCAAATGGACTGACATCCTAGATGAGGGCTGACAGAGGGACCCTGCATTCTTTGACCTGACAGTAGATGCTCCAATGTTGGAGGCCTAAGATAAAACCAGCATTGATCCCTGCAGTTGACTCGGACCTTGGCAAAAAGCATCACCAGGCCCCTTTGGATCTGACTTTCCTCTCCACCCATTAATTCATGCAGCGTTTGGTGGTGCAATCCTTGATGGCCAACTTCAAAATCACTTCTTTCTCCTCTTTGCCTCTCGACTATGTGAGCAAGAGATTGGGCTTTAGTGATGTAAGATATTCAATTCAGGTAGCCTTGCCCTGAGAGCAGTAAATGTGTCTTGTTCCTTAGGCACATTTTTGTTTGTCCTCTGTAGCACGGTATCTGCTGTGATAGAGAATCTCCCAGTTGGATAATGGAGGGAGGGCTTCAATGCGCCGGATGAACAACAGCAGGGAAGTAGCATGCCAGAACTTTTCTGGGCTTTGATGGACATAACAGTTTTGGAGCAAATGCTGCTGATTGCGTACAATTATTCCAGGCATTCAACGCCACTGGAAAATCTGTCTGCCTAGCTGTCCAACAGCCCTCCACTCCTGCCACAAGAAACGGGGGTTTTCGGCCCTTCACATCCTATGACCACCATGGTTGGGGACAGACACCATCTGGCAAGCAGCAGGTGTGTCATTGTCCCCTACTCACTAGGGCGTAGGTCATGGAGCACAACAAGGTGATATTGCCACCTCAGCTCCCCGCATTAGCCCCAGGTGCAGAAGCTCTCTAGAGAGGGCTTCAGATATTCAACCGAGGTGGATGGGAGAATGACCCTGTGCATACCACGTCTGGCACTTGGCCTTTGCAGGTTGTAACTCCAGGTTACTGTCTACCTTTTGCTCAACGTTCTCCAGACCATCCTCTGACCAACTGTCTCTGCCTCTGGTCCCTCACCTACTGGAGTAAGTTTGTCCCCTTCTGGCAAAGGTGGTTATAGAACTGGTAGCCACTTGCAATAAGGCAGGAGCTGGTATTCCCTTTATTTTCTGGTTCTGTGAAAGGACAAACTCTTGAATCCTTGATCAGATGCTTTTGAACCTCTACATGTGCAAGGACTAGTTCAATATGTTCACCTCGGCCTAGGTTCTCAGGCCCTCGAGCTACATGACTGGTTATTTTCCCCTAGATCTTCAGGACATCTACTTCTCTGTACCAACCTATCACAATAGCACACGAAGTACCAGAGATTTGTAGTTGGGTGTACCACACTACCAATTCAGGGTTTTACCATTTGACCTTTCTTCAGTTCCAATGGTCTTCACCAAACTGCTGGCAGTGGTTGGCACTAGTCACAGGGGGAAAACATACACGACTTCCCTTACCTGATGACTGGCTCATCTGAGCTTGCTGTTTGGACTTGGCATCAGCACATCTGTAATGCAGGTGGAGCCTGTTGCACAGTTTAGGCTTCTTCCTTAACATCAAAAAGTCCAATATTTCACCATCTTAATCCCTCTGATTCATCAGTGCGGTCCTGAACATACAGCTGGTCAGGGCCTTCTCTCCCCAAGATCAAGTGGGGAACATCTTCCAAATGGTACATGTCTTTCGGACCCTGAAGCCGCTTCCAGCGTCTGTCTTCCTGTTCCTACTGGATCTCATGGTGTCCTACATTCTGATGGTTCCAGAGGCCTGGTTCACATGCAGTTGCTTGAGTGGCTAATTATTAGTCATCTCAGTTCCTGGGCAACATGTCAGACCATTTGCAGATCTCGAACAATGTATCCTTGGAGCTTATATGGTGGTCCATGCAAGACAACTTACTCAAAGGGGTATTGCTTCCTCCCAACTGACTGTAGTCTTGGACGCATCCCCAAAGGGTTGGGGTGCTCACTTTTTGGACCTTACAGTGAGTGGACTCCGGTCTCCAACAGATGGCCCAGGAACACATATATTTGCTGGAGATGTCAGCGAACAAGCTGGCCCTGATTGCCTTAATGCCTCTGTGAGACGCAAAAGTGTACTGATCTTGACAAACAATACAGTAGCCATTGTGGCGACAAGGAATCAAGAGACTCACTAAGTGGTGCCATGGTGATTGCTATAAATGTTTACTTTAAAGTGAAAGATAAATCTATCTGTCCTTAACTCTAATGGAGTTGCTGTCCCTAAACTAAAGAAATTTGGGTGCTCGTCAGGAAGTCTGTGAAAGTCCAAATCAAAAGGCACCATCCCAGTGCAAAAGCGCCTATGCTATCCCTGTCACCACATTAAACAATAACTAAAGTTTGGATTCTTGTACTGACCCACGAGAAAGACTCTCTTCTCCTAGATAAAAGTATTTCAAATTAAAAGTTCCATGAAAGTTCCAAGGTTTCCAAAACAAAAACAGTTCTATGAGGTTCTCACAGAGCTAGAAGAATGACTCCCTTCTCCTAGCCGGTTCCCCAAAGTTCTGTATGACTGCCGCTTTCGTTCTACTCTTTAATTTGCCCCCACTGGGACGATGAAGTTGTTCCCTGAGTCCCTCTAGCGACTCCAGCACCAAAATGACCACAGAATTTTGGTACAGAGCGATTTACTTATTTCTTTGCCTCTTCACGATTTACAGTCTCAAATCTTCCCAGCCCTCTCCTGAACTTGTACTTGTTCCTGTTACCTTCTATGTGAAGTTTTCACCAGTTTCGCCAGGGGTTGCGGGCCCTTTCTCTCTCTGCATCTTCTTCTTCTTCCATGCAACTTCTGCAGCCTGCTTCTCTCCAAGGGCACTTACTGCTGGTGGTCTCAGCATAGTTGACGGCCCGCTCGGTCCACCCACGACAGGTCATGTCACCACCACAGTCTCGCACTCTCTGCACCTCTTCTGTACGCTAGGCGGTCTCTGCAACGTTGTCGGAGCAGATGGTACACCCACTATAGGCTGCACCACCACCTTTCCGTCTATCCAGGTCTACTGCGTCAGTTCCCAACCAACTCACAAGATGCTTATCAGGAGTCCCGCTGTTAGTCTCTTTAACTTTGGAGACGTGCCTCGCTGCAGTCTCCAGAAGCCTAAATGCAGCCACCTCACTCGCTGGGTTACAGCAGCTCTCAGCAGCTCTCAGGTCTCGGGAGGATAGCTCAGGGGCAACGTGCTCGCCTTGGAAGCAAGACGACACAGAACAATGCAGGAACGATACCCAGGTCCGCGCTTAGAAACCTCTGGGTACTAAGCACGTTATAAATAACCTATCAGATCCTATCATAGCAAATGCCGAATGGGTCATAAGGCGACGAAGAACTTAGTTCTTCTTTGCTGTTTGGTTTAAATAGTGGGGACGGTCACATCATAACGTCAGTCCAATTGACAGCAGCTGATCAAGCATTACTATGGCTCAATAATAACATTCTCAAGCTCTTCTTCGTCCCTGTTCCTATTACATCAGGTTGGTTTGATATTCTACAATAACACATAGTTTCGGTTGTGATCTTATGTGTAGAAGATTCTGGCATTAACATCAGCCTGCGGGGTTGAGGTTTAAGGGGGCAGTGTCATCCACTTGCATCCTTCTCCCCAGGAGGGGAGTTCCTCTCCATGAGATCTCCCATGTTACCACCCCTAGGGGGACTATTGGCTAGCGGCCTCACTTCCCTAGCCTCATGCAAATGGGCCCCCTCTTGGGAGAAGTGACGCTATCTGAAGGATCATCAAACCATTCACTACCTAAACAAGCGGGGTGGTGTGCGGTTGTTTCCTGCCCATCTTGCCCGGATGGGAAATATCATAGTGGATGCATTGATCAGACATCCTTCTTCCTTCCATGAGTGGAGGCTCTGCCAGGAGGTTCTGGACAAAATCCTCTCTTTTTAGGGGGACTCAGGTGGACCTCTTTGCAGTTCAAACAGGAAGTACTATTTTTCCTGCTCCATGAAGTTTCCTCTGCGGATTCACTGACGGTCTAGTGGAAATGTAATCTCTTTTATGGGTTCTGCTGATCCCTGTCATTATGCTAGTTCTCAAGAGACTGTTATTGTTTGCATCCACCGTACATGGTACCTGGAGCTTCTGGACATGTCCATCTGCCCTCCTTGGTGGCTTCTGGCGAGCGTGGACTTGCTATCCCAGTCAAGGGGGCGAGTCCTGAATCCAAGCCTCAGCAGTCTGGCACTTCATGCTCGGCTGCTAACAAATTGAGATATAAGGAGTGGGATTTATCAGAGTACATCCTGAAGGTACTCCTTTCCGCTCAGAGACCGTTCACCAAATCCACTCATGCCTAAAGGTAGCACACATTCTCAGCTTGGTTTTGTTAGAGGGGTTTGACCTTTTCATCCCTCTTGCCTCCTCTGTCGTGGATTTTCTACTTTCTTAGGTCCGGATAGGCCTGCAGATAGGCACTCTAGGGTTACTTAGCCACCATCTGGTTTTTTAAAGAGACCCCAGAGCACAACTCATTCTTCACCAAAATCCTCACTCTTACGCACGCTGTGTCGGTAGGGTTTGAGGAACCCGTTTCCACCTACACCAGTTTGCTCCAGCATGGAACTTGAATTTAGTGTTGACATTCCTTATGGGAGTCGATTTAAGCCCATGCATTATTTTTCATTAAGGTTACTCATCCTTAAGATGATTTTCCTGGAGGCCATGACTTCTGCGAGACAATGAGTGTGAGTGGCAGTTGTCGTCTGTTAAGCCTCCCTAATTGGTGTTTTCCCCTCCCTAAATGATGGTTACTCCTAAGGTTGTTTCAGACTTTCATCTCTCTCATAAGATCCATCTTCCTGTTTTCCTTTCCTTTGCCTCGAATGTCCATGATTTAACCAAATCAGAAATGTTCGAGGGAGGAAAAATGAAATGAACGAAAATTACTTTTGGTTTTCACTCCCAAAACATTTCTGGTAACCCCCCCTCTCCCAACCCCAACCCCTTACTTACCTTTTGGTGGCACACTTCGCTGTGTGCAGCCGACTTCTCTTTCCCTCTGGAACACTGGTTCCCTTTACTTAGGTGTATGAGAACCGGTGCGGCAGGGTCCTTTTTGTAATTTTTTTAAACTTTATTTTGACTTAACAGGGGACACCGCCTGAGCCATTATAACGAACAAAGGTGTGGGGGACGGATGTTTGTGATTTCTTCTAATATATTTCTCCTGCCAGAGATTTGACCGAATCCATTTCACTGACAAATCAAATCTTCTTTTACTTTTTTTAAATGTGGGGGAAGACAGGTCAATTATACAGATTCCCCTTTGCCTCATCCCTCACAAATGGAGGAGGGATTCCACCAGCTAGCTTATGCGTGCTGCAGGGCTGTGACTGACAAGACCCTGTCAAGGTGTATTGAATCTGGGCAAACTCATGTGTGGCCAACTCATCGTACCTGTTTTCCCACATTTTTATGGGGGCTACCCTTATGTTCCCAACCCCTTCCCCAAAATTTAAAACATATATCCTAACCCCACACCCTGACAAAAATTCAGCAAAACAGCAGCAATGAGTTGGCCCCTAAGAGTTGGGACAGTACCGGTGGATCAGCCTCTGCATCATATTTGGTCTAGATTGGTTGCACAGTTCTCCAGAATGTTCTGGTTTGGGCGGTGTCCTCTCTCCTCCAAACTTCGATACCTTTATAGGAGTCTATCATAGATTAGGAATCAGTGGAAGGAAGGAATCAATTCAAAGAACACAATATTTACCTCTCTGTAATGTTCTTCCTGATAGATTTTCCTCCCACACATTCCTCATTACCCTCCCAACATGTCCCTCTTAGCAGACAGCTTGGACACCTCGTCTGTTCTGTGATCCATCTGTGGCTGAGTGCTGGGGAAAAAGGGCAGAACTGAAGTCATGGGGCATGGTCGGCTCCATATATACTGGCCCTGATGTCATGTCTAGCGTGGGGCACGTAACGGCATCAAGTGGAGCCGACGTGAACCTATGCTGCGCCCCTAGTGGCACTGGAGATTGAATATCATAGATGGGAAATCTGCGGGAGGAATGTCCATCTAAGAGAACATTACTCAGAGGTAAATCATTTGTTCTTTATTGGCATGAGAAACTTGTTTTTGAACCTGGCTATTAACTCATTTAGGTCAATTTTTCTTGGGTAATCTCTTCTCCTTGCCCTTAATTCTACACCAAACTGCCTCTGATTTAATTGCACTTGCTTCATCTATGTTTTTTTTCTTTCCCAGAAAAAACCCTCCCCTGTGGACCAGTCATTTACAGGACTGGTTACTGTCCAGAAAAACATTTTTAGCACATGTGACCACCATGAAACTGAATTGGACTGATCACAGGTCTATAAAACTTCAGACGTTGGTCGAACAATTTGCGACCTGTGAAAGAAGGCCTAGTAAATTATTAAAATCGGAACTTTTCTTACAATCCATAAGACATGGATTTTCAAACATTCCTTTTTCTAACAATGTTGATGAACAAGTGACATTTTCCAATAAAAACTTAATGGACATTACTAATCAGATTGCTTCAGTTATAATGTTAATAATTTCATCTAAACCCTTAAGGCAAACATGGTATGGACATGAATTTAGAATGTTCCTGATAAATGCAAGCGAAGTTCAAAGGAACTGGTCCAAGGATAAAACCCAACTAAACCTAGGAAAACATATGCTTCGATGTTATGCAAAGTTATTACAGTGGCAACTTATTTTTTGTAGAGAGATTGAAGCTTCAACAAACTGACAAATGTTCAATACTTTAATGCTAATGGGAAATAAACCTCAACCTTTTCTCCCCAGGCACATCATGATATGATAGTTTATTTATATAGCGCCTATACACAATGTGTTTCAAAGCGCTTCAAGGCAAGGGAGGGAACAAGGGAAAATACAAGGACATTCTTACAGGCCATGAACAGTAAGGATGTGAAATGAACTACCGTGCTCGGCCTGACGACATTTCAGATAGTGCAAGAGCTAAGACATAGATAACGAAGGGAGGGGGAGAGTGGGAAGGAATGAAAACAGACAGGCGACTACCGTAATAGGCCTGACGACATTTCTGGTAGAGCCAGAGAAAAACAAAAGGTGAGGGAGAGGGGTGCAGAAAGGGAGGGGAGGAACAAAATAAGGAACTATCGTACTAGGCCTGGCGACATTTCAGATAGTGCTGAAAGGGGTGGGGGAAACAACTAACGGGGGGAATCAGAGACAGACGAGGTTGCTATCATACCAGGTCCAGGGACAATTCTGATAGAGTAAGTGCATCGAAGAAAGTAAGGGGAGGAGGGGGAACAGAGAGTAAGCAGTCAAAAAGAGTGGATAAGTAAGAGGGGAGAGCGAATACAATTGCAGAAGTCAGTAGTAACACATAATGTTGCAAGCTAGGATACAAGATGAAGATGATAACAGCATGATTCAGGGCCACCATGAGTAAAAGATGCAAAGGAATTCCAGCATGAGAGTTGAGAAAGGGTGACGCACCGTGAATCAATGAAGTCCATAAAAGTCAAATCCAGCATTGGCCACAAGACGGTGATGGTGAAACCAGAATGTATCAGGACAGACTCCTGCAGAAGTAGGCTGGAGGGAGGGAGGGGGACAGAGGGAGCAGGGTAGAAGAATCAGCCAAAACAGGCAACACCTGTGTGCGAGAAGACGGGGCGCACAAGGGAACATCACGGACCGACCAGAGAGGGTGGGGATGGTCTGTGGGGACAGAGGGAGTAAACACGTGTTGGTGCATGGTTACCTGCTGTCTGAGCAGGGGGTCATGCCCTGGGTCCTCCCAGTCCTAACAGATCCAAACAGGAATTGCCCTTTTCTTTGTCAGCCCTTCACTTCAGACGTTCGGGCGAGAGACACCCTTGATCTAAGGAAGAGGCAGGGCTAAGAAGGTGGGTAGTGCTTAGGCCAGGTGACCTAGATCCACTTGCACCTGCTCCCCATCTGCAAAGGAAAAGAGGCTGGAGGGCTCCTTAAGTAGGGAAAAAAGAGCGGCAACCAGGAAGGCACCAGGTGGGAGGGGCTTGCTAATTGGGGAAAAAGAGCGGCAACCTGGAAGGCGCCATGTGGGTGTGTCGAGTAAGGACAAAGGCAGCGAATATGGCAAGGGAAATGTGCACAAAATCACACATTGAATAGCTTTGAGTCAAAACACAGGAACCAAGACTCATGTATACTAAAAACCAGGAGTGCAAACAGAGTGTGACAACAATACAAATATATGAAAAGGGATGTGGGGTAAGCACTTATATGCTCCTTATGACTGCAAGGAAAGTCGGCAAGCTCCTTACCCACAATTGCTATTACAGGTACTGACAGCGCTAAGCCCACGTAGAGGGCAAGCAACGACAGGATCTGTGATCTAACACTCTTGATGGTATTAAATAAGGAAACTTAAAAACAGTACTCACGAAGACGAGAAATACCAATTGAATGTCAGCAAGCCCACGAACCCTGTTGATCAAACGGGGACCCCGAAAGGCTGTAACAGCAATGGAAGGATAACTAAATACATAACACTCAAGACAAGGGGCAAGTAGGAACAGTGATTACAGAATAGTGAGGAAAACATAGGCATTCACACAGGAGCTAGCTACAACCGTACATCACACCTAATAATCAATGGGAAATATATGCAAGGGTGCAAGGGAAAACATGGAATGGATTCCAAGAGAAAGTAAAGGAACAGGAGCAGGGAAAAACGAAATTACAAGGGCAAACTTCCCCCACTCATCCAACGAAAAAGGCAGGAAGCTAATCTATAAAGAGGAAAGACTAAAGTATCAAGGTTTACAACAGCAAAGGACAAAGTCAAACAAATATAGAACACAGGCAAACTGGGCTGCACCAAAAGGGAAAGCACTGAGAAAAGCTGCCTGCTAACAGAGGAAGACAGAAAGGGAATCTGGGAAGCAGAAATCAATTAAGCAGATAAATTCGAAATCCAAGGATAAGGAACAAGTAATAGAAACTTGGAACTAGGGACAAGGCTAAGAACCAGGAACAAGGGGCCAGTCACAAACAGGAACACTGCATCAATGACCAGCGCTGGACTGAAGCAAACTGAGGCTTTTAAACCTGCTTAACGAGCACACGCCGCAGGTGTGCTGCTTGCTGCACCTGCAGCCACAGGTGTTGCCTATCCTCCACCCAGCCTTGTCCTGCAAGGGTGGAGATGAAGCTGTGTGCCAGTCATTCTGGGAAGCATAGTCATTTGATTAAAGCAGGATATTGGCTGCCAAAAACCTGGAATGGATCCGAAAGGGAAGTAACTTGGAAAATAAGGATTTAGCGCTCCCAATTCATCACAGCACTGTAGCATAAGGTTCGGAAGGAAAGTCCAGTAGGGAATAAACCCCAAATCATGCCCCCAAGTGGTGGGAATGAGAGTGAAGGAAGCGAATAGTGACAGGGTCGGGCTTAGGCCAGGTGACCAAGATCTACTAACACCTGCTCCCCATCAGCAAAGGAAAAGAGACTGGAGGGCTCCTTAAGTAGGGAAAAAAAGAGCGGCAACCAGGAAGACACCAGGTGAACGGGGTTTGCTAAATGGGGAAAAAGAGCGTCAACCTGGAAGGCACCAGGTGGGCAGGATTTAGGCCTTGTGACCTAGATCCACTTGCAACTGCTCCCCATGATAGTTTGGGTAGAAGAGATGCAGAATTTCTTTTTTTGCTTTTTTTATAGAAACATGATATCCATCAGAATATTAAGTGTAACAGGTCTACATTTTTTGAAGTACAGAACATCAAGCAGTCTCCAGCAATGACTAATGTTTTGATTTTAATAAAGTCTCATCTGATGAATTTCATACCTAGTAACAATACTGAATCTAACCTCCTGTCTGGCTGGCCAATGCCCTCTATTATCAAAAGCTGCATTGATGACTTAATTCCATCTGTGACAAAGTTTATAAATATCTCTCTACAACAGAGCCATATCCCAACCAATTGTACTGCATGTGAGGGGTCAGAAATATGTGGCGTACAACTTTATGAAGGTTTTTCAAAAGATGCCATTTTATTTACTCAAAAGGTTGGATAAACGCCTCACTATCTCTACCCTGACATATATTTCCCTGCCTAAAATAAACTAAAGGAAACACTCTAACAAAAGGATTCTGTCCCTCACACTTTAACATTCACCAAGGCAATATATGGCAGTTCAACAACAACAAATATAACAGTTAACTTTACATCATAGCAATTGTTTCTACTTCTAATCTGGGTGACTTCCCCTTCCCCAGATTCAAGCAGGATTTTGTTCACCATTTCAAAGAAATGTTTAGGGAGATCCTGTGCCTTAACAAAGTTCCAATTCAGTTCACATTTTCGTTCCAATTTGGTGACACAAAGTTCCAACTTGTATTCAACCAACAGTTCATAAGTGGTTAACAAAGATTTCTGCATCAGTTCACAAAACCACTTGTTTGACCATATTAAATTCTTCTGCAGCAGTTCACACGACACTTGCTTCAATGATATTAATCTGTCAGGATGATTTTGCATTATTCCAAAAAACACTTTAGTGGTTCTTCAACTTCTTCTTCTGTATCTTTGACCACACCACAGTACCTCAATGGTGTCCACCTGGTCCACTCACCTTCTAAGCCTACTAAGACAAAGTTCTCTGATCTGGTGTATTCTCCTGCCAGAACAGATCGAAATACCACTACATTCTCTGACCTGATGTACTCTCCTGCCAGGTCATAATAATCTACTACTTGCAAATATTTATGTGGTAAAAGTTAAACTCAGACAGGTTAGAAATGTATTTTTCTCCACAATATCAAATATAAGAAACACTTCAAGAGAAAAAAGAAGCACAATGCTGCTGTTTGTTACACCTGTGTGATTGCCACACTCTCTGCAGGTTATGCTCCACTCCACTCCCTCTCAATGTCTTCCTTCAGAAGGGCAGGCTTGATGCCACTCTTGTTTCTCCACTTTTCCACTAACCAACTGCTGATAAGGATTCCATTTCAATTTCACACTTCTTTGGCTTTGGATGATGTGGGTTTAAGCCATTCTCAAGGGCAATAGTTTTTACCAACAATGGAAGTCTCAACTGCCTTCTTTTGGCTTTGGTAATTCTGTTTTTTTCTTAATTGCCTCGATATGTTTCTCTTTTGCCTATGGCTATAATGGTTTATCTTTTCTCTTATAGATATTGCCCCATTTAGTTTCGGGCTCTTATTATGCCCCACAATAACACACTCACACTCCTCTGGTATGGTAATCAAGCACTTAATTTGCCATCTCTGCCCTTTTAAATCAGCTTGCTTCAAAACAGAGAAATTAATCTGCTTTATATTGGTTTGGTATTAAAATAAAATTCGGAGTGCTCTGAGTCACAACCTAACAGTGAACTCACCAGATCTGGCATGCACGTCTATTCGCCTCGCTGCCTCCAGGTCCTCTACTTCTGTTTCCCCACACGGTCCCGAAATCTCTCCTTCTCAGCCATCCAGGACACATGCCTATCACCAGCAGGGCTCTCCTGGTTCCCACAACTCTCCGTTGCTCGCCAGCCACAGGAATTTGTCTGAAAATGGGGGAAACTATTGAAAGGTGCGCTTCCCACTGCGTGACCTCTGCAGCTGTGATCCACAGAGGGAGAGTCAGCACTCCCAACACTTCTCGTTGTGCCAGCTCTGCAATCACAGGCTTGAGCATAAAAGAACATTTTAGGACCAGCATCTAAGTTACACAGCACTGTGGTCCTGGCTTCTCTGCTCACATCTGACTTCTGCTGCCACGTGGAGGTAGGAAAACGACCCCACCGTCTTCTTCTCCTCCTCCTCATGGCCTGCACCTGAGGGGGCGTTTTATGTCTCTCAGACCTCCTCAGGTGTGGGTCATTATTCCTGATTGACTGCAACCTGCAGTCCTGTGCCTCTGCAGTCCTCTTCTTCGTCCCAGTACTTTGGGAATTGTGGGACATGAAGTCCACAATATCAAAGTTGGCTTTTCTAACATTTTATATTTTACAGTAGGCTATTACAAGGTTGGGATCTTGGGGAAAGTTATATAAAGGGGTTTCCCATTCGTTATGACCTGGTTCACCCCTAGCCCCTCATGTGATCCTCCCGCAGAACACCAGCCCAAGGGTCAGAATCGGAAAGAGTCTGCCTTTCCCTAGCCACATGAGAAGGGTCCCAGGCCAGGTTTCCTGGGTGAATCATCTCCGATTCTTCACATACACCAGAACTATGGTCCTATAGTTAGCATTCCTATAACATTTTAGACTAGAACGCCACAGCTCATCTTCAAGCTTTTATTAATAATAATAAACTGTTAGGCAACCACCACTCAGGTTTTCACACCTAAGAGATATATCAAGACTACATGCATAAATGTTGGAGCAGTTATTCTAAAACATAAATGAGCATTCCAACACTCTGCTGATCCTTTCAACATCGACATCACGTCTCGCCTACAGGCCCTTTTGTCTTTTCCAGCCCATTGTGATGGGTCTGGGAAGGGGTACAGCGAGACGTCTTTATGCAAAATGAGAAATTGCATCAGCAGCCCCCAGGAGGCTGAGTATCTGGTTATGCTGGACCAACTCCCAGAAACACGTGGCTGCTTCCCTTGATTTACATGATGCAAGGAGAGTGTGAACATTGGCAGGGGAAGCGGGCTGGCCATAGATTTATGATCTTTGCAGATGGAACCAGGCTGGCCTGCGAAACAGGAATCAACTGGAAAGGCAAGTAGGCTGAGGACAAGCAGATCACAGCAGCAGGCAGGCATATGAACAGGGCAAAACCGATAAGAAAGTAGGCTGGTGAAACAAGAAGGGGGAGCAGGGCACGATTGGTAGAAGGGGAAAAGAGGTGAAATAAAATAGCATATGGGTATGGGAAATGCAGAGGACATGCAGGACAGGGAGAAGCAGGCAAGGATCCAATAAAAAGGACTAGAGGGGACAATACTGATCAGGGTTGAACAGTAAGTGGCAGAAAGGGAGAAAAGCTCTCTGGTTGGAAAGAGCAGACAAACACTGAAGTTCCCTGGTAAACGGCTGAGCGTATTAAGACAAAGGTTGGATTAAATACCCTTCCAGGCTTACAATTACGCTGTGCATGATCTGGAGTGGTTGCTGTGGCAACCTTTAGAGTGCTAATCGAACCCACCTGCACGGAACCCACGAGCCAAGCAGCCGCACATGCTAGGTGAAGAGAACATGGCAGCGCCCATGAAGATCAGACATCTGAGCTCGGCTCGGACCCCGTTGACACCCAGCTGTGCCATGCTCAGGCGCAGCACGTGTGCTACTGGTAAGTGAATAGATGTGTGTTTGGTGGTCTGTGAATGTTGCTCATGGTGTGTCTGGTGTGAGAGTTGCACTTGGTGTGTGTGTTGGCCGGTTTGGCTGAGCGTGTGACAGTTAGACCTATTTGCTGCATTAGACAACCTGGATCATGAGATCATGTTGTATAGAGTTCTGTCCTTTTCCGGGGTGTCTGATAAAAATATTTCTTGGATTATATTCTAATGAACCAATCATTTTGTACTATGCCTAAGGGGAAAGTTCTCTCCGGAATGTTATTGGCTTTATGGATCGAGCATGTATTTTTGAGCACATATCAAATGATCCCAAAAGAATTCCAATGCGTCTTACCTTCTGTTTTCTCATATTTCCACCATGAAAGTCAAGGGTTGGAAACCTCCATCTTGTCATAATCTTATCCATTGATCCATCATGCTAAATTCAAGTGCCCCTGCGGAAGTACATCATATCACCCGCCCCTCAAGCTGACATCATTAGACACTTACGCCCCTTGTCACAACGCCAATGCACGTCTCATTTGAATGTCCTTTGTGCACAATCTACTGACTTGTCTCCATGGAAATATCAAGACACCTCTTTCCACGATAAGTATCAACAAACCCTTTATGATCAGACAACACTGGAGTTTCTTCTTCCTTTGTGTCAGTCTATTTTATTCCGAGCCTCCGTTACTTCTTTTTGCTCTGTTCAGCTATCTACCAAGTACGAATTACTAAGAAAAGGTACTTACACTACCTCAAATGAATTAACTCTGTATGCGCTGTCTATTTAAATTTGTTTTACATACTTGACAAATGTCTTTACCAAAGCATATTTACATTTTATATTTACATAACTTCTTTTTGTCCATGTGCCAATGCAAACTTTCCAAGTTTGGGCCTTTTCCTCTTGTCTTTGCACTATGGGTTTTTCTAAAATGTTTGTTTCTTCTCATAATTGTCTTATATATTGCATTTTAAACTAAAACCTAATTTCATTAATTTATCCAAATTACAATGGACCTCATTACAAGTCCGGCGTTAAAAATCTGGTAGTATCGTTTCTGCCACTGCGTGGTGGCGGAAACAAGGTAGAATTATGGCTTGGCAGCTGCGCGCACCAGCAAACCGCAGAACTGGTGCCACCGCCATCACGGTAACACTGACGGAGACAGATGTACCACCACAAATGTTGGCGGTGCATCCGCCTCCACCGCATGTATGCCGGACATAGTGGTACCGCCTACGCAAAGGCGGAAACACCGGAACCGGATATACAGTGATCGCCGGAATCGGAAAGAGAGCGGCAGCCGTTACAAAAATCACAATCCACTGCACTCCTCTGGTTACAGAAGGCATCCAGCAACTGTGAGTGGCCAAACCTACAGAGGGACATGTCATCCAGAATTCCACAAAACCGCATGCGCAAACCGCTCTTCAGTGCAGCGGAACTCACCCTGCTTGTTGACCACATAGTGGACAATGCAGGGGAGTTATTTTCATCTGTCCAGAGGCACAGCAGGCAGCTGAGGCGCGAGGCCATATGGGTTGAGGCTGCCCAGAAGGTGTCAGCTGTGGGGGTCCTACTGCATTGTGATTTTGCGAATTCACTGATGATATAAATTTTCATATATTTGAAAAAAGGTATAGTTCTTAGTTCAAGCCAAACTATTCAACATTCTTTTTAGTAGTTTAACAATAAAATGTAATTCATTTTAAAGCTAAAAAAACATTTCCCAGTTTTCCTATTTTCTTATGGTCTGAAAGGGCATACACATTTTTATATAACCGTTACCTGAAATTAATTGTACTTGTGAGTACCCACAAAGGTACTTTTTTTCATACCAATGCCTTGTAATTTAGAAGATAGGCCAGACAAGATAAATGCAATTATTGGATTCATTTAACAAAACTATTTCTGGATCTGTTACATAGATGGTACAGACTTGTGGCCCATCCATCATGTACTGGTGTATTCATGGGACACTGGGATTCCACGTTAGATATGTAATACTTGCCTGTGTGGTTTGAGCCATTCGTGAAGAATTTCCTAGTGCCTCTGAACAATACAACAGACAATACCTCAACCACAGCAGTATAATGTGTAGTTTGTATATACCATCAACCTTTTCTAAAAAAAACTAGCATTTTACTCAAATATTTAACTTTCAATGAAAAATGTATCTATAACAATTTTACATTGTATTTTTTCGAATTACTTCAAATTACTATGTGTTTCATTTAAAGTTTTCAGTTTTCCTTTCAAAGCTCAAGTTTTCAATAGCAACATACAACAAGGCACAAACTCTACAGTGAAAATAAAAATAATCTGTACTTGCATCAAAAGGTTTATTGCAAATCATATTCTTATAATTTATTTATTTATTTATTTATTTTTAATTTGTTTATAATTCATAGAAATGAATTTTTACAAACGGTTGAGGACAGCAGCAACCCCAAGTGAGATGCGCCTCGAGCTTTCATTTTGTTGTGTCAGATTCCTGTAAGAACGGGATTATCTCTTTCAGCTCAGTATAGTGTATAAAAGATGTAGGTATGGGCTCACACGGACATAGGTGTCTGAGCGGGGAATAGATACCGAAGGGAGCTTGATCTTCCTTATCAACATTATTGTGGGGGAGTGGAGTCTTCGGGAGTTGAACTCCCGCTCGTAGTTTGTGAACTGGAACTGATCATTTCAAAGGCAGATTCCAGGATTTTGACAGTCGCGATTGTCCATCTGGTTTTTTCTCCCGACATTAACCTGTTCCACCAAATAAGTTCTTCTTCCTCTCCGAAAGATGAGTGTTCGCAGATTAGTGTCGACAGGTAGGTGGCTCGAATTTTTCTCACATTAGGACATCTGAGTAAGAGATGTTTGATTGATTCTGTCGTAGTGGAATTATGGCAAAGGCGACAGATAATGTCAGTTGAACTGGATCTGATTGCTAAAATTTCTCTCGTCGGCAGGAGGTTGAAACGAGCTCTCATGAAGAATTTTCTTAGCTGTTGGCTTGGAAACTTAGAACAGTATGGTATAGGTACCTTGAGTCTGTTAAAGGTAGGTGGGAGGTTCCTGGCCAGTTTGTTTGATTGAGCTTTCGATAGGGTCAGGATCCAGTCCAATTCCTTTAACTTTCTTTTTACTCTTTCCGGATTGTGCTTAAGATCTTCAACTGAGCATGCAATATCAGATAGCTTTCCTTTTAAGTTTTCTGACCATGCATTTAAGTTCATTGTTCGCTTCTTTACGATTTCATCAGCTACGATTTTATAAATTAATGGACTGTCTGGTATTAGGGTGTTTCTGAAGAGAGTGAGAGCGTGTAGCATCACCGTTGCTTCTAACGACTGTAGGCCCAAATCTCGTCTGATGAGATCCATCGAGGTGGAATTTGGTAGTCCTAGAACTGATTTCCAAATCAGACTTTCTAATCTGCGCCAGATGCTATTTGGTATGGTCAAGGTTGCTCCCAAACCGTATGTGAGTGTAGGCACCACTTTTCCTTTGTAAAATTCAATCGCTGGTTTAAGTGAGAATTTACCAAATCTGTTGTTAACTGTTTTCATTTGGGCTGCGAGGTTGCGCGCTTTGTCCCATAAGGCTTGTTGCATCGTGGCCTCCCTGGCTGAACGGTCGATGTGAACCCCTAGGTACTTAATGCTGGTAACCACCTCAATAGGAATTGAGTCCATGGTCCATGTGAAGTGTGGATTGATCTTTTTTCCACCTTTTCCGATTATCACGATTTTTGATTTCTCTTTGTTGATTTTCATGTTGTTCTTTCCCATGTACAGGGCCAGGTTGGATAATTGGCGTTGAAGTCCGATCTGAGTCTGATCTAATAAAATTAGATCGTCGGCATACATGAGACGTGATATATGCTTGGTACCCAGCTTCGGTGGTGCCATCTTAATGCCAGCTTCTGTATCTTTCATGTCTCCTAAGAAGGAGATGAATAATTGAGGGGCCATCGGGCCGCCTTGTTTGACCCCTCTCTCTACGGATATCTCTCTTGACAGAAGACCTTGGTTGTTTAGTCGGATTCTTAGTTTGGTGTTGGTGTGTAGAGCCATCACTGGGTCCAGTATATCATGAACTAAGCAGAGTTATCCCTTATGAATGCACTCATTTATTAAAAGCCTTTTTTGCGGGGTGGGGGAGTAGCATGTTAAACACAGTGTTAGTGAATGTACAACTCAACTTGTTCTGGCATCTATTGACAATTGTTCACCTAGCACCTGTTGTATCCAAACTCCCCTTAGAACTCCACATCACTGCATTGTACATATCTCTGTGTACTTTGACAAGGTTCTGGGGTTATTGCACTAGTTTCATCCTTATCCATCCCCCCTCCCTTATCAAAGGCAGTTCTAACCTGGGCCTATGCACTCACAACGGGGTGTGTGGATGGGAAGGCACAAGGTGCCGAATACCATGTACGCCACAAAGGGGACTTTCGCATGGGGACCATTGGCCACCCCGACCCGGTGTCTCCAGACTAAGACCCTGTCCTCGCAATCAACATATCTTTGTGTCCTTTGACTAAGTTCTGATCCTTTTGTGCTTGCCTCATCCACATCTAACTCCCTCCGGTATCAAATGCCGTTCTCAACTGGGACTGTGCACTTGCAATGTGGCTGGGTGGATGGGAAGACACAAGGTGTCGAATGCCATGTAAAACTCTCCAGAGTCACCTTTGAGGACCTTGTCCCTGGGATCAACATATGTATGTAACCATGCAGGAGGCCCAGCGCTCTTCCTGTCCCTTAATCCTTATACACGCACGCCCTTATCAAAGGCAGTTCTCACATGAGAGCTTGCAATAGTTGTCTGTAGGTGCCTACATTCTTCTTTGAAATGTTGTGTTATCAAACCCTCACCGCCATCAATCTTTTAACATACCCAAATATGGCTATATAACCATAGTACATTACACCCCACCCCCAGAAAAGACCAACTAATTATAAGGGCGGTCAGTTCACATGACAAATTTGCACACACACACATACTTTTCTAAGTGTTTATAAACTCCTTCAAACTTAGCAAGAAAACATATCTGCTGTCTACTACGGATATCATCATTGGACCGCTTGTAATTCTCGTTGCTGAATCACCTTGTCGATTTTCCTATTACAGGTAATTGAACTCTTGGTTATTACAGTGTCCTCGTCTTCAGTTTGGGATTTCTGTGGTGCTTTTTATTATCTCTTGAAATACCACATGACATGACAGTGTATTTTTTTAAAATGTTATGTTTTGTCATCTCCCTTTTCTTTCGGTGGCTCAAAGGATGATCAATGTACTACTAATACATTTCTTCATGTGACAGACCATTGACTTATAGGTACTTTGTTTGCCTGGCTGGTCAGACTAGGTTATATGACAGTTACAAAATTATACAGCACTTTAGGCTTCATCACGAGTTGGGAGGTATCCCGGCGGCGCTGCCGCCAACCCCCGGTGCTATTATAGCTGGATCACGGGTTTTGCGGAACAGGAATTCCCTATTCCCCATTGGGCCCGTTCGGGAATTCCCCATTCCCCATTGGGCCCAATGGAGAATTTTTCAGCGCGACGACCGTCGGTGGTATTAACGGGCAGTAATTGTGAGAAAGAAATGGGCAAATTCGTGGCAGATTTACCCCCAGCTCACAGCTGCATTTAAGGGTTACCGACAAACTTGTGATGACCCTGTTTGTCTTTAAAAGCTTTTTGTCCGTTGAATGCTGAGGGTTTTCCCTCTCAGTGCTGATCCCTTTTTTGGTGATTTTATGTAGACATTCAGTCCCTTGTAACTTTTTTTTGTTATATGTGATATCTGGCCCAAATATGGCCTCTTTTATTCCCCCATGTAGGCGGTCATAACACCACCAAGAAATCCTATTTTGCTTTATGGGGGGTGAGAAAAAATAACAAAATAGAGAGCAAATGTTGTGTTTTTTCAGAAAATGACAATATAACGATGTACAAAGATCCCTGTGGTTTTTTCCTTGTAAGAGCTAGAAAACCATCAAAGACAACATTGACACCCTCGCACCAGCCTTTGCTGACCTTTGCAACCTCTCCTTTTCCACCAGAGATTTCCCAACTGCTCTCAAGCACTCACTTGTGCACCGTCTGCTCAAGAAACCCTCTGCTGACCCCTGCATTCCTTCAAACTACCACCCAATCTCTATCACTCCTTTCCTGGGCAAACTCATGTAGAAGCTGGCTATCTCTCAGCTAAATCTCCACACAGAAGCAATCAGTTGTTTCCATGACCACCAGTCTGGCTTTAGAGCACCTAGAGGCACGAAAACTGCTCTTCTGAACACCTGTGAAGTCCTGCTCTCAAATCATGTCACTAACACTCCCTCTGTCCTCATTCTCCTTGCTCTGGCCTGGTTAACCTCTTTTCTCTCCAACTGCCCATCCCAGATCGAACTTGGTGCCGTTCTCTCGACTATCACCCTCTCAACCTGCGGCCTTCCCCAGGGTTCTAAACCTATCCCCCTGGTTTTTCAATGTCTACATGGCCACCCTGGCACGTATAATTGCCACTTTCACCTCTAATTTCCAGTGTTACGCAGATGACACGCAACTATCCTTCAGGCTATCCTCGGCCGCCTCCTCCTCCTCCTACTCACTCATACCTGACTGTCTGTCCGCTATTAAGGCTTGGTGTACTGCAAACAATCTATGTCTCAATGCCAGTAAAACTGAGATTGTTTGCATTAGGGACCCCTACTCCCGCTTTCCCCCTGTCACTCTGGTCGGCCTCCCTTGGCCCTGTGCCCACCCCCATCTCTGAGGCCAAAAACCTTGGGATCATCTTCAACTCCACTCTCTCCTTCTCCTCATACATTTCTGACATCTCAAAAAAGTCTATCAACTACTCCTCCTCAGAGGCACTCTATCTTTTCTCACTTCCCCCCAGCGGCTCACTGTCTCAAGAGCCCTAGTTCTGTTTAGGCTGGACTACTGCAACAGCCTCTTCCTCAACCTCCCTGCTTCTTCCCTGCACCCTCTGCAACTCATCCAGAACAGAACCGCAAGACTTATCCTTGGCCTCAAGCCCAGGGACTGCATCTCTCCGGCACTGAAATCCCTCCACTGGCTCCCCGTGGCTGCAAGGATCAAATTCAAGACCCTCTGCATTGTCCACAAGGCTTTCTGGGGCCTGGGATCTACTTACCTTCAACGCTACCTTCCTAAATACTGTCCCTCCCGAGCCCTCCGCTCATCTACCTCCAACCTTCCGCAAGTGAGCAGGTTCTCCAAGCAGAGATTTGGTTGGAGATCCCTTTCCTCAGCAGGCGCCTCCTTCTGGAACAGCCTCCATGCCACCCTCCGTCTTGAGCCTGATATTCTCAAGTTCCGGTAACTCCTCAAGACCTTTCTCTTCTCCTCTTCCTTCTCTCTCACTCTGCTAACCTAGCTCTCTGCTCTTCCCTCTCTCCCTCCTTCCATACAGCTCACCGACTGGTTGCCTGGTGTGCCCTAGTGTCTCACAGGTCCCAGGCACCTCTGCCAGTCCTACTGCACTTACCTCAGGGCCCTGGACCCCACCCACTCACTGCACTTGCAATACATCCTGAGAGCTTCTCGCTCTGCACTTCTGCAGTCTCTACTGATTGGGTGCACTTGGTCCCCTTCCCCTCCCTCGTCCTGCCTGCACTTGCACTACAGCTCTGCCTGTAGATCTTTGTCCTTCCTTGTCTTACCCCTTAATGTGCACTTGAAAAAACTGCAGAATCGGCGTCAGGCCCATTTGTTGTATCCTAACTGTTAAATGTACCATATCCACTTAATCTGCCTGTGCAGATCGTTATCGCTTCAGAAATTCAAGGGCTCTGAGCGACTGTTTTTTTTCCCTGTGTTCCCACCCTCTTTGAGCGCTTTGAAACACTTGCCTGTGTATAGGCACTTTATAAATAAACAATACCATTCCAATACCAGGAACAAATGGTTGGCTGTTCTGAATTCGCCATTTTCCAGTCTTTCAAGAACAGGTTGAGTGGAAACAAAAAAAAACATATTTTTATAAGGTTACCATCAGTTTTGTAAGAGCTAGGCGATTTCTCCCTTTTTTTCCAATAGGACAGGCGTGGACGGAATGGAAGAGGACAGTAGGAAAGCTGAATGGGAAGACAGAAAGGCATACATTTCTGAAAAGTTTAGCAAGGGATCATTTGTGCAGGTGAAGCAACAACTATGTGGGTAAAATTCCCATAGTTTGGGGAACAATTGGAAAAATGACAGAAACAAAAGTTATGTACTGGACATGTTTGGACCTGTAAGGTAATGGCTTCTGTAAATATTGAGAAAATCAATGCACTGCTACATTTCCCCGATTCTTATAGTTAGGAAATTGCAAATTTTTTGTAATGTTTCACAAAACAAGCAATTCCACAAGGCAAAAACTGAGCCATAGTACACAGGATTTCCATGCTGACGGCGTAAACAGAAGTATTTAGCATGTGGAAATAAGGAAAACAAATGTAGTGAGGAATGGCAAGCATACATTTTCTGAAAGAGCACAAGCAGACCTTTAGAAGGATAGGTGCAGGTTACAAAAGTGTACAGTGCCTAAAGCAGCGACCAAATGTAGGGTACATTTGGGAAATGAAAGGGTTTTGTGACAAGGTGTAGCAGCAAATGTATGAAAACGTTATCAAAACCAAGAGAAAACAACAAATGTCCTACCTTCCCACATTTCCACTGGTGTCCAGATGAAATCGGTACCTCACATGTGTGGGTGCACCTACCCGGGCGCAAAGGAAGAAGGCCACACCAATGGTACATCAAATGCCCTGGGGAAGACTTGATCTGGCTTTGGGGACAAACCACAGATTTGGGATTGTGGTTTTGGAACAACCAAGGAAAACTGGGAACGTCATGGATTTCTGAAAGGAAGATACCTGTGGGAATCCACAGAGGTCTGACTTGCGCCAATCACCCTAGAATGTATTACTAGCAAGTCCCAGCAAAGTCCAAAATTTAGGGAAAATACTCATTTTTCAGACATGCCACCGGGATACCACTGAAATACGCCGCCAACAACACTTGTCCTACCTTCCCACGTTTCCACAGGTGTCCCGCGGAACACAGTACCTCACATGTGTGGGTGCACCCCTGTGCCCAAAGGAAAAAGGCTAAACCACTGGTATCCCAAAGGGTTTCGGGAGAGCACATTTTGCAGGATTTTGCTCTTGTGGACAAACTACAGATTTGGCCATGGGGTGTCTCAGCCACCAAGTAAAACAGGGATCCCCATGCATTTCTGAAAAGAAGACAACCACTGGAATACACAGAGGTCTGACTTGCGCGAATCGCCCTAAAATGGATTACCCACTAGCCCCAGCAATGTCCAACATTTAGGAAATAAAACACAATTTTCAGACATTTGCCACCAGAAAACCACCGGAACAAGGCACCAACAGCCCATGTCCTACCTCCCCTCATTCCCACAGGTGTCCTGACAAAATGGTACCTCACATGTGTGGGTGCACCTAACAGGGCGCAAAGGGAAAAGGCTAAACCACTGCTATCCCCAAAGTGTTTGGGGAGACAACCTACAGATTTGGAGCTGGGGTGTTGCAGCCACCAAGGAAAACAGGGAACTCAATGCATTTCTGAAAAGAAGACACCCACGGGAATCCATAGAGGTCTGACATGCGCAACTCACCCTAGAATTTATTACCTACAAGACCCGGCAAAGTCCAAACTTTAGGGGAAAAAACACAATACTCAAAACTTTCCCACCAGGAAACCACCGAAACACACTGCCAACAATGCATGATCTACCTTCCCACATTCCCACAGGTGTTCTGACGAAACACCTGTGGGAGCCAGCGCTCCAGGATGGTTGGGGGTGATGTCCCTGGCCTTGGATGGCTGTCTCCCATGTGGGCTGACCGTCTCCAAGCCCAGCAGCGGTTCCATGAAGTTCCGGCAGGGTCCCTGTCCTTTCTCGGAGGGAAAAGCTGTAACGCAGGCCTGCCAGAATTCCAGGATGGTTGGCAGTGATTTCTCTGGCCTTGGGCACCTGTCTCCCATGTTGGTTGACCATCTGCAAGCCCTGGCTGCACCCCTGGCTGGGCTGCGTTACAGATTTTCCCTCTGGGGGATTGGGGACCCTGCCGGGGCACCCCAGAACGGCCGCTGGACTTGGGGACGGTCGGCCTACATGGGAGACAGGTACCCAAGGCCGGAGACATCTTCTCCAACCATTCTGGAATTCTAATTGGCCTGCATTACAGCTTCTCCCTCCGGGAAAGGACAGGGAATGTGCCGGGACTCCCTGGACCCACGCATGGCTTGGGGACATTCAACTCACATGGGAGACAGCCACCCAAGGCCAGGGACATGACCCGCTACGGCGCTACCACCCTGGAACTCGGACTGGGTTGTTTTACAGCTTCTCCTTCTGGGAAAGGAGGGGGACCCTGCCGGGGCTACCTGGAACCGCTGCTGTGCTTGGGGATGGTCATCCCACATGGGAGACAGCCATCCAAGGCCAGGGATATCACCCCAACCATCCTGGAGCTCTGGCTGGGCTGCATTATAACATTTGCCTCTGGGAAGGGATGGGGGCCCTGCCAGGGCTCCCTGGGACTGCTGCTGGGCTTGGGGACGGTAGACATCACCCCTAACAGTCCTGGAGTTCTGGCTGAACTGTGTTTATTTATTTTTAAATGTTTTTATTGGCATTTATCAACCATCAACGTTTACATAATAAACAATTAGTTATGACTCGTTAACGTAATATGGGGAGGGGAGAAAAGGGAGAGAAAAAGAAAAAAAACAAAAAAAGTGAAAAAACTAAACATTTAGTCTTCATAGCCGCGTATATGTACTAGTGCTCGTGACCCGGTCTGTTTGCTCTGTCGGACATCCGGAATTCCCGAACAGTGGGTTGGTTCGGGGTGCCAGGTCCGGCAGTTCTGCAGACTCCCCCACTGGATGTTGGGGTCTGTTCTTAGTCTGTTATTGTTCAGGTAGACAGGGGGCAGCTCAAGGGGGTTTGTCGTCCGATGGGTGGAATACATCTCGTATTAGGGATTTCCAGTCCTCACAGGCTGGGCTTAATTCTCCTCTCGCTATGTTCACTCCTTCTCCCCATACCGTTGTTTCGGCCCCTGACCAGCACTCCAGTTCTTTGTGTCACCTGACAAAATATGGGCCCATGGGAGATTTCCATTCCATAGCTATAGATCTTTTAGCTAGCATGCATACCATGTCCATGAGTTTCACTATGTGTCATAGTTTGCTTATTCTTGGGTATGCCCCCAGAAGGCATTCTTTTGGGGACCATTCATATCGTGTCACCCCTGCTCTTCTGCAGAGCTGCTCTATCCTGGACCAGAATTTTTGGATCTTCGGACAACTCCAGAACATATGTATCATCCCTGCTTTATCTGAGTTGCATCGGGGACACAGGAGGGTATCACTCTTGCAGAGCTTGGCTATCCTATCTGGAGTCATATATGTCCTGTACAAGACTTGTAGTTGGATTAATCTGAACCTGCCGTTCCTCTAAACCTCCCTGGGGTACATCAAGATTCTTTCCCATTCCTTTTCAGTGATATCAACACCCAGGTCCGCTTCCCACTTCATTTTAAGGGCCTCACTCTTGGGGTTGGGTCTGTCCACCAACTGTGCGTAGAGCCTAGGCATAAGTTTCCATCCGTCTCCCAGATTGCATAGTAATGTTAGCAATGGGTCTTCCTCTGGTTCTTCTGGCCAGTTTTTCCATTGCGCCTTAGCGCCCTCTCTAATGCTTCTGTAGCATAGGAATTGGCCTTTGGGTAGGTCTTCTTTCTCTATCATGGTTTCGAATTCCCTGAAAGTCTCATCCTCATATGTGTCCCCCCAAGTGTAAATTCTGTGTCTTTCCCATTTCCTCATTAGGGCTAGGTCTGCCTTCCCCTTACAAGCCCCTGCTGCTATCGGTATATCTGCCGAGTAGGTGTGTGCCCCTCTTTTGAGTTTCAGAGACCTGGCCCAAACTTTCTTGCCCAGCTCTACCAGGGCCGGGGGTTCTCCTAGACATCCCATCGGGACCCATAATATTTCTTTCAAATTGGCCGGTGCTATTAACTGCTGGAGTAGTCTGGTTTTGTAGGTGCGCTCATCCACTAGCCACCTAGCTATGTGACTCAGTTGGGCGGCCAGGAAGTACCGCTCAAGATCTGGGAGTTGGATTCCTCCCGCCGTGTACGTGTTACGCTCACCTGGTATCCACAGGGACGACACCCAGCCGTAGGGACTCTGGTATCCTTCTCTGCGGTTCCCAGGTGTGACCAGCGGGAAGTTCTGCCTGGAATACAGGTGGGCAATGTTCAAGACCGGGCAACTGGGGTAAGCAACCCCCCACCACCCCTTATGCCCGCAGCCCCTCTGGACCTCTCCTCACCTTGTTGTTAATTCAGGTGTGCTCTCCGTCCTGCCTTCTTGGCAGGGGCGCGTTGTCCTTTGTGGGCGAATGCGATCTAGTTACTTCACTGATGCCGGCCCGTTTTGAGTCTTTCAGGTAGGTCTTATTGCTGTTGTAGATTGTTGTTATTCTTGCACATCTTTCTTGGTTTAAATAATGTCTTTTTCTCTTCCTTAGGTGCGCGTAAGTCCAATGTGATGCATTAGCTGAATTGGGTCTCGCCGGTAAATGATGGCGTATTAAGAGCACCTTGATGCGGTAAGTAGGCGCTATGTGCAGCGCTATGATGCCTTGCCTTTTCTAACCTGTTTTCTTTTCTTTCCCATAGATTGCGGTGCTCACCCGGTGTATGAAATCCCGAGGCGATGCTGGACGAGGGGCGACTTGCGAGGTAAGCTTTTCAGCACAATTAGTTATGTTGTAAAAGTGTCTAATGTCTTGTTTCTTCCTTTTTTGCAGATCCGCCAGTCCGGGAGATGCACTGATCCTAGGATGCTGTTCGCAGGAGCTGTGGGCAGCTAACGATGAAATTACAGGTAAGCTTCTGCTGTTAACGATTTCCTTTTGTGTCTTTAAAGATGCTGTTCTTCCGAGGTTCGCGGGTACAGCTGAACACGATGAGCGTCACGTTGCAGGATTGCAAAGTAACGCGAAGCGTGTTATCCAAGTCGGGTGTGGTTTAAATAGCTTCAAGGAAGTAGTCCAGGTAAAGTAGTTCCTAGGCTACCACACCCAAAACACTATACTGCATAGCTTGGTTCCAAGGAGCCAAGCTATGTGGATGCCTCCATGTGGGATGGCACTTGAAATAAAGTAGTTCCCTAAACACAAGTCTTTATTAAGTATGAGCCTGGCGCCAAAGGCACCAGTACTGGCCCCAAGAGGGCCTAGGCAAAGGATGCCTAAGTTTGTTGGAGACCCAAGCCAAGACCCCTCCTGGCCCATGGGCTTGCCAGGGGGGTTTCTGGATGTGGGTCGTGACAGCACTCCCCCCCAAGGCCCCTCTCAAGGTGTTCCTTCTGTCCGGCCCAGGTTTAGTTGGAAAGTTTTGATGATATTTTTTGATCAGACGTGGTGCGTGAATTTTTTCCCAGGGTTCCCAGGATCTATCTTGGGGTCCAAATCCTTTCCAATCAACTAGATAGTATAGCTTGCCTCTTGAATACTTGGAATCCAGGATGCCTCTGACTTCGAATTCTGGTTCTCGGTCAATAAGTATGGGTTTTGGTGGTGTCCCAATCCGTGTACCGGGCTGCATTGGTTTTAAAAGGGACACATGAAATACCAGATGGATTTGTAGGTTAGGTGGTAAATCTAGTTTGACGACTGCTGGATTAATAATTGCTTTGATGGTGTAAGGCCCTAAGTACCTGGGTTGAAAGGTCCAGGTTCCTTTGATGGGTACAAATCTGGCGGCCAGCCAAACCTTGCCTCCTACCTGATAGTCAGGGGCTTTTTTCCGGTGTTGGTCAGCAACTTGCTTTTGCTTCTCTTTGGCGAGAATAAGATGCTATTTGGCCTTTTTGAAAGCTTGAGTGATTTGGTGTGAAGGGTTTTTACTGCTGGCATTTCCAAACTGGTTGGGAGATCCAGTTCTGAGGTACGTGGGTGTCTACTATAAGGGGTATAAAAGGGTGTTTGTCCGGTACTGGAATGCAAGGAATTATTATATGCGTACTCGGCTATCCATAGTGAGTCTTTCCAGTCTCTTAGTTCATGGTGCAACATGCACCGTAGGTATTGCTCGAGGGTCTGATTGGTCCTCTCGTTCTGACCGTCCGTTTGGGGATGATGGCTAGTGGATAGTCGGACGTCAATTTGCGACATTGCACAACACTTTCTCCAGAAGTTGGAGACGAACTGGCTACCTCGATCGGAGATCAGGACTGATGGGAAGCCATGTAGTTTAACAATACCATCCAGGAACACTTTGGCTAAAGTGGATGCGTCAGGGAGGCCTTTGATCGGAATAAAGTGTGCCATCTTTGAGAATAAGTCCACGACTACAAGAATGGTGTTAAACTGGGAGGTAGGTCAGTGATGAAGTTGAGGGAAAGAGTGTGCCATGGAGTGGGAGGAATGTTCAAAGGTTGCAGAAGACCGGATGGTTTTTGTTTTTGCGACTTATTTTGGGCGCAGACTCCGCAGGATTGAATATATTGGATGACATCATTATGCCAGGCAGACCACCAGAAGTTCTGTTTTACCTTGGCTAGAGTCTTGGTGATTCCAGGGTGCCCTTCGATCAGAGAATCGTGATAACCAGAAATTATTTGTTGTTGTAAGTCCTTGGTGTGTACATACAGACGATCCTTAAAAAAGGGTAAGTGGTTTTTGATGGAATATTGTTCCTGCTGCGCTTGCCATGCAAGGAAAGTATCTGGATTCATGGTTCGTTGAATCTCGTTTCTCAGTTCTACTTGGGTTAAGGCCATAGTGAGGCCTAAGAGTTTGTCTTCCGGTATGATGGGGACTAGGTCTGGGGTTGTATATACTATGCCATCAGTGCCTGTATGAGAGAGTGCGTCAGCTTTTCCATTCTTGACCCCTGGCCGAAATGTGATGACATAATCATATTTGGCGAAGAAAAGGGCCCACTGCAATCGGCGTGAAGACTGGGCTTTAGCTATTTTAAGATATTGCAGGTTTCGGTGGTCAGTGATAACTGTAATGGTGTGTCTGGCCCCCAGAAGGTAGTGTCGCCAGGCTTTAAAGGCAGATTTGATCGCCAAGAGTTCTTTGTCCGTGATGGCGTAATTAATCTCCGGAGGTGAGAATTTTTTCGACCAGAAGGCCACTGGATGTAGCTGGCCGGTTTCTGGATCTCTTTTTGAGAGGACAGCTCCCATTGCTATACTGGAAGCGTCTGTTTCCACGATATAAGGAAGATCTGGGCGAGGATGTCGCAGGATTGGTGCGGAGGTGAACATTTTCTTCAGTTCCTGAAAAGCTTTTTTTGGTTCTTCGGTCCAGGCAAATTTTTTGTTGTTTTTTCGTAGCAATACGGTGATCGGATGTACGACCTGAGAGAAGTCTGGTATGAAGCGGCAATAGAAGTTTGCAAAGCCCAACATGCTTTGTACCCCTTTTACTGACGTTGGTGATGGCCATTTCAAAACAGCGTCTGCTTTGTGTAGGTCCATTCTGTTGCCTCCAAGAGTAAGAATAAAACCCAGAAACTCAACTTCGGTGGCGTGAAAAAAACACTTTTCAAGTTTTGCATATAAACGATATTCACTGAGCTTGGTGAGGACTGAATGGACGTGCTTGATATGATCCTGTTTTGAGGTTGAGTACACTAGGATATCATCTATGTACACTAGGACGCAGACATCAGTTAACTCTCTCAAGACGTCATTCATAAAATATTGAAATGCTGCGGGAGCGTTGCATAACCCAAAGGGCATGACTTGATATTCATAGTAACCGTATTTGGTACGGAAAGCAGTTTTCCATTCGTCTCCGCTTCTGACCCGAACCAGGTGGTACGCTTCTCGAAGGTCCAATTTGGTATAAATCCTGGCATCTTTGACCTGGTCCAGCATTTCAGGGATAAGTGGCAAGGGGTAACGGTTCTTCACGGTGATATGGTTTAATGCGCGGTAGTCAATACAGGTTCTTAAGTCCCCTTCTTTTTTCGGTACGAAGAACAAAGCACTGGCTGCATGGGACTTTGATGGACGGAAGAATCCGCTTGCAATGTACTGGTCTAAATAAGACTTCAGATGAAGGTTTTCAGGTTCCGTAAGAGCATAGATTCTACCGCAAGGGACTTGAGCACCTGGAACAAGGTCGATCTGACAGTCATAGGGCCTGTGCAGCGGCAGCATCTTTGCTTGGCCCTTCTGGAATACATCCTAGAAATCATGGTATTCCTCAGGCAAGGTATTAGTTACTCCCAGGGTTGATGCTGTCGCTCCGGGAGTCATAGAGATACTGAAAGCAGGTTTCTGTTCTTGATAATAACAGGCTGGGGAGCAGTCGCTGGGAAAGGTTAATTTCTTTGCCCGCCAGTCAATCAAAGGGTTGTGAGCGACTAACCATGGCATCCCTAGTATGAGCCGGAATTGAGGTGCCTTGATGAGATCGAACGTAATAAATTCCCGATGTCTGTCCTGGCACAGCAAGGTTATCTCGGCTGTGCATTGGGTTACGGGTCCGGAAGTGATTTCTGTCCCATCCACCGTAGTCACCTTGTCTGTAGTCGGCTTGGAACATAGGAGAAGCTCATCTCTGCAGCCAGGTCTTGATCTATAAAATTCCCAACAGCTCCGCTGTCGATGTATGCTTCAACGGCATGCATTCTTGACGACCGTTGGTTATTAATTAAGATCACCGGTATTGCAAAGTGTGAGGTCGGTGGCTCTTTTCTCTCACTCGACAACTGACCTCTACGTTTGCCGAGCTGGGTAGTTTTCCAACTTAGATTCGATTCTCTTCATCTTTTTCTGTGGGCCGACGATTTTCCTTGGAGGTTTCGCTGGGCAGTCCTTCAGGAAATGCCCTGGTTTTCCGCAATACAGACATAGTTGTCTCCTTTTATCTCGCTCTTGTTTTGTTAGTGGAGGTCGTACCCCTCCGATTTGCATGAGCTCCACAGTATTTTCTTGCACTCGAGTTACTTTGTCTCTAGATCGAACGTACACAGCCTGAGGGTCCATTTTGGAACGGTCTGCTTTTCGGTCTTGCAACCAGTGGTCTAGTTGTACGACCAAATCTATGAATTCAGAACAGTCTCTAGGAGGATCAACCACTTGAGCTAGAACGTCTTCTAATACGCCTCGTAAGCCCCGATGAAACAACGTGGTTCTTTTGTTTTCAGGCCACCTAGTTTTAGCAACCAATCTGTTGAAAGTAGCAATGTACGTTAACAAGTCTTGATTCCCCTGTCGGAGGGAAAGGAGTTCATTGTCCACTGCTTGTTCTCGGGTATGGCGAGCAAAAAGTTTTTCCGTTTCCCTCTGAAATCCCCCAAAGTCATGTAATAAAGGATCGGCATGGGTCACCAATGGTACCAACCAATCTGCTGCGCTACCACTCAGTTATGATAAAACAAAGGCTACCCGAGCTTGGTCATTTGGGAATGCTCCAGGTCTGCAAAGAAAGTGAAGGCGACACTGATTCATAAAAGCTGCGTATTTCCGTGGATCACCTGCAAATCTCTCCGGTGGAGCCAAAGGAACTGTTCCTGGTAACATGATTTGTACCGGAGTAGAGGTGATGGATGGCATGGTAGGATTTTGCATCATTGGGTTGTTTCCAGGTAGAGGCGTCTGTCCTGCTTGTGATTGCCAGTATTGCCTGCTAATTTCTTCAGTGCGCTCTTTAGTCACTAGTAAGTCTCTCCGGAGAGCGTTAGTCTCTTGTCGGGCAGAATGAACCTCGGCACGAAGTTCTCCTAACAATTGGGCCAATTGTTCTAATTCTGATGTCTCCATGGCGCCCAGGCGGATTGGTTTGGCAGGCTTTGCGTTCTGTTACTCTCACCTGGTATCCACGGGGACGCCACCCAGCCGTAGGGACTCTGGTATCCTTCTCTGCGGTTCCCAGGTGTGACCAGCGGGGAAGTTCTGCCTGGAATACAGGTGGGCAATGTTCAAGACCGGGCAACTGGGGTAAGCAACCCCTCATCACCCCGTATGCTCGCAGCCCCTCTGGACCTCTCCTCACCTTGTTGTTAATTCAGGTGTGCTCTCCGTCCTTCCTTCTTGGCAGGGGCGCGTTGTCCTTTGTGGACGAATGCGATCTAGTTACTTCACTGATGCTGGCCCGTTTTGAGTCTTTCAGGTAGGTCTTATTGCTGTTGTAGATTGTTGTTATTCTTGCATGCCTTTCTTGGTTTAAATAATGTCTTTTTCTCTTCCTTAGGTGCGCGGAAGTCCAATGTGATGCATTGGCTGAATTGGGTCTCGCCGGTAAATGATGGCGTATTAAGAGCGCCTTGATGCGGTAAGTAGGCGCTATGTGCAGCGCTATGATGCCTTGCCTTTGCTAACCTGTTGTCTTTTCTTTCCCATAGATTGCGGTGCTCACCCCGTGTATGAAATCCCGAGGCGATGCTGGTCGAGGGGCGACTTGCGAGGTAAGCTTTTCGGCACAATTCGTTATGTTGTAAAAGTGTCTAATGTCTTGTTTCTTCCTTTTTTGCAGATCCGCCAGTCCGGGAGACGGGCTGATCCTAGGATGCTGTTCGCAGGAGCTGTGGGCAGCTAACGATGAAATTACAGGTAAGATGCTGCTGTTAGCGATGTTCTTTTGTATCTTTACAGCGGCTGTTCTTCCGAGGATGGTCGGGGTGATATCCCTGGCCTTTGGCACCTGTCTTCCACATGGGTCGACCATCCCCAAGCTCATCCTGGAGCTCTGGCTGGGCTGCGTTACCGTTCTTCCCTCCAGGGAGGGATGGGGCCCCTGCCGGGGCTCCCTGGGACCACTGTTGGTCTTGGGGATAGGCAACCCACATGGAAAACAGGTGCCCAAGGCCGGGGACATCGCGCCAGACCTCTGGCTGGTCTGTTACAGTTTTTCCCTCCGGTAAGGGATGGGCACCCTGCTGGGGCTCACTGGGACCGCTGCTGGCCTTGGGGGTGGTCGCCTAACATGGGAGACAGGCGCCAAAGGCCGTGTACCTCTCCCCCAACCATCTTGGTGTTCTGGCTGGCCTGCGTTACAGCTTTTCCCTCTGGGATGTGATGGGTATGCTGCCGGGGCTCACTGGGCCCGCCGCTGGACTTGGGTATGGTTGCCCAACATGGGAGACAGGAGGCTAAGGCTGGGGACAATACCCCCGACCATCGAGGAGTTCTGGCTGGCCTGCGTTACAGGTTTTCCCTCCGAGAAGGGATAGGCACCCTGCTGGGACTCACTGGGACCGCTGCTGGACTTGGGGACGGTCACCCAACATGGGAGACAGGTGCCAAAGGCCGGGGACAGCACCCTGAGCCACCCCGGAGCTCTGGCTGGCCTGTGCTAAAGGTTTTCCCTCCATGGAGGGATGGGGACTGTGAAAAAACCTGACGGTATTCTTCCCAGCAAACCTCGAGAGTCCCTTATTGTGATTGCCAAGAAAGGACGGACCCTCTCTTATCCCGACCAGGAAGCCAGATGAGCGGGGAAAGATCACCTGGGTAGAGGAGCCCGAGGTTATGCTCAGGAGAACGCCCAAAGGGAGATGCAGTATGTTACCGGGGAAGAAGACAAGGAGAGTGAGATCTGAGTCCTTTATGTGCTGTGCTACATCTGTCCCCCTTCCTCCCATAGAATCTCTCTCACCCAAATCCACCAACTCCTCTGTATATAACAAATCCCCTAAAATCTCAATCCCACTTGCGTCCAAGGATTATCTACTTCAGAATCCCTGTTTTCCTGCATCCCACCCAAACAACCTCAGACATTCCTTTTTACGTTCCTCCGGTTATTTGGTCCAGAACACCCAGTTTACCCGGACCAAACACTAAGGTTCCCACAATCCCTTCCATTGAGTTCACAATCCCAGCCACTTCCATTTGCTTCACACACCCTATCAGTCCCGTCCCTCTGATTATCATTTTTCTAATCCCCACGTCAGAACTCACCATGACTTGAATTGATGGGGGTAGAGGCAGTGATGGATGCTGTAGCGTAACCTAGACTGTTTGGTCCAAGTCTCCTCACAGAGGGCGACCTTTCTCTTGATGCGCCCCTCTATTCAATACAAAAATATGAATAGAGGAGTAAATCAAACAAAAGAGCAAGGAAGGAACGGGGACCATCAACATGCACCAAGCTGTAAAAGAAGGGAACGTCTTAGTATCAGGTTTGTATGTATGGAATATCAAGAACCTGTGGTGTAGAAATACTAACCAATTTATTAGGGTGGAGGAGCTCCACTATCTTCGATCCCCAGGTCTGGTTCCACACTGCAGAACACAAGGATGGGAGATCTATAAGTAACCTAATAAGAGTTGGGGGAAAGTCTGTATGTAAGGGGTCCCTTACTTATAGTATGTGAAGTAGAAATAGCAAGAGATGGTGATGAAAGGAATCCGGTTATCCACAAGGTAATGGAAAACGGAGGGGAAAAATTATGAAAGGAGGTTAGAAGGTTAGTAAGAGCCTATGATCCTTTGAGGCACGAGGACGCACTAAGGCTGAGGTGGTGCACATATACGGCAAGGCGTCCTTAGTTCAGTGCACAGGAGAAAGTTCTGCGGTGACAGGCAAGTATTCCACGTTGAGGCTGGAGAAGTACCCAAGTCAATTACAATATGGAGGCAAACCAAAGGCAGTCCAGAAAGGCAGTCCAGGTCGTAGTATGGTGAGGGCAACAGATAATAATAGAATGATCCAAAGGCAATCCGTAAGACAAAAGTTAATCAAATACCATGCAGTTAGCAGAGGAATCAAGGACACAGGGCAGAGGCAGTCGGAAACAAGAATCAAGGATTGTAGAGCAGAACACAATGGCTTACTTCGACGACAGCAATTTTAATCAAAAGCGCTGAAGTCGGTGACTGATTAAGTTTTTATGGGGTTGGAGTGGGCGGGGCATGCTTTCGGAACACAGCGCATTCGGTCAGGTGATCATTGCAAACCGCAGTTCATGCTGCAGCGAAACGGGCCACTGCAGAGTGGCGTCTCTGTGCCCTGCGGTCCCCCTGTCATCATGGCAACCTCCAACGATGCCAGAGGGGGGCCACCCCTGCAGGGAGAAAAATGGGCCGAGCGTCTCGGCCAGGGCATAGCCTTGACAAATGGGTGCCCGCGCTGAGGCGGAACCGTGACACCCCAATCGAATGTACCCAAGAACTACAATTCCCACAAACCCTTCTGCTTATTTCACTAACCCTACAAAATCCACCCTTCTGAGAGCCCCACAAACCCTAATCTTAGGGTTATCACTCCATGCAACACCTCTTTCCCTTCTGACACTGTAAGAGGTTTGGAAACTCTACCGTCCTCTTTTTCCGACACAAACACCTTTGCACAACGGACTTGCAATAAGACTGTTTACCCGACATGTCTTGACACGAGGGTCAGGCAAAGTCAGGCAATTGACTCAAATCACACACAGTTCACGCCTCTTCCTTTTCCCCACAGGGATAAAAGGTGGAGCAAGAGAGCACAGTACGAGCAAGGTGAGCACGGCAGACAACATGACAAGATGGCTAATCAGGCACGGCAGTTCAAGAGAAGGAGAAAGACGTCAGGAATCGAAAGGGTGGTGAGAAGACAAGTGACCTTGCCCTTTTCATCCGCAAACAATAGCACCAGTGTCTTGAAGCAGATGTCAATGGTACACGGGGCAAGCCTATGCCGATAAGCAGGAGCGAGGAAGGCTCCTGCGACCGTAGTACCCACCTTGACTCCCAAGAAGGGAGAAGCCCAGCAGTTCATCACAGCCAGTGAGTTGAGGGGAGAACCGATAAGAACTGGGCTGTGTCGTAAGAGAATCGCAAAGTGGCCAGTTTTGAACTGTGAAAGAACTATGAAAAGTGTTAAGGTGTCAGTACTCACAACGGGTGGAATGGAGGGTACTCGGGTTGGATTCAGTCGTGTTGTGTAACCTGGACCAAGAAGGTCCAAGTAGTCTCCTCACAAGTGGGCGTCCTTTGCCGTGATACACGCCTCTAGCCAATTTAATGTGAAATACAGAGGAGCAGATCAAGTGAAAGAGCAGGAGAGCAAAACCTGTCAAGGCACCAAGCTGTAACAAGAGGAGAACACCAGAGTCAGTATGGTTTAATTAACTGAAACAAAATAACACCTGCTAGTCAGTGACTAACCTCTCAAGGAATTCTTCGGTTTGTGGTGCCTCAAGTATCTTCAACCTTGGGTCTTCCATTGGGAAACATAAGGACAAATGCAAAGTATGCCAAAAGATAATCTTTTACAAGGTGTGAAAGGAAACACTCTGATCTGATTCTTACCACGTAAACACCTCAGGGAGTTTGGGATGATAATGGCACAAATGAATCCAAGTTTAAGTAGCACACGAGGAAAAGGAAAGGTTAGTAAGGGAATAAAACCTGGGCGGCACGAGGGATGCACTAGTGACGTGTTGATGCACAGTTAGATATCAACAGCACTGCGTATAAAGTCCTGTGCATGAGGTATATCTTGTTTGCAATATGTGGAAGGCAGAAGCAGTCCATGTGGCAAGCCGAGGTCGGTATTATGCGGGCTGAAACCAGAGGTGAATATGGCAGGCATAAGCAGTCCGTGTGGCAAGCCGAGGTCAGTATTGTGCAGGCTGAAACTAGAGTTCAATACGGCAGGCAGAAGCAATCCGTGTGGCAAGCCGAGGTTGGTATTATGCGGGCTGAAACCAGAGTTCAATACGGCAGGCAGGGGCAGTCCGATAGACAGGCCAAGGATTCACTGACAGGTAAGTAAAAAAAACAGCAACCGGGAGTTCTGTAACAATGGAAACCAGACAGGGAAGTCTACAGAGCTTTGAATGGTACTAACAATAATCAGAAGCACTGGGCAGAAATTTTGGTCCTTCCTTTAAGTGATTTGAAGGAGGCGTGGCTTGTGCAGTAACATTGCACGTCAAGTCGTGCGACCGCCTTGGCAACCCGGATGCATCACTATGGAATGCAACGATATCGGGCCGTGTGATCGTGCAGCATTGTGTGGCCATGACAACCTCCATGGCAACCTCCAGCGCAAATAGAGTGGTCGATGCAGGGACCGGGGAACTCGTGTTACATGCCACCGTTGAGACAGAGATGAAGCATGAGAAGGTGCAAAAGCAGACGGACCCGGAACCATGACATAAGGAGAGACCAGCTGCAGAGGGAAACCGGGACCACGTGGGTGCTGACTCAAGAGACTCTGGTCGATCCCCATTTGAGCAAAACTACAGAAACCAAGAGGCCATAGGAGGGCCACAAAAATAGGTCAAAGCGGTCATACTGAGGATCAAGCAAAATCCCTGTACAATCGAAAGACTTTGATCTACAATCTGTAAGGAGAGAAAAGGAAGTGAATCCCACAGTTCGAGAAGGGGCAAAGCATAAAAGTCCAGAAAAATATTGTGTTGACAGGCATGAACCCGACCGAAGGATGTCCAATATGAACTGTTTGGAAAGACATTGAGAACTTAAGGGAAGATAAATCCTGCTAAAAGTCAAGAGGAGTCAGAGCTGGACCAAGGGAGATCCGGGGTGAAGGCATCCCCCAAGCACCAAAACAGAAGAGGGATCCAAGCCCAACCAAGGGAGATCCAGGGGTGAAGGTATCACCCAAATACCTGAAGAGAATAGGGGTCCGAGCCTGACAGAGGGAGATCCAGGCGTGAAGCTATTACCCAAAGTTGATTGATAAAGGAACTATTAAATAATTTGTGGAATGCGATACATGAAGGGTCAGCGCCCATAAGAGGGGGAGCCAGGGGTGAATCTATCACCCAGGGAACATTGGAAACAGAGCTTTATTTGCTTGTTAAAGGAGCTTTTGTTTTATTATTTTGAAGACATCAGGGATGCGAAGGCAAGAGACTTTCAGTGAAAGGAGACTTGCCCGTCAACGGCCCTGATAGTTGAACACTGAACTGTCATCTCGTGCTGGGAAAGTTCAAGAGTGTGCTGTGCTCCACGTTCGCACCTTACCACGTGCTGGAAATGTGGGGAAGAGAGACCCAGGCTACCCATCCTGACTTATTATTTGTGAACACTTCTTTCTTTTCTTGAGAACTATCTCACATCCTTTTTGTATTAGTTGTAAGGTTTGGCAATAGGTTTCTTAGAATAGGCCCTTTTATTTGACCCAACACCACTAGGACTGCCTTATTTTTCATTTGATGGTCGACCCTTGCTCCCATCTTAGATTTATTTTTAGATTATGCGTTTTTCCAACCTGCATACACCATTCATTGTTCAATAAACACCCTTGAACTGTGATCACATGTGTCTATCTTACTTGTTGCCACCATGAGTTCCTTACAGGACCCTGCTGGTGCTCCCTCGGGGATGGTCGACCAACAAGGGAGATCGGCTCATAGGCAGCACCCCCGGCCGTCCCCAAGCTCTGGCAAGGCTGTGTTACAGTTTTTCCCTCCAGGGAGGTATGGGGACCCTGCTGGCACTCCTTGGGACTGCCGTTGAACTTGAGAACGGTTGACCAACAAGGGAGACAGGCACCCAAGCCCAGAGGCAGCACCCCCAGCTGTCCTGGAGCTCTGGCTAGCCTGTGTTGCAGCTTTTCCCTCCTGGAAGGGATGGGCACCATGCCGGGGATCACTGGGACCGCCGCTGGACTTGGGGATGGTCACCTAACATGGGAGACAGGTGCCAAAAGGCCGGAGACATTACCCTCAACCATCCTGGAGTTCTGGCTGGCCTGCGTTACCGGTTTTCCCTCTGGAAAGAGATGGCCATTCTGCTGGGGCTCAGTGGTACTGCCGCTGGTTTTGGGGATGGTCAACAAACATGGGAGACAGGTGTTAAAGGCTGGGGACATCACCCCCGACCATCCTGGAGTTCTGGCTGGCCTGCGTTACCAGTCTTCCCTCCGGGGAGAGATGGCCATCCTGCTGGGGCTCACTGGGACCGCCACTGGACTTGGGGATGGTTGCCAAACAAGGGAGACAGGTGCCAAAGGCTGGGGACATCGCCCCCGACCATCCTGGTATTCTGGCTGCCCTGCGTTACCAGTTTTCCCTCTGGGGAGAGATGGGCATCCTGCCGGGGCTCACTGGGACCACAGCTGAACTTGGGAATCGTCGCTCAACATGGGAGACAGGCGCCAAAGGCAGGGGACATCTGCCCCGACCATTCTGCAGTTCTGACTGGCCTGCATTACAGGTTTTCCCTCCAGCTTCGAATTGAACTGCATTTGCAATACATGACGCTTACCGAAGGTCCACTGTCATGATCCTGCAAGAAGACAAGTAGATCGCAGCGAAGAGTTTTCAGTCATTAGTCTACTTCCCATCATCATTGTTCTCGTATGCTCACGGAGTCTTCTCCATCTACCGGTGCATGCTCCCCCTCTCTTCAGCTCCGGTTACACGCTCTACTGCATCTCCTGATCCCAAGCTCCTAATCCCACCGCAGCATCTCCCGACTCTGGAGCTCCTGCATCAAACCTGTAAGGAAAAGAAAACTAATTAAAGTAAGCATGAAAGGCGCTCAGCAGCATTTTTCGCAGCGCACCGGACAGAGCAGCTATTTAGACACGCGCTAGCACACAGTCTGCAGCAACATGTTCCCCATAGCAGACTCACTCAATTTGGTCTCGGGGAGGCCACCATTCCTCTGAGGGACAATATAAAGACCACTGGGACATTACAAAGGCCACTGGGACATTACAAAGGCCACAACAAAACTCACCTGAAACCAGTAAAAGGCCACAGCCAAGGTATCTGGACCATTAGGAAACCACAGCATCTGGGCCTAAAGACCAGTGAAGTAACTGGTAAAGACACTGAGCAAGCAGAACAGCAATAACCGAAACCAGACAGCACCAGCAGACAAGGTGCATAGAGAAGAATAAGCGCCCCTGCAACTGACAGCAGGAAGGAGTGCGGCACATTGAAAATCCACAGGTGAGCCTAACCCCCACTGGAAGGGAACCAGGGGAGGGATCAGGGGATGCGCATACAGTAGAGTAAGACCCACGGCTAACATACACCCTCTCCCTCTAGGTAGGAGTCCAAGGTAACAGATCCACACCTAACAGCCTGTGCAGCATTTACAGAAGCCAGAGGGTCCAAGCACTCCCACAGAGACAAGGTAAGCATCACAGAACGCAAAGACCACGTTTCACTACTCTGCCCAAGCGCTATGGACTCCTCAGAGGTGGACCAATTATCACTACTCTTGGGTGAGCTGAATTCATGCTGCCAGATCAGAGACTAACACCTTATGGCGAGAACTAGTGGTGAACAAAGACCACACCGAGGAGTTAGCCAGGCAGTTGCCTCAGGCATAAGCAGGGCAGGCCCCACTACCCGGCCCCGGTCCCCCAGTCACTCCAGCAGCCCCTTTTCAGGTGGTTGTTTCAGAGCATTTTCGCTGGCCCCCCAGAACACTTCGCAGGGGACCCCCACAAGTTTGAGGTTTTCATGAACCAATGTCCTCTACATTTCCTCTGCAGGCCGGGGGTGTTCCCCACCAATCAGTCCAAGGTGACCTTCATTTTATCTTATTTGGGAGGGCATGCCACAAACTGGTCCATTCCACTGGTAAACCAAGATGACCCCCTTCTATCAAGGGTTCCAGCAAGAGTTAGAAAAGTTGTTTGCCTGCCGTACTCAGGGGCAAACTCTCAATAACAAACTATTGTCACTACGACAGGGCAGCCAGGACCTCCTGGCCTATGTAGCCACCTTCAATCGGTTGATAGCAGAATCCAACTGGCCTGAGGCAAAGCGGACTACCTTGTTCTACGGAGGGCTTCGAGGGGAAAGGAAGTCTTGGCCCAGGTTGTTAATCCTCCCGAGGGGTGCACAGAGTACATCGAGCTGGCATTGCAACTATATCACCGGTTGCAGGACCATAGAGCGGATCACGCTCGCTCGGAGGGGCGAATGCTGTATGTCCGTCCAAAGGGGAGCTCAGTACGAAATTCGGAGACCCATCCTGAGCCCATGCAATTGGGAGGCCTACGTGGCCCACCCAACAGTTGTTTGTACTGTGACAAGGCGGCCCATTTCCTTCAAGACTGCCCTGTGAAACCACCAAGGAAAACAGTGAGGGCCTTGGACAAAGGGGAAGATGTGAGTCTGTCGGAAAACTCCAATACCCGGCAAGTGTAGAGGTCAGTTTGTCGAGCAAGAAGGCACCGTTGGCCTCACACCGAGTAATTAATGTGGTTCTCTTTTGCCACCTACATCATTCACAAATGCATGCTCTGGAGGCATACGTGGACAGCGTAGCAGTGGGTAACTACATGGACCATGACATGCCCCACAGAATCGGGGTCCTCATTCGGCCTATATCAATAAGAGAAAACATTACCACAGTGGATGGCACCCAATTACTATCAGGCCCAGTGACTCAATGCACGGAGGAGACCGAGTTACTCTGTCAGGACGGGCATTGTGAGAGTATCTACTTTGACCTGATTGGAGCTCCTCAGTTTCAGATCATCCTTGGGATGCCCTGGCTGGAATCTCAAAACCCCAGCATTGACTGGTGTGCAATGATTTTAACCTTCTCTGAAAAATGCAGACGTACGTGTTACAATGAAGGCTCTGCCCCCAGAGTCAGTCAGATTGTGCCCGAATACAACAAGGCAGGCTCCACCCTAGGCATGGTGGGGGTGTTGCCCTCTGAGTATTCAGTGTTCCAAGACGTTTTCCAAAAGGAACAGGCGAATACCCTTCCTCCACATTGGCCGTATCACTGCCAAATTGATCTCAAACCTGGTTCTCAAGTACCCTGCAGTCGAATCTATGCGCTGACGGAACTGGAAAACGTCCACCTCAAGACTTACATAGATCAGTACCTCGCAACGATTCATCCGACCATCTAAGTCCCCGGCAGTCTCCCCCCTCTTTTTCATACCAAAGAAGGAGGGCAAGCTAAGAACTTGTATTGATTACTGCTCACTAAACCAGATTACAATCAAGAATCGATACCCGCTCCCGCTGATACCAGTGCTCCTGGACCAAGTTAAGAACGCCAGCATCTACACCAAACTGGATCTCAGGGGGGCATACTACCTAGTGCGAGTCAAAAGCAGGGATGAATGGAAGACCGCCTTCACACCAAATTCGGTCTCCACAAGTACCAGGTAATGCCCTTCAGGCTGTGTAATGCCCCTGCGGAGTTCCAGTACTTTATGATTGATGTCCTGCGAGAGCTTCTAGATGTGTGCGCGGTTGTCTACATCAACGACATTTTGATTTATTCTGCCACATTCCAGGACCTTGTATCTCATGTGCGCGCTGTGCTTGAAAGATTTCACCAACACAAACTGCATTTAAAATTGGAAAAGTGTGCCATTCATGTCTCTGAGGTCGAGTTCCTGGGTTTTGTTCTAACTCCATAGGGGATCCGTATGGACAATCAGAAGGTTGACGCAATACTCGATTGACCCTCACCTACATCAGTAAATGGCATCCAACATTTTTGGGGTTAGCAAACTTTTATCGCCGCTTCATTCCTGGTATTTTCTCATCTGGTGCATCCAATTACGATACTACTCCTTAAAAACAAGAAGTTTGACTGGTCCTTGGAAGTGGAACAGGCTTTCCAAACCTTGAAATCCAAGTTCACGACGGCCCCAGTCTTGCAATACCCGAAGCCGGATCTCACATATGTGGTAGAGACTGGCGCTTGGAATGTAGCCATGGGAGTAGTCCTATCCAAGAAGAACCCAGCTACCGGCCAGTTACACCCGGTGACCATCTGGTCAAAAACGTTTTCACCCACAGAGCTCAACTACACCATTACGGACAAGGAGCTTTTGGTAATCAAAGCGGCCTTCAAGGAATGGAGACATTACTTGTTGGGAACAAGACCTCCCGTTACAGTCATTACAGATCATCAGAACCTACAGTATTTACAATCACCTAAAGCACAATCATTGCATTAACTGAGGTGGGCACTGTTCTTCACGGAATACAATTTTGTGATAAGATACCGACACAGGGTGCACAATGGCAAGCCAGATGCGTTATCACGCTTGGGAAAAGGAGACAACGCCTATGCTTCCCCCGAGCCGGTGGCTGTTATTCCTGGAGGCAAACTATTAGGCGCTCTTACAACTGCACCCTCTCGACTGGGTGAGTTAAAAACAGCAGTAAGGCAAGCAATGACAGCGGACAAACTGAGGACATGGGCTACCAAGGATGCTCAACGGGAAATCCGAGAGGGCTTATCCTATTATCAAGGTTGTTTGTATCTCCCGAAACCCACACTACAGACACAAATCTTAGCCAACTCCCATAACACACTGTTAGAGGGACACGCAGGAATTACGAAGACCATTGCCAAGGTCCGGCGATATTATTGGTGGCCAACCTGGCCTAAAGACATCACACAATACCTTCAAACATGCTGTGTCTGTGTGCAAAACAAGTGCCAGAAACAGAAACCTTTGGGTCTTCTGCAACCACTAGCAGTACCCCCAGAGCCCTGACGTACAGTGTTGTTGGACCTCATCACCCGCCTACCTCTGTGCAATGGGTACAACACCATATTGGTCGTAATTGGCCTTTTATCAAAGATGGTGCACTTTGTAGCCCTTAAAGGACTTCCAAATGCTTATACTTTGGCCAGAATCTTCTTAGAACCGGTGGTCAGACTCCATGGTTTCCCCTCTGTGGTGATATCTGATTGGGGCAGTCAATTTGTGTCCCAATTTCGGAGGCGAAGCTGCGATCTGGCAAAGATCGATGTGCGACTGTCGACAAGCCACCATCCTCAAACAGACAGACAAACAGAAAATAATCAAACTTTGGAACAGTACCTCTGATGTATGTTCCACCACACCAAGCAGAAACGGGCAGATATTTTGTGGATAGCTGAGTATGCATAGAACAATTCAGTACACACCACCACTGGACACCCCATTCTACGTGATTCATGATCGCCATCCTTGTACTTCAGTTTATGACCCACCAGAAATGCTGGAAATGCCAGCAGTGATGACACTTCATAACACCATCTGCCAAACTCTGAAACAGGCTGCAGAGCATCTGTCGGCAGATAAAGAAGCGCACAAGAGGTTTGCAGACATAACCGAAGAGAGTTTCCCTGCTACCAAGTAGGCGATGCAGTGTGGTTGGCTACTAGACATATTCCACTAAAGGGACCTAGGAAATTTCACCTCAAGTTTCTGGGTCCCTATACAATTTCTACAGTGGTTAACCCAGTAACTATGAGACTGACATTACCCCACAGCCTGCACATTTATCCTGCCTTCCACGTATCTTTACTTAATCCTGTCCAACATGGCACTCATATCAAGGTCCCTCCGGCCCCAGTGTTATTGGAAAGTGAACCTGAGTATGACGTTAGGGACATCCTAGATTCAAAACTGGTAAAGAACACCCTGTAATATCTGATAGAATGGAAGGGGTATGGGCCTCAGAATCGCACATGGGAACCCGTCACTAACATTCACGCACTGCAGTTGGTAACTATGTTCCACTGAGTTAACCCAGCCAAACCAGGACCTGGCAGTCATTCCTTGAGAGGGGCCTTGGGGGGAGGCGGTGCTGTCATGCTCACCAACAGGTCTCACCCTCACTTAAAGACACATATCCCATCAAGGGCCAGGAAAACTGAGAGGGGGACAAGCTGTACTTCTTTATGGGGCGCCTGGTGCTAATTGTGGCCATGAATCTGGTCTATTTTGGGGTTTGGAAGGACCTTCCAAGATGGCCGCTCCGAAAACCCTTCCTATGGCCGACAGTCTGGCCATTGGAATTCCCCTGTAATGCCTCCCTAGCTGCATGAGTGGGTGTCTATATAAACCACACCCATGCGTGTAGCTCTGCTTCACGTTGAACTGCATTTGCAGCATGACGCTTACCGCAGGTCCACTGTCAGGATCCTGCAAGAAAAACACAAGAAGTTAAAGCGGATCACAGCAGAGTGTCTCCAGTCATTAGCACACTTACATCATCATTGTTCTCGTACGCTCACGGAGCCATCTCCATCTACCAGTGCATGCTCCTCCTCTCTTCAGCTCCGGTAACGTGCTCCACTGCATCTCCTGGTGCCAAGCCACTAATCCCACTGCAGCATCGCCCGACTCCGGACTTCGTGCATCGAACCTGTAAGGAAAAGAAAGCTCATAAAAGTAAGCAAGAAAGGCACATAGCAGCATTTTCGCAGTGCACCGGACAGAACAGCTGTTTAGACACACGCTAGCACACAGTCTTTAGCAATGTGTTCCCCATAGCACATTCACTCCATTTGGTCTCGGGAGACCACATACCTCTCAACCTTTTTTGATACCAAGGCGGGTGAAAACCCAGAAAGGCCATAAACATAAAAGTAGGACTGCCGTAAAAACATGAAACAGCAGTCCTACTTCTATGTCGCTGACCTTTTACGGGAGGGGGGTGGGGAGGAATGCTCCCAGGGACAATCCTCTCATTGGAGGAGAGCGCCAGGGAGGGGAAGGGGGAGGAAATGGGGGCGTGAAAAGCATGACACTTGCTTTTCACGCCTCCATTCGCGCAGGAAGAGTCGCGCCGGGACCCGATTTCGGGATCTCGAAATCGGGTCCCGACAAAAATATGAATCGTAGCTCCCACCTTTGCCAAGGCGGATGAAACAGATGAGCTGGCGGGTGGGCGGGTGTGTAGATGCTTTGGCGGGTGACACCCGCCAAAAGCGGGTGAGTTGAGAGCTATGGAGACCACCATTCCTCTGAGGGACAATACAAAGGCAAGTGGGACATTACACAGGCCACTGGGACATTAGGCCTCAGCAAAACTCGCCTGAAACCTGAAAAAAGCTGCAGCCAAATTATCTGGACCAATAGGAAACCACAGCAACAGCAGCTGAAAACTACTGAAAGGCCACAGCAGGCCTGGGCCTAAAGACCAGTGGAGTAACTGGTAAAGACACTGAGCAAGCAGAACAGCAATAACCGAAACCAGACAGCACCACCAGACAAGGTGCATAGAGACGAATAATCGCCCCTGCAACTGACAGCAGGAAGGAGTGCACCACTTTGAAAATCCACAGGTGAGACTGACCCCCACCGGAAGGGAATCGGGGGAGGTATCAGGGGGTGCGCATACAGTAAAGTAAGACACATGGCTAACATACACCCTCTCTCTCTAGGTAGGAGTCCAAGGTAGCAGATCCACACCTAACAGACTGTGCAGCATTTTCAGAAGTAAGAGGGTCCGAGCACTCCTGCATAGACAAGGTAAGCATCACACAAAGTGGACTCGACTGCTGAGTTTTGGTCTGGAGTGCACCCAGGGTCGGTAAATACTTGCAACCCTTACTGGTGGCCCCTGGCGCATCCCTTTTTACGCACAAGTGTCCCCTGAGGGCCACTCTTCTTTATCAAGGTAGCCTGTGCTACCGAGCTATTCCCAACTCTTGGATCTTATTCTGCCCTCTTGGGGAGACCCTCTTTGCTCCGTGAATAGTGGGAACCTATTGTTCACTGCTCACCCACCTTCCTGAGTCCCTACAGCCCTTGCAAGAGACCCTGTTTTGACTTAACCGCACAATCGCATCCACCAGCACCGAAAGTACTTTTGAGCTCAAGGCTCCACTCATATTAGGGACTGGACTGCCTCTCAGTTAGGGTTTGAATTGTGAAGGACTGCCTAAACGATATTTGCACTGTATGCTCCCTTTCTTTGCCGGTTGAGGACCCATACTGTGTGCTATTCCTTTAGGCCATTGGTGACTGCATGTATGTTTAATAGTTAGTGTGGGTTTGGTTTGGTTATTACTACTGATATTTGCTTTGTGTTTGATTTAAAAGGCCTTTAATGTATATGTATTTTTGATATATACACCTGACTGAGAGTAAGTTGTATTGTCATTCACTGTGTGTGCTCATTGCGGGCTTTCGATCACCCTCCCCCCTCCTGAGACCTAGGTTTGACCGCCGCCAATGGTACCTTGATTGGTCTGGCTTGTCCAGAAGGTTACCCTGTTCCAGGAAACTAGGCTGACCTTCTGAACCTCTGCCCACCAGGTCAGAGTTCAGAAATCCATCTTAACACCAAAGTCATCACATCCACCCCTTGACCGCCAGGAACGGAAGGTGAAGTCTTCCCCTTTACAGCCTGCGGGTCAGGAGGATGACTGCAGCAGCAGGGGGGATTGCCCCCCCAAAGGTAAGCAGTGCGGAGGACGAGGTATCTCGTCCCCTGCACTGGAAACGTAGTGCAAGATACCTCGTTCTCCTCACTTAAGGGGTTAATCCTTGTCATACATTATTAATTAATTTAAAAAAAATGTTTCTAGATCTTCCGGGCTATCAATCTCTTTATGTATTGCTTTGGGGTGACCTAATATCAGCCATGTCAAAACTCTGGGTACAGTTATGCATATTTTCCCAAAGAATATGTTGTTGATATGAACATGGTTGTTCAATTGTGGATTTCCAGTATCCGAGGTTGACAGCAGAGCCGAGGATGTCTTGGAGGACGTGAGAGGCAATCGATTCCGCATCTTCAGCATGCACTTCTCGGAAAATATGTACGAACCATCAAAGTTCACTAAAAAGCATTGCCCCATACTCCTTCGGTTGAAAGATTAATATGTCCATATACATTTCGAAAAAAGTATCACACAATTTATTGAACTTGTGTTCAACAGGTAATGGGATGAAAGGATTGGAGTTTTTGTGCAATATTGGTATAAATATTGTATTAACAGTGCTTCTATTATGTTACAATTTGCACATGTGTGTCACAAACCATCCGTGGAAGGTCTGGAACCGCTAGATGTCCCGGTTCGTTTTTTCCGGAAACTTGTTGAGCTGTCCAGTATTCAATCAACATGGCCGCCAACATGTATTTACTGAACCCAGTGCATTGCATGGGTGCGTTGCAACCCTTGCTCTACTGCTTGGCTAGACGCTCCGTCGTTTCACTGTACCCTGCTTGCGTTTGTTCACCTGTTTTTTCTTTTGTTCCGCCCCACTCTGCTGTTCGCACTGTCTCTCTTTCTCCTTTCCACTCGCGCAGGCCTTATCATACTCTACCACTCAGCGTCTCGTTGCTGTACCGGCTGTTCGGATTAGTCCTTGCTTCCTTCCAGCGCCTTGCTGCTATACCTGCTGGGCTAACACTCCTTGCATCGCCAGCTACTGTTGGGGATTGCCTACTTCTTCCCGCACAGGCTTGGTTTCACACACGGTCTCTGACATCTCTCATTCCTTTTCTGTTACCTGCCTTTCTCTTACCTGGCTTTGTGGGTTCCCACTTGGTGAATCCTGAGACTTGAAGTCCGTTCAACTGCATTCCATCTATATTAACTGGAGCTGCACAAAGCCAGAGTACTTTCCTCATTGGATTCTCTGCTGGACTTCGCTGGATCCTTTCCGTAACCTCTACTTGGAATACAGATCACCAATCCGACTTGCCTACATCCAACCACTGACACCAGGGTTTTTCTGCATGAAGGCTTTTCCCTGGATTGGGGCGGGCTCCCCGGAATCCCCACTGCCGGGCAGATTGCCTAATAGGCAAAGTGGCCTACGGGGGGAGCTCGTCCTTATCTCTTCCAGAAGAAGGGTAAGAAGGAAACACTCCAGAGACGCAAGAAGAAGAACGAGTTCCCAGACGTGTCCACAGAAGACACAGATGAGGAGACAGAGGAGGAGGTCTGCATAGTCACCCAGGAATGCGCCCTAGATTCTGAGTATGTGTTTTAATTTTACATTTTGTCCTTGAATAAATACCTACTTTTGGGATACACAAAAAGTTCACTGCAATGTGAGCCTTTCTAAAAACTTTAATAGCAGCATCTGAAAATTAGTTATTTTTCAAAATGTGATAATTAAAATGGGCCTCATTATGAGGTTGGAGGTAAGGGAAAAACGATGCCGGTAAAGGATTACCGGCATCTCATACCGCTCCGGGCTATTCCGACCTGAGAACCCGGTATTAGAGGCACCGCTAATAACGGTGCCTCTAATAGCGGCATGGGCGCGGGCACGTGGCCCTTCATGCCGGCAATACCGGCATGCCGTAAACAGGAGGACATGCAAATACCGGCATCAAGAAGGCTCTAAAAGTGGATACCGGCATCGCGAACCACCCATAAACTGCCATGTGCAGTGTTCTCAACTGCCACAGGTGCATACAATCAGCACAGTTGGAGGCAATGTATACTGGGCCAGCACAAAAGGAGCACACCACACCCCTTCCCACACCCCTTCCCACACCAAAATGATTCCAATACTAGCAGCAATACTGGGGCTGGAGGACATGCTTGCATTGCTACACCAGCAACAACAACAGGCGCAGAGGAGACGCAGGAGGAGAAGGAGGGATAGACAGGCACAGCATGCCCCACCAGTCCAGGCAGTAGTACCGCGCAGGCAGCCCCCAATTGCTCGCATCAGAGCCAGTCCATTCAACCTAACCCCTGAGCAGGTCAAAGTATTTCTCCACACTTCAGAAACTGCGCCACACTATAGTATTCCTGAATAAGGATTATTATTTATTATATTGCCCTTTGGATAACACATGTTTCGACACACAAGTGTCCTTTTCAAATCAGGGCTAATGGTAACACTATGTTCCCATAACATATAGTTCCAATTAGTTGACGCACAATATCCCGGGTTGAATCCCCCTGCAGAGCGCATGAAAATGTCCTGCCGTCTGTTGCGAGCAGATCCACACCCTGTACCGTCTGGACCGGGACACCATCACCACCATTGTGGACATGATACACGACGACATCGCCAGCCTCATTGACATCCGTTCCGCCATCCCCCCTCTACTGAAGGTGGTGTCTGTGCTCCACTTCCTGGCCACGGGCACCTACCAGCACACAGTGGGACAGATGCATGGCATGTCACAACCATTATTTTCACGCATGCTGAACCAAGTGCTCGATGCCCTCCTGAATCACACAAGCGACCACATATCCCTACCACGGACTGCCCAGGAGATCTCCAACATCAAAATTGGCTTCCATGCACTGGCAGGCATTCCAAATTGCATTGGTGCCGTCGACTGCACCTATGTGGAATTGGTGGTCCCACATGCCATGGAGATAGTGTACCGCAACCGTAAGCTATACCACTCCATCAACGTACAAATGGTATGTGACTCAAACAAGATCATCACACATTGTTGTACCCGATTTCCCGGATCAACCAATGATTCAATGGTCCTGCATAACTCCACGATACCATGCTACATGGAGCGACATGCCGGACAACGTTCCTGGTTACTTGGTGAGTTGCATGGCAAGCACATGGCAGTGTGATGGGGGGAGATGCATACTTCACCTGGGTGAAATTGGAGCGGGGGGAGATGCATACTTCACCTAGGTGAGATTGGGGGGGAGAGATGCATACTTCACCTGGGTGAGATTGGGGGGGATGCATACTTCACCTGGTTGAGATTGGGGGGGGATGCATACTTCACCTGGGTGAGATGGGGGGAGATGCATACTTCACCTGGATGACATTGGGGGGAAGAGATGCATACTTCACCTGGGTGAGATTGGGAGGAGGGATGCATACTTCACCTGGGTGAGATTGGGGGGGGAGAGATGCATACTTCACCTGGGTGAGATTGGGGGGGGAGATGCATACTTCACCTGGGTGAGATGGGGGGGGGGGGAGATGCATACTTCACCTGGGTGATATTGGGGTGGGGGAGATGCATACTTCACCTGGGTGAGATTGGGGGGGGGGGAGATGCATACTTCACCTGGGTGAGATTGGGGGGGAGAGATGCATACTTCACCTGGGTGAGATTGAGGGGGGAGAGATGCATACTTCACCTGGATGAGATTGGGGGGGGAGATGCATGCTTCACCTGGGTGGTATTAGTTGAGAGACTGAACAATGCCCATACTGAAATACAAAAAGCCAATATACAGAATGTCACTGGCACACCACCACAGAAGTGCAGCATGCCAGCATGAGGACATCAAGCGTGCAATGGCAGATCATTAAGAGTCTGGTGCCAACGGTGACAGGATCAATGCATACGATTAACTACACATCCCATAGATCATGGCAACAACTGCCGTAGGCAACCACAGTGCATGAACACTAGCAAGGAATAGGACACCCTGCATCAACTAGATGATGCTACGCACACCTGTGGACCATGTGACTTCACACATTGCGGTTACTTTGAACATCTCCATTCATGCAGGGATATGTGGATGTGAGCACCAAATTACTGCAGGCTTGTGTGTGATAGGTACAGGTTCCATTTGATGAAATCACTTACACATAACCAATGTTGCACCCATGCAGTTGATGATGGCTATCCCTTGAAGAGGTGGCTCCTACCCCTGTCCGGAACCCGCAGAACAGGCACGAAGAGGACTACAATCGTGCACATACCTGTACCCGTGTGGTGATCGAGCAGACCTTTGGCCTTTTGAAGGCACAGTTTCGCTGCCTCAGCAGGTCGGGTGGGGCACTCCTGTATGGGCATGAGAAGGTGGCCAAGATAACATGGCACGTGTCATGCTGCACAACATGTGCATCAGACGGAACCTGCCCCTGCCCCCTGACATTGAACTGCAACCGCCTGGTGAGGATGGGGAAAAGGAAGAAGATGGGGTTGCACGTCAGGCAGGTGGCAATGCACAGGAGGGATGTGCTGTGCACCAGAATCTGATAGACCAATATTTCTAATACACATGGATGCGGAGGGTGCCATGGAAATCGGACTCAGGGCACTGGGTGTTGGGGGACATGGACACTGTGCACTTTTCACCAATAAATCACACATACACAATAACCAATGTCCAGTCATGTGATTATTCTTGACACAACGGGTGTATTAACCATAAAGTGTATAGAAAGTGCATAAAGCCTCCACCCCAAACACCCTCTCCCCCTCCCCCACAACTCCCCCAAACACCTCTACCCCCTTCCCCCACAACTCCCCCAAACACCCTATCCCCACTCCCGCTCGCCCCACAACTCCCCCACACATGGTGTGCACTTCAGTGCAGCATTAGTCCGCAAGAGTTACCAATAACAGGCTGCCCCTACTTCCCATGTCCTCTACCAGCATTGGGTGGCTCCATGTTTGGCCGCCGCAAGGTCCGTGCGGACCTGCGCAGGGGGCTGGTCTGCCTGGAGCTGGCAGAGGAGGAGGTGCCTGGTTGCTCCAGTCGCTGTGCGGGACGCTGGCTCTCCATGGCATCCGCGATGCCGCTGAGGACCTGCCTCACAGCTGCCAACTCATCACAGATGCGTGTGGTACTCACTTCTATTGCGAGTTTAATGGCCGTAGAGTATTCACGGCACTCATCCCTCGCCAGGGCACCTTCGCTCATGTGCTGGCCAACAAGCGTAGTGAGCGCCTCCTGGTGCTGTTGGATGAGGCTGATTCCCTGGTCTCTGTCACTGACATCGGTGAATGTTGATGCAGCGCGCAGCATGGCTCTGCCATCAGGTGAGCTCTCCCTTGGGCTCCATCTCCCTGGCAATGACTCACCACCAGACAGTTCATGGCTGCTGGCATTGGATGTGGGGTGTGCGGTGAGGTGGGGTGACAGCTGCCGGCTGGGTGTGCCATGTCCTACAGGTGTTTGGCATTGTCCCTCTTCATCCAACAGGGGTGCCATGGCAGCTGCTTCTCCAACCGAACTGTTGGCAGCGGACAGTGAGCCTTCTGCCACTGGCTCCTGTGTCATGGTAGCAGCTGGTGAGGGTGCTATCTTGGTGTCAGTGCCCCTTTCACGCCTTGGTGACATTGCATCCTGAGCGGCTTTGGGCTTCTGTGGCAGTCCTGGTTTGCCAGAGCCCCTTGATGTGGTTGTCCTGTTGCCTCCTTCCATGCCCCTGGCCTTCTTCATGGGTGCTGTGGCCTGCGCTGCGGAGTCCTGGTCCTCACTGTCAGATTGTGAGCCTGTGAGGGACCAAGAGAGGGACAGCATCGGTGATGGTTCTACGTGCATCATGCATATATTGATATTGTTGCAGTTCTATACATTTGAGGCTATTTGGACTTTGAGTTGTGACATACATGTTGCTTGCCATATGGGTGGGTCATGCAGGCATACGTCTGGGTGACACATGTATGAGGTGCTGCATGCATGGGGATGTGATGGTGCTGTGGACAGCCTATAGGCAGGGTTGTGTACAGGTGTGTGTGATGCCCCATGCATTGGCTCATTTCACTCTCACATTTGGGGGACATAATCATGCTTTGCATTACAGTGGTTTGTGTGGACACTCACCTCCATTAGCAGATGACGGCGCTCCACGCTCCATTTCCCCCACTCCCTCAATTGTCTCTATGCCAATTGTGCTGGCACATGTCTCCTCCCAGTGTTTCATCTTGATCGGTGAGCCTCCTCCGCCACCTGTTCCCATGCCCTGGCTCCAATTGGTGCAAGAATGCTCCTGACATGTAGGCGCAGGTCATCCCAGCGCTTGCGCACGTCCTTTACAGTGCGGGGGGTGGTACCCACCGCACTGAGTTTGCGTGCCACCTCCTCCCAGATCTCCTTCTTTCTTATCTGGGCAGCACGCCACATGTCTTGTACAAACATGACCTCTGCATTTTCGGCAAGTGTGTCGGCGAGCATATTTAGCTCCTCCACTGAGAAACGGACCTTGCGCTGGCGCGCAGCACCTTTCTTCAGGGCCTTGGGCATTCTGATGGAGTGTTAGGTGAAGTTGGGGCTGCTGTTGTGCTGATGCAGGTCCTTGGTGCTGAGGATGGCAATGGATTGTGTTTTTAAAGATGGCTGCCGTGCTCTTTCCCATTCCTGTGCGATGACGCTACTTCCGGTTCCGCTTATTTACGGTCACTGCTATTAGCGGTGACCGCTAATGCCGGATCCATCGATGGCAGTAGTGCTATCAGCGCATTCCTTGATGCCGTTAAGAGTCATTTTGGGGACTTTAGCGGCATGCCGGTAATGTCCTTACTGGCATGGCGCAAAGCTTGTGCCTGCAAACTATTAGCAGGCTCTTTACTACACGGACACAGTAATTGCTCCATGCCGGTAAGGACAGTTAATTACCTCCAACCTCGAAATGAGGCCCAATGTCTGTGATTATGTAGACCACACTGCTATGCTAGAGGTCCAGACCGTTAGCGCTGAGGAAACTTCAGACACTTCAAATATCCAAACAGCGATCCTTACTGACATGCACGTAAACTAATTCATAGTGTACTAAATCATCCTTTTTTATGACTAATATATCTTTTCTATTGACAATTGCTATGAAGTTATACATTGAATAAAGGAACAAGCTTCATCATCTGCAACTAATCCGGACTCAACATCAAGCTCACTTCCCTTTCAAGTAATATTTTTTTTAATTCTCATTTATATGCGACTATTCTGTAGATGTATAAAGTTGAGTTCAACTTTTAAACAAATTGATAATTTTTATTGATCATATTTCTTATTGATAATTAGAATGTATGATCTTATCACTGTATCTATTCTCTTTTTAATTAAATTTATTTTGCAGTACTTCTCTTCCAACATTATAATTGTAAAAAACAAAGAATTATATACAGGCGGATGCCGATACTTCACCAACATACTCTTCTTCTATTGCAACCGGTCAGGTGGATGAGGAATGACTTGTGATACTTTATTGAATGATATTAATGATTGGTGATTAACAATATTTGGTTTCCACGTAATAACATAAATGATCATATGTTTACAATCAGTAATATTTTGAAAAATTCGGACTGCCTGCATTCCTCAATCTTGCCGTGTCATTCACCTTTCTACATGCAACATTGACAGTAATCCATGCCAAAAACTATGATTGTAGAAGGTTTGCATGGAATCTTTACTCTCAAAATGGTCTATGTATGTATTAATACAACGTTGCTGTACAATTAAAGTGCAATAAATGAAAATCAAAATGCTAATACAGCATATTATTGGTGTCAATAATGTATTCTCTTTATTTTTCCAGGATGATAATATAGTGCTAACTCATACCAATTACCTGTGACATCAGTGAAGTTCAACAGGTACATTTCAAAATTAATTTTCGGAAATATGTTATATTTAGATACAATGTTTGAATTTTTCTTTTTAAAGAATCCATTTTTTAAAGGTTTTTTACTAACATGTTCAAGTGATTTACAGTTTCTGTTTTCTATGGATAGGTTAAGGTTGAAAGTCAACAATAATACAACTTTTTAAAAACATTTTTTATTTGTGTTTTTAGTTACCAAAGCAACCTTACACAAAGTGGAAAAGAGATAATAGAACCAAGCAAATATAGAAAACAATACAAATATAGATACACATATTCTCATTAAAATCTCTAGAAAGTGAAAACAAAGAAAATAGAACAAGCAGAAAACAATCACATTTTACTAAATAAGAGCACAAACACACAATAAAAATGGATACAGCAATAAAATAAGCGAGAGAGTGTGACCCCACATTAGACGATAACAAAAAAGATTGATGGAAATATCTTGGTTGCCTGGAGCATTATGTTTAAGAAATTGCTCTCTATTTCTCTGAAAGTAAGGGCAAACAGTTACCCAATGATTAAGAGTTTCTAGCTCGTGCCTGGTATCACAAAACCTGCAATGCACTTCCAGTGTGAAATGCGTTCCTTGGAATGGAATTGATTGAGACGAAAACGTAAGTAAACTTCTCGAACCTTACTACAAGGAAGCCTCTGTAGGTATTGCGGGATGCATTCATTTTTATGTGCATATTTCGCATATTCAGTATACGTTCTATAAAGTCCAATAGCATCAACAGTTTCAGCACCAATCTAGAGCATACAATTAGGCCTTAATGCATACCGGAGGGTGTACTAATTTGTCCTCCATTCCTCCAATATGAATCAGAATAACCTTCATATTCTTAATAAAGAGATTAACAGAAGAAACTGTGGCTTCCTTAGCAACGTTGGATAGATCCACATACAAACTATTAGGAGATGGACAGAGAATCCTGGAATAGGAGGCCAACATACGCCAAGTATATCGGGCCTTGAGTGCAGTGAGACAGAGCTCATGCCTCACAATACAGTAGGGAATAGCACAAGAGAGGCCCAAACCATATTTCCAATGTTTACCCTGTACCACATTCAATAAATACTCCATGTCTAAGAGGCAGAAGTCCAAACCATACAGAATCACTTGTTCGACCTTTGCCAAATAAAAGTGCTGAATGGGTAGAACAGAGAACCTACATACCCTTCTATATAAACACTTAATTTCCGAAGTCAAGGGAGAAAGCGTACTCTCAAGACCTGCCTTCCAGATTACACATGATGACCGGTTGGACGGATTGTAACCCAGATATCTTATGCAGTCCACATATTCTAGTTTTCTCCAGCCAAATTCCAAGTAAAGTGTTTGGTTCTCTTTCATCCCTTTGAAAAGATAACAATTTTAGTTTTGCTCCCATTTGGGGTTAAGTTGTTACTGGCACAGTACTGAGCAAACAAGTTTAGTTTAATCTGCAAGCCTCTGAGGGTTCGATCAAAAATAATGAAGTCGTCCGCGAAGGCTAGCCAATCAAGTCTAAGACCACCCAGTCTAGCTGATGACAACATCTCCCCCCTCCACATATGTTCAACATCCCACAGATAAAGATTGAAAAGTATAGCGGCAACAATTCCACCCTGTTTAAAGCCAACCCATGTACAGATATGAGTAGATAGGGAGCCCTCCTGTGTAAGGTGCACCTCCAAGGAGGTGTCTGTGTGGAACAACACCAAAAGCTGAACCAACTTTTTGGGTACACCACATCTGAGCAACTTGTGCCACAGTTTAGACCTTAACACACAATCGAAGGAACTCAAGTGATCTAGAGATGCCATATACACCTCGCCCACTTCTTTGTTGTGAACATTGGACAAGAGATGTGCGAGTATGGTTGCATTCAGTTGGGCGCCCATGCTTTTTCGAAACCCAAACTGGAATTTTGAAAATAGACCCAGATGCCTAATATGTTGGTCTAAATCCCTAAGGAGGAGAATGGAAAACACCTTACAGGAAGCATTAATGAGGGCAATTGGTCTATAATTAGCCGGACTGGCAAGCTCAACCGTCTTGTAAATAGGTTTTATGATCGATTCTACCCTTGTCTGCGGGATAGTATGGCACGCAAATATGGCATCAAAAAGTGGCTTAAGTAGGATTGCTGTAATGCTAGTGTGTAAAAAGTGAGCCAGAATAACATGGTGTTGATGTGCAGCCATTTTGAACACTCATCTACCATTGCAGTAATAAAGTCTGCGCTTTCGCTGGCCTCAAAGAATGAACAAGTAGCAGGGAAAACAGAGCAAGGTCACATAGATATTTTGCAAGAGGACTGACTACAGAGAATAGTTATTGTATTGTCCAGTGAATGGCGAATACAGAAGGGGCTTTGGAGTGCGCAGCAGCTGCACGGTAAGGGGTCTGAGAAGGCATGCAAGTAAAGAAGCGCTGGGTTTTCCACTTTCAACTGGATTTTACACCCTTTGTCTCTTCGACTTGTGATCTGACTTTTGGCCGAGGGCAGAACGCAATTTGGAAGGGGGGGGGTGCCCTATAAAGGAGAGGGCGTCACCGAAAGATAGTTGTTGGATGTTGAACCCCGGGTGTTGCAGTCTCACTGATAGGGAGAACGCTCCACTTCAGACCCCGTTGACCATAGCGCTCTCTTTGCCTACCTACTGAGGGTCTAAGCAGTGTTGTTTGGTGGCCAAGTTGAAGTTTTCCTCTGCTTCGTGGATCACGGTGATGACATTTATGTTGTAATCTATCTATCTGTAAATGAATGTTTGTATGTATTAGTATTTTATTTGTTTATTATTAGTTACGTCATATTAATAAACAGCCTATAATGAGCCATTTTTTATAACCTTCTATGGTGTGTGTATCTCTTGTGTTAGTCTGAGTCAAATTATTTGTTATTGCGAGAAGGAGCTGGGGAGACGTGCGTGTTGGTGTTCTTCCTTTATAGCCAAATATATGCAATACAATTGCCCATACAGAATGAGAGTTCTTTAGTACAAAAGGTGGTATCCCATCAGGGCCAGGAGCCCATGAGGGTTTAAGGCAATCAATAGCCCAGATAATATCCGACACCTCCCATAGGCACTCCCCCACTCAATGGGTCCCAAATCCAGCTCTACACACAGATACCTATCCCCATGTAGCAGATATTTGGCCTTGTAGAAGGCGATCCACATGTCCTCTGGAATGTCCATAATAGAGGATCGCTCCATCCCCACAGAATTAAGATTTGTCTAAAAGGTGGCCTTCTTCTCCACACATAAGCTATTCAGCATACACTGATATCTCTTTCTTAGAACTCCATGGATAAAGATTTAACCACGTTTTTATGTGTCTGCACCGCTTTCTTCCTAGCAGATGAGTAGTCTGTAGCATTAAGTTCCTGTCTCCTGAGCCCACGAATGTTACGCCATTTAGCTTGCTTGGAGGCCAAAACCCTAGTATCAAAGGTGTGGTGCTTGCGCCCTGTAGTTAAAACCCCCTTACAATGCCCCAACTCAGCAAGGCATTCACTAGTTATGCGCTGTACAATGTTAACCTTTTCAGCAGGAGTCCGCAAGTAGAATTCCCCATCCCTCATTGTGACACATCTCTTGCCAATGTATTGTGAAAACCTGGAGATAGTCTTGTAGTTCCAAATAACTCTGCGTCTACCATTGACCAGCTGTAATAAAGCTAGATCCACCCTAGCTTCCAAAGGAACAAATGAGATGTACAACAGAGAAGTCAAAAGTATGTGGTCACCCAATCCGGGATCAACATGGGTCAAAATACCACATCTAATTCCCAGAGTGGAAGTGACATAGAAATAATTGATCCTAGATCGAAGATCCCCCTTATGCCAAGTGTAGGCCAATTCAGAGGTAGTCAAGTCCTCCAATAGAAGCATACCCCACCCACTCAGGAACTAGCCCCATTCAAAACCTCTATTCACACTGAGGGAATATAGATTTACAGTTTTTTCAACACTGCTCCCTCAGCACAATTTGAATTAAAATCTCCAGCTTGGATAATATGGTTGCCATTACCCTGGACGTACCAATCCTAAAGTATTTGCTGTAGGCAATTGGTCATATGCATAAAGGTCACCCTAGCAGTGTTCCAGTATAGAGTCACCACAAGGTATCCATCCCATCTCACTGATTGATTTTTTAACAGCAAGCATCCATTCTGATTCAAAGAAAAGTTCAGACACCAACTTGAGTCTGAGATTGATGGCCACTACAAGCCCACCCCTAGGACGTCCCAAGCCAGAGCTGGTCTCTGTTCTAGTAAAGGTCTGATAGCAATCCAAGTGAAAGTGTATGGCTTCCTGTAGAAATAGAATTTTGTAGCCTTCAATCTGCCCAAGGTTAATGTACGTAAGTTGTTCAACATGCAGACATTCCGACTTATCAAGCGTACACCAATTTCGCTAGGGATGTCCCAAACCTTGCCCGATTAGATCAAAAGTGTTTAGGGCCAGTCCCACCCAGGACCAATCATTGGCCATCTGTAGGAACTTATAGAGAATAACCTCAGGTTCTGGACACCCGTTAAACCCAAGAATATTCTGGGCCACAATTGAAGAATGATAAGCCATCCCTTGCAAAGTGTAAGGCACGAAAGTCTTAACCTCTTCGCCAGCTTGTGGAGGCCACAATTCATAGCCAAGCGACGTAAGATTAGCCCTCTGTTCCCATGCCCTGTTGGTCATAGTAGCTGAGTTGAACAGCTCACCATGCGTGAGTTGCTAATCAGTGGCAAGGTTGTCAAATCTGAGGTGTGGAATCATTCT